>NC_045428.1:220731939-221042272 GCF_902635505.1 Sarcophilus harrisii | reverse complement strand
TGAGGAAGCCCTAAACTGCATTGGCAAAGGTAGTTTGCTTATTCAGAATTTCTATACCAATAAAATCATAGGTCTTGACTTTGATTCAACCCTCCAGCAGGTAGAAACAACTCAGTCAACCAAATTGATTAAGGTAAAGAGGAAGCAAGCAGATGATGATTCTCTTGGCCTGACTCTGCCCTGCTAAACTCTCCTGCAGGGTTTTCCCAGTGTCCTGGAGTCTCTGGTCCAGGGTCTCTATGACTCAGTTGATGTGCCTTGGTCTCCTTTCCATGATGTCTTGCTTGATAAGGTTTAAACTCTCTGCTTGAGGTCTTCCTTACTCAACCACTTGCTCTAAACAAGCAAGAGCCCACAATTGGCGCTAACACTTTGTGGTATTTACTGAAAGTACCAGAATTGTAAATTATAGCTGTCAACCAGGAAACTGGGACAGTAATGAATGTAGAATCATGAACCTCATTCAGGGAAACATCTCTCAAGTGTAGTGTGCTTTGATCCCAGTAAGAAGAGCAATCCCCATCAATGGTAAGGGTCACAATGAACTCACAAAGAGATCTTGAAAATGCAAGGAAAAAAGAATGACTCCAGAGCAGAGTGGAGAAAAAAGACCATTAAAGCAATTATATTGTTGATGTATAAAGGCTGTAAGCACAGCCTAGCTGGTGCCTGACAGAATTGTCTAAGAAAGGAAACTTTTTCTGAAGAAATAATTCTTTCCTGGGTAAAGGCAACTTTTAAAGATTTTCTAATTTAATTTCAGAGTTCTTAGAATCCTAATATGGACTTGGGAAAGATACCTAGAGTCACTATATATAAGCATCAAATATGAGATACATTTGTTTCATGAACTGTTAGGTATGATGAATTTAAATGTATAAGTGATGAAATGTATAAATTGACAAATTTCAAGGTTATACCTGAATAAGAAATCATTTTGATTCAAATCTAATTTGATAATAATGAAAATAATCAATGCATGCAGTGCAATGAGAATGCATACAATGGTGATATCTGAATACTTAGATTTATTAAAGGTATATTTGATCTTCATTGGATAGTATGTCATTCTCTTACAGTTGTGGCATATTGGTAATTATACTTTGTGGTAGTTTCTTAAATATAATTTTATTTCTTTTAACTAACAAAAAACTACCACATCTCTTCTTTTAGTTCCCTTCTTCCATCAAAAAAGAGAGTAAAACCCTTTATAACAAATATACAATCAAGCAAAACAAATTACCACATTGGCCATGTCTAAAAATTATTTTTAAAATAAAATTTTAAAATGTGCTCCCTGATTCTACAACCTGTCAGATGGTGGGAATTCAAATTGTTTTTAATTAAATCTTTCACAGTTATTTATCTTTACATTACTATTGTTATTATTTAAATTGTTCTTCTGGTTCCACTAACTTCACTTTACATAAGTTCACAAAGTCTTCCCATGGTCCTCTGCAACCATACCCTTCATCATTTCTTGTAGCACAATAGTATTCCATTATAATTATATACCATAATTAGAGAGTTAGGTGGGCACAGTGGATCTCTAGAGCACCAGCCCTGGAGTCAGAAGGATCTGAGTTGAAATTCATTACCAGAAACTTGATACTTGTTAGCTGTGTGCCCCTGGGAAAGTCACTTAATACCGATTATCTCACCCTTGCACACATACACACACAAATACAATTTATATCCTATAATTTGTTCAACCATTCCTCAATCAATAGGCCAATCCATTGGTTTTCATTTCTTTGATACCACAAAAAGAGCATACATGGGTTTTTTTTTTTTTGTACATGTGGATTCTTTTTATTTCTTTCTCTGATCTTATTGGGAAAGACATAGTAGTATTGCTGGATCAACAGGTGTGAAGAGTTTATTAACTTTTGGAGCATAGTTCCAAATTAATTTCCAGAGTGGCTGGAACAGTTTATTTTTCCAAACAATGTATTAATGTATCTTTCTTCCTACAACTTCTCCAGCTTTTGTCATCTTTTTTATATGAACTTTTCTAATCTGATGGATATGAGATGGTACCTCAGAGTAATTTGCATTTATTTTCATTGCTCCCTACTGCTCTCTCTTCTAGTTTTATTATCCACTCAAAATGCCTGCTAAAAGTTTTCTATCTTCCCCAAATATAAGATCATATCCTTCTCTTCTCAAAACTGAACCCCAAACTTACTCTCAATTGCCTTAGCTTAGCAACCTTCTGTCTACCCTGTAACTATTCCAACTACCCATTTTTGCAATTGCAATCTCAGAGGTTGCATTCTGACCAACAACTCACATCATGTATTTCCTCGGTCTCAGATGCCCTTGGTATACAAAAGTAAATATGAAAGTAATTTTGAGAGAAGCTGAAGAGCACTAGAAAACTGGAAATATCAAGAAAGGACTCTTATAGAAGATAGCAATACCTGAACTGATGCTTAAAAGGAGCTAAGGATTCCAAGATTTGGAAAGAAAGCATACACTATGGAGGTAGCTTAGGCAAAGGCACAGAGGATGAGAGTTGACATTACATTTTAGAAAGGGCAAGTAAATGATATTGGTCAGAACATAAAAGAGCCTAAAAGGGAATAATGTGAAATGAATGTATAGGCCTCAATGAGAGCAATATTATGAAAGTTGTAAATGATAAACAAAAATACTTGTATTTTATTCTATAACTAATAGGGTATCACTGAAGCTTGTTGACCAGGTGAGCAATTTGGTCAGATCTGTGCCTTGAGAATATCAAATCAGTTGCTATGTGGGGGCAGGATTAGACAAGGAAGATCCTGGAAAGGAAAACAATTAGGATGTTATTGCAATATTCCAGGTGAGAGAAGATAAGGCTCTAAACAATGTAACCACACAATGAAGAAAAGGAAGAGTGAGTAGAAAAAGGGCCTAGAAGTATGAAATTTATAATAATAATAATAACAACAATAATAAAATTTATATAGCACTTACAAATGTTAGGCACTGTGCTATGTGATTTACAAATATGTCTTCTAATTCTCACATGAACTCTGTGAAGTAAGTACTATTACAATACTTATTTTACAGGATGAAAAAACTCAGGTAAATAAAGGTTAAATGACTTGCCCAAGATTAGGTAAACAAGGGACAGAAGTAGTCAAATAGAACAAGTAGAGCATTCAATAACCCAATGACTGACACTAGGTACTGAGTTTAGGATTCACCATTCAACAAAAATAACTTGAGAAACTAGAAAGGAATCTGAAATAAATTAGGCTTAAACCAATATCACATACCATATATTACAACAAACAAAAAGAATGCATAATCTACATATAAAAATTCATTTTGTAAAATGAAAGAAGTGCCTTTTAGAGGGTGCCTTTAAAAACTATAGAAAAGGGGAGAGATTGACCAAACAAGGAATACAAATGATTGTGAAGTATAAAATAGGCATATTTGATTGCATAAAATTGAAAGATTTTTTTCCTCAAATGGAATCAATGAAATTAGAATTTGAAGGGAAAGTTACCTGAGAAAAAATCTTTGCAGCAAATTTCTCTACAAAATACCTAATATAGAAGATAAAAAAACAACCTGATATAAACACATAAGAATAAGAATCATTCTCATATAGAAAAACTGGCCAAACAATGTAAACAGGCAGTTTTTAAAAGAAGAGACTTAAGCTATTGATAGAATTCAGCATGGAATTTGTGATTTCATTTATCTAGGTTACTCCCACATGAAGAAACTACCCTTTGCCAATTCAGATATATACCTTCTCTACAATTTATAATCTTAGAGAGCCATTTATATCAGAATTGTTAAAATCAAATAGAAATCCTTCTATAAAAATCTCTGTACACAGCATATTGATTTAGAAAAACCACATTAACAAAATCTGTGCTTTATTATATTTTTTTAATTTATCTTGTTAAATATTTCC
This sequence comes from Sarcophilus harrisii, assembly GCF_902635505.1. Lineage (NCBI taxonomy): Eukaryota > Metazoa > Chordata > Mammalia > Dasyuromorphia > Dasyuridae > Sarcophilus > Sarcophilus harrisii. Next base: position 221,038,353 of record NC_045428.1, on the reverse strand, counting down.
CAATTACATTTTAATCTGGTTTTGACTGTTCTAGGGAGTGTTGATGATGGCACTTCTGTCCTACAACTGGATTACCTTGGAAAACCTAGTCAATATATGTAAGATGTAGTATTTGAACTCAGATTTTCCTGCACTAAGGCCATAATTTCATGCCACCTCTTCTATCAATAACAAAATGGAAAAAAAATACAATCACCCTAGTAACATACAAAAATTAAAACAATCTTTAAATTGGAAAAGATGATATCATCTTCATTTGACAGATGGAACTATTGAGAAAGGTAGAAATGAAATATCTTGTCATAACTTATATAACAGTTATATATACATATATATATAACTTATATATATGTATACATATATATACATATGTATGTATACATACATACATATACTTATTTATATGTATACATATATATAAGTTAACAGATAACTTAACAAGTATCTGAAGCTGAGTTTGAACTCAGATCTTGCTGAAATTCCCATTTTATAAATGAGAAAACAGTTTTGGAAAGGCTAACTGAATAAAAGCCACTTAGCTAAGTAAAGTTCAGAACTAGAACCAAGCTCAACTTCGACCTTCAAGACCATTGTTCTCACTATTATCAAAAGCACACTATGCCTGGGGTAGGATCAGAAAGCATGAAATACCACAGTAGTGTGTGGGTTCCAATAGAAAGCACAGCAGAGATTGAAACAAGAGGAAGAAATAGTCATGAAATTAATGCCACACTGATTATTATTGGTCATATGGGAATTCTTAAGATAAGGAATTTTGTTGTGTCTCTGGGAGTGTGAAGGTAGAAAAAATAGAAATGAATGTATTTCTTATGCATAAAAATGCTATAACTAGAGACTGGATAAGAACAAATCTGAGAGCTGATAATCATATTCTTAACACCTGTCATCCTCAAGATGCTTTTATAACATTAATAAATCCTTATAGTCTTCAAAAGGTAGCTAATACTCTTCTCAGGGAGAAACAAGTGCATAGAAATCAGTTTCCTAAGGTTATCATGAGGAAACCAATGTGAAAATCTAAAATTCTGCAGATTGATGCAAACATAAGAAGATAGGGTGCCAGTTGTGCAATTAAAATGATCATTATTCAGGTCCTGCTTTGGATATTTCCTAGCTGTGTGAATCTGGACAATTCACTTAATGTCAGCCTCAGTTTCCTGATCTGTAAAATGTGGCACATTGGAGTGTTAAGAGAATTGTTGGATTTTTCTTGTGCATCATGATGAATATTGGAAATATTTAGCAATGCATATTTATGCAATTTAGAAGAATTGCATATTTTTAACTTATATCAGATTGTTTGCTATCTTGGGGAGGGGAAAGGAAAGAAGAGAGGGAGAAAAATTTGGAACATAAGATTTTGCAAAAGTGAATGTTGAAAATTGTCTTTGCATGTATTTGGAAAAATAAAATTCTATTTAAAAAAAGAGAGTTGTTGGATGTGATATATATAAAGCATCCCTTTCAAACTGCCCTTCAAACACTATTTTCTTGTTACTAAAGTTTTCTGAATATTGTACCATAAAAAGATTCATAACAAATTTGCCTTTCATATTTAATTATCTCTTTTTTTTATATCTTTGTTATTATGTTTGTGGCTTTTGAAGATTAAGTTCATAATAAAATTTAAAAGTATGATAGCTAGGTGGGGCACAGTGAATAGAGCATCAGTCAGACTCATTCTCCTGAGTTCTATTATAGGCACATGCCACAATTTGCCTGAAAGCAAAAGATCTATAGGCTAGACAGGGACAGATTTCACCTCTCCAGGGGGTATCTCAGTTGTGCCAGCTGCATACACCTCTATTCTCCCCAGTTATAATCCCTTTCTCCCATCAGGTTGCTTCCTGGCAGATTGGTCATGTCTGAGTACTTAACTTCTTTTTTTTTTTTTTTTTTTTTTTTTTTTAATTTAATAGCCTTTTATTTACAGGATATATACATGGGTAACTTTACAGCATTAACAATTGCCAAACCTCTTGTTCCAATTTTTCACCTCTTACCCCCCCCACCCCCTCCCCTAAATGGCAGGATGACCAGTAGATGTTAAATATATTAAAATATAACTTAGATACACAATAAGTATACATGACCAAAACATTATTTTGCTGTACAAAAAGAATCAGACTCTGAATTATTGTACAATTAGCTTGTGAAGGAAATCAAAAATGCAGGTGTGCATAAATATAGGGATTGGGAATTCAATGTAATGGTTTTTAGTCATCTCCCAGAGTTCTTTTTCTGTGAGTACTTAACTTCTAAAGGTTTCCTGGGTATAACATTGGCTGCCATCATGCTCCAAGTGTTTTTTGCCTGGGGCCCTGGAGCAGAGCTCCGCTTCCTGTTTCCTTGAGTCAATCCCAATGGAAGCCTTTGTTGCATTTTGGACATGAGGTTTTGGTCTTGTTCTCCCACTCTGTTTTTTTACTTTATCTTTATGCCAACATTGAGCTTTCAGATGCTCTACTTTACCACACAGAAAGCATTAATGAGTCTCTCTGGAAGTCCCTTGCAAAAAGGGACCCTGTCTTCTCGTGTTGGAATTTTAGGAAGTCCACATCATAGCCTGGCTATAAAAGGTATTTGTGGCCCCTGAGGCACAGCGTCTTATGATCTCATCCTTGTGTAATTCTAGTATAATTCTTCTATAAACCTCATTAGCAGTTTCCTTAGCATATTGTTTTATTATAATTTCTGTTGCTACATTTTCACCCAATAGTTCATATGACAGCTGTCTGCAGACATCCCACAAAATCAGCAAAGGGTTCATTTTGACCTTGTGCTATTTTTGTGAAGGCTTCCCCTCTATCTTGTTTTCCTGAAAGGGAACCCCATGCTTTGACAACAGCAGAAGCAATTTGCTCAGATGCTGCTATGGGTTAATTAATCTGTGCTAAAGTATCTGCATAAAGACCTAAACCTGCTAGTTGGTCAGAGGTGACTGGTATATTAACTCCAGGTTGCCTATTTCATTGGGCTTGTATCCTACAGAGTTCACTATATTCAGAGAGCCACAACAAATTTTGTACAGGTTCTAAGCATGTCCTTGATACAGATTTCAAATCACTGGGGCTAAAATTTCATAAGCCAAATTCTCTAATATCATCTTTAACATAAGATGATGTAGCCCCATAAAGAGTGCAAGCCTTTTTCAGATCTTTAATAATTTCCAAAATAAAAGGAGTGTATCTTCTCCTTTCATGACCTGAAGAGTCAAACTCTTCAATCACATGGTATGCTTCTATTCTCAAATCAGATGTAGCCTGTCTTTCCTCTTTAGCATTAATTAGTGCCTGTTGTAATTAGTGCCTTTTGTAATCATGTCATGGTGGGGTAGAGAGGAGAGAGAGAGACAAAGCTGCTGCATGTGCGGTGCTGATGGTGTCACTGCCCCTCCCACTCCTCTACTTCTTTCACCCAAGTAAGGGAAGTTGAGGGAGGACAGTCAAGAGATGGGGAATGCCCTAAGGGTATCTGCTCAGGTGTAACTGAGCTGTGAAAGTGAGAATCACCACATCTTTTAAGTTCTTCAGCTCTATACTTAACTCCTTTCTCATCCAATTCTCCATGCTTTCAGCTGCTTTGTCAGTACCATCCCCTCCTGCTCTCTTTCCTCACACTTCAAAATCTTTCTTTTTTTTTTTTTTAAGAACTTATGGGATTCTTTAAAGCTAATTGTATTATATTGTACATAAGGAATATTTCCTCAGGAATTGAATCAGGACCCACAGCTTCATAATATTCCTCTCCCACTATTTCCCACATATCTGGCTCTAATTTTTCTTCCTTAGAGATCCAAGGAGATGTGCACTCTAATACATTTAAGAATTCAATGATCTGCTTCCAAGTTACCAACAAACTTTGCTTCTTTATTAACCTAACTATGCATTCTATACACTTCCCTTGGGTGGGGTATTCTCTTAATTTTTGCCCCATTTCAGCTAAAAAACAAAAATGACTAGTTTAGCCCGTACCAAAGTTTTCATGCTTGTCTATTTTTATACTCACCCTATTTCCAGGTCACAGGGAATTCTCCACTGAGCTTATGATGTGTCAGTCTGTGTGAACCTGGGCAAGTCACTTAATCCTATTTACCTCTGTTTTCTCATCTGTAAAATGAGCTAAAGAAGGAAACAACAAACTAATGCAGTATCTTTGCCAAGAATAACCCAAATGGGACCACAGAGAGTCAGACACAATTGAAAAACAACTAAAAAAAAAAAAAAAAAAAAGAGAGAGAAAATTCAAAAAATAATTTGAAAAAATCTCATGTTGTAGACCCTCCTTTTTCATTTCATTGCTACCACTTTAAAAAGACATTTTTCTCCCTTCCTTCCCCCTACCCCCTCCCCGCAGATGGCAGGTTGACCAATACATGTTAAACATGTTAAAACATAAGTTAAATACAATATATGTTTACATGTCCATACAGTTATTTTGCTGTACAAAAAGAATCAGACTTTGAAATAGTGTACAATTAACCTGTGAAGGAAATAAAAAATTCAGGCAGACAAAAATAGAGGGATTGGGAATTCTATGTAGTGCTTCATAATCATCTCCCAGAGTTCTTTCACTGGGTGTAACTGGTTCAATTCATTACTGCTCTATTGGAACTGATTTGGCTCATCTCATAGCCGAAGAGGATCATGCCCATCAGAATTGATCATCATACAGTATTGTTATTGAAGTATATAATGATCTCCTGGTCCTACTCATTTCACTCAGCATCAGTTCATACAAGTTTCTCCAGACCTTTCTGAAATCATCCTGCTGGTCATTTCTTACCGAACAATAATATTCCATAATATTCACATACCACAACTTATTCAGCCATTCTCCAATTGATGGGCATCCACTCAGTTTCCAGTTTCTGGCCTCTACAAAGAGGGCTGCCACAAACATTCGTGCACATACAGTCCCTTTCCTTTCTTTAGAATCTCTTTGGGATATAAGCCCAGTAGTATCACTGCTGAATCAAAAGGTATGCACAGTTTGATAATAAAGAGACATTCTTTACCCCATAGTGGGATCACCATGTCCTGATCAGTCTTTCCCATCAGCAATAATTTCTGCAGAAATTAATAATGATTTAATTATTTAGAATTTAATTCATTGATAAATTAAAATTAATCATTCTAAAATCTGCTTTGATCCTTTTCCTCCCTGCCTTTTTTCCCTATGGAATAAAGTCACTGGACAAATCCCTGTAACGCCATTCTTAGTTTCCTCATCTGTAAAATGAGGAGGTTGCTCTGGATGGCCTCTAATCTTCCTTCCAACTCTAAATCTATGACCTGATAGCCCTATGAAAATCTGTGACTTGGCATTCAATTTAACCCCAATCTCCTTTTTTTAACCTTGGCTCTTTATTTCCTTACACAAAACCGCCTTCTCTTGACAGTAATCCACTCACTGCTCCCCCACCCCATACCTTCCACCAACTGCCTCATTCACACTTAGGTCTTACTTGTGTTGTTTCCAATGCTTGGAATATTCATTCTCCTTACTTATTTGAATTCTATCCATCTTTCAAAGTCCTATTCAAATGCCATATCTCCATAATTCTGACTATCTTATTCATGATAGCTCTCATCTCTGAGTTCATATGATTACATGGTTTAGATCTGGAAGAGACTTTAGAGATTGCATGGGTTTATTCATGCATTTTTGATCCATATCATTTTATGTATAAAGAAAAAGGCTTCCATCTCATATCTATCAGGTTGGCAAAAACGACAAAAGGGAAAATGGCAATTGTTGGAAAGATGGCGGCAAGACAGGAACATTAATACACTGATGGCAGAGCTGTGTGCAATTGAACCATTTCAGAAAACAGTTTGGTTCCAAACTATACTCCAAAAGTTACTAAATGTACAAATCCTTTGACCAAGCAATACTACTATTAGAAATATACCTCAAAGAGGTGAAAAACAGAGGGAAAGGACTCAAACTTAGAATAATACTTCTTGTGGCATGCTTTTTTGTAGTGGAAAATTAGAAATAAATAAAAGCCAATTAGTGAAGGAATAGCTGAACAAATTGTGGCATGAGCCTGTAATAGAATTGTATTGTGCTTTGAGAAATTATGAATCTGACAATGCAATCCAAAATACATTTGGGAATCACCTAGCTACTATGCTAAGGGACACAAATAAGAAAGAGAGAAACAGTCTCTATCCTCAAGGAGTTTGCAATCTGTCAAAGGAAGGTCAATACACAAAAAGAAGCTGAAAAAAGGTGGTCAAGGGAGGAGAAGTACCAGTGAATGATGGTTTAATCAAATCCCAGGAATTCAGATGGCAAAGTAGAAGAAGGAAAGAAACTCGGAAGGGCTTCAGAGATTATATGGTGTTTTATATACACACACATGCAAATGTATCCTGTATGCATGTGTTTGTGTGTGTATGTACAAATGTACATATAGGAATGTGCTAGTGATGTGTGAATAGACATGTATTGTGCATGTATTAACACATGTGTGATGACCGCGTATTTTAAAATCAGCCAGAGTCAGGAATTCAGGTTAAAGGAAAATCTTCAATCTTTATTCTCAGTAGAGGGGAAGAAGGATTGGAGGTGAAGGGGGGATTGTGATAGCAATGTGTGCAGCTGCTTCAAGAAGCCAGCCAGCCAGCCATCTCTCTCAGCTTCTCTCTCTGTCCCTCTGCCTTCACCCACCAAAATCATCATTTCCTATACAACACATCAGGACTTGCACAGAGAGTGGGCGGGGGCCATTCTTTCTCCAAGCATATATATTAATAGAGTATGGTCCAATTACTATTTAGCCTCATGTGCTTGGGACCTCAGTGCATCAACTCGAGCTTCAGCCCATTACACACATGTGTGAATGTTTTAAGGTAGGGCTTCAGAGGGAGAGAGGAAGATAGGTTAATAGATAATGAAGAATATCCAAATGTTTTTAAATGTGCAAAGGAAAAAAGATATTTGAAACAATTTTGTTACTACCTTAATTACTTTTTTAAAAATCATGAATAACATTCAAAGTCTTCTTCTAGTCCTCTTCCTTGTTCTTTGTCTGTATCTTGAGATGTTTGTGTTTGCTCATGTTTATAATAAATAAGAAACATTTAACGGGGCTTTAGAAACATATAAATCTAAGATCATAGGTTTAGAGCTGAAAGGAAGCCTCAAGAGTATTTAATCCAACCTTCTCATTTCAAAGATGAAGAAACTGGCCCAAGTACTATAAGTAATTTGTCCAAAGTCATCACAAAGCTATTAAAGAGCAGGATTGGGATCCAAGTCCTGATCTCTCAACTCTGAATCACCAAATTTCTTTCCAATGTATCATAAGCTGCTACTTAATGATATTTGTACCTTTCATTTAGTACTCATTTAGTTTTTTGATATTGTTAGCTTTTCTTTTTATTCACACATAATATCACCCCCAATTAAATTATAAATGAGTTTTCTTATGACAAAGAAGACCTATACTTATTGTATGGACTCTATTACCATTCCCCCTCCCCACAATTGTCTCTAGGAAAATAGTTTGCACTTAGTTGATGTACAACAAATATTTATTTATTCCACATCATTAAGCCTAATTTACAAGCTTATTGATTTTTAAGTAATAGATATTACCAGTTTCTCAACTATCTTTAAGAAAATATGTATTCATAGTCCACATCTCATTAAATAAGATTCATTCGAGACTCCAAATTTAGTCATTTTACTTATTTCTCAACCCAATATTAATTAATCTGTTCAAAATGTCTTTGAACAGATCAGCTGAGAAAAGGTTTACACCCTTTGTCCTACTACATGCTTCCTTCCTCAGAGCCCATATATCCTTCCTCATCTGTAAAAATGAGAATAATAATAGTACTTATCTAATGAGGTTAATATTAAGATAAAATTATATATGTAAAGCATAAGTGTTAGTTATTTTTATTATTATTAAAACTATTACATTGCCAAAATGAATGGAAAGTCTTTTTATCATGAACATTTTAAATACATTTTTAAAACATCATTAAGAGTAGACCTGATACAAAGGCAAAGACGGAAAGAGTAGCACAGGTGCTGCTCTTTCTGTTTCTTCCCTTGATCATTTCAATCATAGGGATGATTTCCTGACCATTTCAAAACTTGTAAGACTACTGCAACTACACTATCCTAAGCTCGCCAGGCTTCTGAGTATGGTTAACTAATCAAAGTAACTGAGAGATTCAAAATGTTAAAGAGCCAAAGCATTCAAAGCTACACACATCCTTCAGCAACTGCTATTTAATTGCTCAGAGAATATGTGTCTTTTATCTTCATCATACTCTGCAATCCAAGCTCTTCCTTCTTAAAAAGTGTCTATAAGCTATGGGAGGATCAACCCTTTGAAGGTTCTATCAAGAAGGCAAAGTCTCAACCAGAAAATTGTTCTCATTTAAGTTTTTTGTATGTAAAATATATTTTGTTGTATAATTGTTCTGGGCCATGCCTTGGAAGGGCCTACTTGGCTAGATATCTTCCTTTCACAAACAAGCATTTCCCAATTAATGATCTCTCCATCATTCAGTTAATTTTCCAGTACAGTGAATAAATCATTGCCAATATGAATAGAAAGTCTTTTTACCATGAATATTTTAAAGACCAGCTCCTTAAGGTTCTTTAAAATCTTTTGAAGGAGCAAAGTAACCAAGAGGAAAGAAAAGGAGAATAGAAGTGGGCGGCTGTAAGAGTTTTTTCATTAAAAAAAAAAAAAAAAAAAAAACCACCAACAATCAATTCTCTCTTGCTTTAGCTAGCAGTGCTAGTCTATGGCTTTTCAAAGATCCTGAAAAAAAAAAAAAAAGTGTTCTAGTCATTGAATTTTCTTTTGTGTTTAAAAGCACCGCTTATTCTTAAAGCTTCATTAAAACATTGAATTATTTATGGGACTGTCTCAGGAAGGAAATGCTCTTTTGTATTTTATGTGCTCCTCGGGATTCATAATTAAGGATAGCTAAGACATCCAGGGTCTCAAAGGGGGAATGGAGGTATGGTCTGTCAGTTAAATGAAACAAATATTAATTAAGGCCTACTATGTGCAGGGTACAGGCAATAAGACCAAGAAGATAAATAAATGCACAATTCTTGTACTTAAGAAATTTACATTCTAGGAGGAGAAACAAAAGCAAATACAAGTAAAACTAACCATTCCATTGAGTCAGTTCTCCTGCCTTTAGGTGAAAAAAAAAAAAAAGCCATTATATGGTTCTCTTAACAGCTGCCTGGTTCTTACCATTAAGGGATGAGGAAAATCACCATCCCTTCAGCTTTCCCCCACTGATCCTTTCATCTGAACTGTCTGGAGAGGATGCCACCCTAAGACCAAATTACTTGTAGACAATAAAAGCTCATTGATGGATGGTTAACAGACTATCCTTTGGTCATACTTTCTCCATCCCAGTGATTTTGAACCCTCACTTGTCATCATTCGAACCTCATTCACCAACCCCCACTATTTATTCCCTTATTTTCATTCCTTTACAAATTAATGCCATCACCAATCCTCACCATGCCATACTCTAAAACTATCTGGCATCTAAAATGTTTTTGCAATATATGCTCCAAAGATAACAAACCTGTTCTCATTTTAAAGTTTTCCATTACCCATTCCTTCTACGTCCTGATTCTTAAGTCACCATGGTCTCTCCTATACCTCCTCCACAGATAAGAGTCCCATGGCCTCCTTTTCCAACACGAATTACACTTTCATTTATTTCAACCCTTCTCTCACACTCTCTGAATCAGGAGGGAGAGTTGGAATATTCCTTGCTACCCATTGCCACTTCCAGACTATCATTCTACCACTGTCTCCACCTTTACTCCTTGAGGTTCAATTCAATGTCTTATCCAATCAAAATTTTGCTCCCAGTTGTCTTCTGACTTAAGAATCACTCCTCTTTTCTTCCATCCTCCTCATCTCCTTCCTTCATACTAGAAAATGACTTCAGTGTACATATTAATATGTCCTCAAACATCCTAACCTTATCACTTCTCAGTTACTCATTTCATACGACCCAGGTCTCTAACTCACCTCAGCCACACCTATTGATCTTGCTATCAGGCATGAAAGAACCATTTCCAGAGTTCCTGAACTCTAAAATTCCCTTATCAGATCACAATCTCTTGTCATTTCACTGCTCTCTGCTTTCCAACCCCAAACTTCATTCTTCCTGGTGACTCCAACTCCTCACCTCTCTGTTCTTTTCTGGTTGATCACCACTGTACACACTCTCTTTCCCAACCTTGACCCCTTAGTGAACCAGCTCAATTCTATACTGTCCACTTCTCTTTAACATCTTGTCTCTGTCTTATCTCTGATTTTGCTCTGCTGAACCTAAGCCCTAGTTTACTCCCACAATCCATTGCCTTCCTTTCTACTCAGGTTTGCTAGAGAAAATCATCTTGAAACTACAATGACTGAGTCCATTGGGATACATAATTTCAATTGGGCCCTCACTGAAGCTAGGAAGTTCTTTTATATATCTCTAATAACCTCATTTAACCATTCCTTCCAGTGGCTTTTTCAAATTTTTCATCCTTCCTCAAATCTCCCATCCCTACTCCATCCTCATCCTCTCAACTAAGAATCTTGCTTCATGTTTCACTGCAAAAATTAAGGCCATGTGCTGAGAGCTCCCTCTTCTCCCTTCCTTCCTCCACCCATTTCATCCATGTGCCTTCTCCTTTGCTCCTGTTTCAAATGATGAGATGAAGCTTCCCCTTGATGAGGAAAACATTTCTATGTGCACAAGTGATCTTATTCCAACCCTATCTTTTTCAGCAGATTGACCCTTCTGTCATCCCTACTATCTTATTTATTTTCAATCTCTTCCTGTCCTGGTTGCTTCCTTATTGCCTACAAATAAACTCACATCATATCACACTCTTTTTGTCATGCCTATTTTCTTATTTATTTTCAATCTCTTCCTGTCTACTCTTGCATCCCTACTGCCTACAAATAAGCTAATGTCTCCTCCATCTTCAAAAAATCCTCACTTGATTCTTGCATTCTCACACCACAGTATCTCTCCTCCCTTTTGTGGCTGGGCTCATTCAAAAAGCAGTCTGCAATAGGTGCCTCTACTTTCTCTCCTCTCACTCTTTTTAATTCTTGACAGTCAGGCTTCTATTTTCATCATTCAACTACTCCACTCTATCCAGAGTTAACAATGACCTCTTTTCTGGTGACCATAACAGCATTTTGCAGTTCTCATCCTTTTTAACCCTTGGCAGCCTTGGATATTGTTTGACCACCCTCTTTTCTTACACAGTTTCTTCTTCAAGTTTCCATAATACACTATTTTCTTTCTTTATTTACCTTTCTGATCTCTTCTCAATGTCTTTTGCTGGATCTTTGTGCAGGTCATACCTGTAGGGTACAGGGCTCTGTCCTAAGCCCACTTCCCTTTCAGCAATCTCAATAATTCCTATGGATTCAATTATCATCTCTATGTTGACATATCTCAAATCTGCAACCCTAACCTCTTTCCTAATCTCCAGACTCCCTCATTTCCTGCTACCTTTTGGACATCTTAAACTTCATTCATCATTTCTCCCAATTCCTTCCCTCTTCTAAATTTCCATATTAACAAAGCCATCACCATCCTCTCAATCATACAATCCCAAAACTTGTGTTGCCCTTGACTCCTTACTCTCCCCTGTCCAAAATCCAAACCTTGTCTATTTTAAGTTTATAACATCTTGTAAATGCCCTCCCTTCTCTCATCTGACATCATCACTGTTTTGTTGTGTGTTGTTGCTTTTTAGTTTGATTCTTTTTTGCAGGCAATTAGAGTTGAATTTGCAAAGGGTCACACAGTTAAGTAACTTACTGAGACTGGATTTGAACTCAGGTTCTCCTGAGATAAGAGTTAATGCACTCTATTCATTAAGCCACCTAGCTTTCCCTAACTGCCATCATGTTGTTGCAAAATTTCATCACTTCATACTCAGACTATTGCAATAGATTGCTGATTGGTCTATCTGCCACAAGTTTCTCCCCACTCCCTACAGTCCATACTCTATTCAATTGTCAAATTCATCTTACTAGAGTGTAGATTTGACCATATTCCCATTAAATCCACCTCCTGGATTGAATATAAAACCTTTTGTTTAAGCATCCAAAGTCCTTCAGAGCCTAGTCCCCCTAATTGCCTTTTATTTAAGTCTTCTTATGGCTTATCTTTACCCACTTGCCAATATACTCTGAAATATAGGGATACTGGCCTTCTTTCTATTTCTTTCACAAGACATTTATCTTCAAGCTCCAGAACTTTCTTTTTTTTAAAATAATAGCTTTTTATTTTTCAAAATACATGCAAAAATCGTTTTCAACATTCACCCTTGCAAAATCTTATATTCCAAATTTTCTCCCTCCTTCTCCAAGAGAGCAAATAACCCAATATAGGTTAAAACACATGCAATTCTTCTAAACACATTTCCATATTTATCATGCTGCCCAAGAAAAATCTAATAAAAAAGGAAAAATGAGAAAGAAAAAAACAAGCAAGCAAATAACAAAAAAGATGAAAATGCAATGCTGTGATCCACATTCAGTCTTCACAGTCCTCTCTTTGGATACAGATAGCTCTCTCTATCATAGGTCTATTGAAATTGCCCTGAATCACCTCATTGTTTAAAAGAGCCAAATTCATCCTAATTGATCATCACATTATCTAGTTGCTGCTATGCGTGAAATTCTCTTGATTAGCTCTAGAACTTTCAATGGCTATCTCTTATTCCAGGAATTCTGTCCCTCTTCTTCTTCCTTCTTCTATTTCCTGATTTCCCTAAATGAAGAGGGAGAGAACTTCCAACTTAGGGGGAAAATGAGTAGAAAGAGGGGAATCAGAAGAGACTTCATGCAGGAGATAGAATCTCAATTAAGGCCAGAAAGAAGAAAAGAATTTCAACTAGTAGAAGTGAAAATGGGGTGAAGCCCCAGCATGCCAGGGGGAATGGCCTGTAAAAATGCACAGAGGCAGGTAAATGTAGGTTGGGATGGGGAAGCAACTAATAATAGTTGAATATGCCTGGAACATAGTATACCCGGAGGGGAATATTATAAAATCAGTCTGGAAAGGTTGTTTAGAGCCAGATTGTGAACAGAACTGCAAAGACATTTGTTTTAAAAGCAATAAGAAGCCACTGTTGGGTCTGGGGTTGAATATGAGCAATGTCAGTTCATCTGTTAAATGAAATAAAAAGAATCTTGTAGGATAGATTATCATCTTAATTCTACATAGTAACTCATATGGCCTCCCACATCTGTTAAATAGGCTCCTTCACTTCACAAACACTCGTTTTTCTATATCTTATCTCTCACAGGTAGTTAAGTGATGAAGTGGATAGAATGCTGAGTCTGGAAGACCCAAGTTTAAATGCTACCCAGACACTTACTAATCTTGATATGAATCCAAGGCAAGTAACAACCTTAGTCTTCCTAAATGAGAAATAATAAAATAGCATTTACCTTCCAGGGCTGCTGTAAGAATCAAATGAGATGATTTGTAAAGTATCTTGCATAGTGCTTGAAACATAAGAGTGTTGTTTCCTTCCTTCTTTCTTCTGTCTGCAATATAGTTATCCCCATTGCCTTCGTTTTCCAAAATAACCAGCAGTGGGAATGGACATTTTTGTTCTAACACTCCTTTTTCATCTGTGCTAAGAATGAGTCAGGTCTTCTTTCTTAGTGAGACTGGAAGGTCATAGAGATATACAAACCAACCAAAGAAGATTCTTTCACCAAATTCTACCTTGTGTGTCCTTGTTCCTTCATATTAATTTCTAAACCTGATGAGTTTTCCCTTAGGAATTCTATTTATGACTTTCAATCTGTTTATTATTTTCTACAAAAATCTCATATTTTACTACCTTCCCAAGATCACAGCATAAGAGAATGTTGAGAGATAGAAAGAAATCTCACAGATAACCTCTATTTCTACCCCATTTCCCACAAAGGAAAAACAGTTTGCTCAAAGTCACAGAAGAGTAAAAAAAATCCATGACTTGAACCCACGTATGCAGGGTCTATGTTCCATGTCCTTTCCACTCCTACTACAACAACTCAGAAAGCTAATTTATTCTAAAACATAATTTCTTTAATCTTATTTTGCATAACATATACTATTGTACTTAGTAAAAAACTTATCATTCAAATATTCATTTAAGCAGCCTAAATATTATACCTCTCACCTTTCTTAAAGAACATTTTCAATGAAGCCCTTTAGGAGACCAGAAAAGTTTCATCCAAATATCTGAAAAAATCATGATGTGGTAAAGGGGCTAGACTACAAAGGTGTTGCTCCAAAGAAATAGGAGTATTGATGAAAGTTACAGGGAGGAAAATTTCAGCACCAGTATGCTGAAATTGTAATAATTATAGCATCCAAAGATGAATCAAGCTGCCTCTAAAGGTCATGAGATCCCTGTTAGTAGATATGTGCAAACAGAAGCTAAACAACAGTAGTGAGGGATGTTGAAGAAAGGCCCTGTATTAAATAGAGAATAGGATTAGATGAATTTACAGATCCCTTCCAGTTGAAATTTTCTAATTTTATCTGCCTATATATTCACTGAGTAGTTTTCTCATCAATTCAATTTACAGGAAAGGGGGAAGAATTAAGATACATATTTTATCATTTAAAATATAAAATCCAAACTCCTGGGCCAAAGGATTTAATTTTTTTCTCCTCAATTATGAAGCATTTCTTCCCCTCTCTTGTTACTCACTGGAAAAGAAAAAAAAATCTTTCTAAGCCAAAAAATTCCCATAATGGCTACTCTCATTTTTGCATTTTTAGTCCATTATCTCTCTTCAGGAGGTAGGTACCATTCTAAGCTGTCTATCCTCTAAAATGATAGCTGGTTATTGTATTGGTCAGAGATTTTTAAGTCTAAAAAGTCTTTTTGCTCATGCATCAGTGTTTGAAGATGTCTGCCCCTCAAAATGCTAAAAGAAATCCCAGAGGGTTAGTGCCAAAAAATACCACATGCATGTGATTTCAAAAAGTAATCCTATGAAGGCCATGACCTTCAACTGATGAGAGACAACTATCTATGAAACAGACATAGACTTCAATAAATTCTCCAACCAAATCCTAGTGTCTTCTTGGAAAGGTTAGAACTTGTCATCATTTCGTGCGTACAAGCACAGGAGATCAAAGAGCTGGCCGTCACATGCAGAATCATTAGCAAGAATGAGAGGCTTCTAGCGTCATTGTGCACAGAAGGGGATTGTTCAGAGATGAATATATGATTCTCAGGCTAGCATGAAAGACAAATGATTCTCCAAAATAAAATATACAATCCGTCGTTATATCATGTTCCTGCCACTAACTGTGAAATTGTACCACACATGCAAGAACTAAAGTAAACTTGGAAATCAAGATTTCTGCTGAGAAAGAAAAGGCAAAAACACTGACCCCAAAGTGGAATGTGTCATACTTAATACTGAGAAGAAGGACAGGGTCCACAACAAGGGTGTCTGAGCATCTTCCACTCTTAGTTATTTAGTGAATAAATAAATAACATCCCCTACCTTCTAGGCATATGATCAATTTAGTTGATTAATCAAATAACTTATTAGTACTGATGATTGCTAACATTCTATAGCACTTTATAATTACAAGGCAATTTATATACATTATTATCTTATTTGAGTCTCACAAAATCTTATCCCATCATGTATATATGAAAGACTAGTGCTCAATAATTCATCTATGGCCATATCTAAGTAATGGTAGACTTGGGACATGAATCCAAGTCTTCTTAGTCCCAATTCAATTTGTCTTGATTCTTTTCATATGTCTACCATTATAATCATCATCATCAATCACCTAAAAACTATTGCAAAACTTTCCTAATATATCTTTCTCATTCTGTTTCTCCAATCTATCTTTTATACTGCCATTAGACAGTCATGCCATTCCTCTGATCAATAATTTCTAGTGGCTCTCCACTTCCTTGGTAAAGTTAAAACTCCTATTTACTAATCAATGTCCCTCTATCTGGTGCAGTCATAACTTTCCAACCTTATTGTCTCTTTATGTACTTCCTATTACAGCAAAATTATAATACCTTTTGTCCCCTATGACTTTTCTCATCCCATTTTCAATACTTGGAAATGTCCTTCCCCCTGGAAACTGGGGAAAAAAGTTTTATATCATGTTTCTCTAATAAAAGCCTATTTCTTAAATATGTAGGAAATTGAGCCAAATTTATTAAAACAAGAGTCATTCTCCAATTGATAGTCAAAAAACATGAACAGTTTCAGAAGAAGAAATCAAAGCTATCAATAATTATATTTTTTAAATGCACTAAAAACTACTGATTAGAGAAATGCAAATTAAAACAGTTCTGAGGTATTAACTCTCATCCATCAGATTGGCTAACATAAAAGAAAAGGAAAATGACAAATACTAGGAAGGATGTGGAAAAATAAGTAACCTCATGCACTGTTGGTAGGATTATGAACTAGTTCAATCACTCTAGAAAATAACTTGGAACTATATTCAAATAACACTAAATAATAAATAATACATTTATTAAATTAAAATAATACAAATTTTAATGATCTTCATATAACTTTTTTTCTTACTTTTTTAAAACAACATAAGAACTCCCTAATAAAAAGGAAAAGAAAAACACAATCAGTGTAACAAATAAGCAGAGTCAAACAATTAAAACTACTTATCAGCTATAATCAAAAATGTATGTCTCATTCTACTACCTAGTATTCTCATCACAAAGTTACCTTATCCTATAGAAGCTCATGCTATTTTGGCTACTCCTATATTTTCACAAGAAAATAAAAACAGCTCAAAAAAAAGTCAGCTGGCATGTGGACAGTAATGGGAAAATCACCTGGGGGATTCCTTGAACTACACCATATCACCACCATATTATCTACTATCAAATATCAATTTGTTTAGGTTCCAGTAATTAAAAATAATTTTATTTCTAAGTAAAAATGTATATGTTTTTAATACACGTTACTAAATAATCACAGAATGTAATACAAAACTGAAGATGTAGTGCTTTGATCATCCAAGCTATTGTTTTTCTTTTGTAAAATACTTCAATATTCAAGCATACTGCTTGACAGAAACCAAGGAAATAGAATCTAACAACATAATGAGCTTCATGGGAATCTGAGAAGGTTTTCAAATTTGAAATATTCGGCTTGGACAAGAGAATTTTGCATAACCTAAAAAAGAGGGCAGTTTAATAAGACATGGGACTACTAGAATTCTATTCTTATCTCCATCATTACATGATCTCAGTTGCATTACATCATTTTCTCTGGTTTTCAGTTTCTCTATCTCATTAATTTCAGAATGCTTGGTATTTTTTTCTAAAAAGTAAGTCTCCTAATTACCACCATTCCCTATGGCCACTCAACAGGAAATGTACGTGTGGGGAGCCAAGAGCTTCCAACATAAGAATTATCAAGAAGCATCTGTGGGTGGCATTCTGCAGGAAATGTAATTAAAAAATACATCAGCATTAGAGTGAGTGACTTATACAGGGGGCATGACAATACTCGTTTTACAAAGTTACCTCATTGAAGATGAACTCCATGATTTCAGTGAAATCTTCCTCTTCCACAAAGATTCAACCAACACTGGATATTATAGTGTGTGTGTGTGTGTGTGTGTGTGTGTGTGTGTGCGTGCATACGTGTGTATTCCAGCTTACCCCTGGTCAACTTTCTCCTATCCCCAACTCCTTCACCTTTGTCAGTTGATGAGAAAAATTCAGAATGGAAGGAATATAGCAGAAAGGAAAATGGAACATTAGTTAATTAAGACTTCAATATCAGAGATGGAACAATTATCATGATATTAAGCTCTTAACTATTACATTATCTATGAGTAGTTGAAATGGAATATGATATAGATAATGAGAACAAAGAAGGATAATGAAATAGAAGTTAAGATATCTGAAAAGATACAGACATATGTATTAACATTCCCAAATGTAAGGATGCAAAGAGTGCAGAGGAAGACTATAAAGCAGAGATAAAACTCTTTGACAAAGGAAGAAGGGTAACCTGGAAAATATTCATAATAAAAATAACAATATTTTAACTTGAAAACTCTAAGGGAAAAGGCAAAACATGACAATTAAATTAAGCAAATACATTTGTAGTAATATTATTTCTCACATCTGAATATGGTACTCAGAACAGTTCTAGTGTTCAGTAAAGTTTCCAGAAAGATCTCAGACAACCCCCAAAAAAACTAGAAAGACAGAAACAAATCTAATAAGTGATCATAGATAAAAAGTTATCAAAACACAAAGAGAATAGTTCTGAATTCTTCTAAGCAAAGTGTCTCAAACTTATCAAGAGAGAAGCTATACAGAGATTAAGAAGTATTGGGATGAACCAAGCTAAACTAACCAAGACACATGAGTGGGGAAAAAAAAAAATTGAAATTGCAATAGATGAAAACATAAATTGGGAACTATGACTGGTTCAAGGTTATCACTGACAAAAATTTTAAGCTTTGAAGATGAAAAGCTTGAATCATTTTTTAAAGATAAAAAACTACCAAAAGATTTTTGGTTGTAAAGTAAGGCTGAATCCTTTTAATTAATGCTTCACAACTCCAGCTGTAAAGATGCTTTGGCATTCTGAAATTTAAATGATACCAACATCTTGAATGTGATTTGAAGGTCATACATAAAGACACCATAAACCAACTTTACAGCATGGAAATGTCAAGGAACACATATTCCAAGATCATTTTTAAAATTACAGTGCTCTGAATTTTTTTAAGTTTAAGAGATATACGGTGTCAGCAAGGGCTAATACAAGAGTTCTTGATCTGAAGTTCCCATACCCATCAAAAGATTTCTAGGAGTGCACAAAAAGGATGAGAAAATAGTTACATGTTTATGTTCACTATATACTAATTGAAATTTAGCATTTCCCTCAATTATTTTTAAATATTATTCTAAGAAGGGGTCCATAGTCTTCACCAGACTGCCAAAAGGCCCCCTGACAACAAAATAAAGGTTAATGATATTATAATAAGAAGCCTATTTTCTCTTTTATTGAATAACTGCTGTAGGATTTTCCATCAACTGTTAATCTATTATCAATAAACCGGTACTTCTTAATTGCCTACCATGTGCCAGGTTCTTTGATAGATGATGGGGATACAAAAGACAAAAGCAAAACATAATTTCCCCTAAAGAAGCCTATATTCTTTTTTTTTTTTTTTTTTTTTTTTTTTTTTTTTTTTTGAGGCAACTGGGGTTAAGTGACTTGCCCAGAATCACACAGCTAGGAAATGTTAAAGTGTCTGAGACCACATTTGAACTCAGGTCCTCCTGACTTCAGGGCTGATGCTCTATCTGCTGCACCACCTAACTGCCCCAAGGAGCATATATTCTAACAGAAAAAAACAGCGTGCATATTATAGTTCTATATAAAATGCATAAAAAGCAAATTGAAGTTCATATTTAATCCTAGAAGTAATAAGTGACCACTGGAGTTAATTTAGTAGTAGAATGATATGGTCAAATTTGTGTACTTTACTTAATTTGGTAGCTTCATGGAAAATAGACTGGAGCGAAAAGAAATTTAAAGACATTATAGGTTTAATGCAATATGCAGATGAGAAGTGATCAGGGACTGAACTAAACAGTATCTGTTGTAAATGAAAAAAAGATTATGAAAGATGTTGTGGAGATATGTAATATGAGATTTAGCAATGAATTAAATGTGTTGGGTGAGAAGTACAGAATGACAATGAGATTGCAAACTTGGGGGACTCTAAGGATGCTGATGCCCTCAACAGTAATAGGGGAGTCCAGAAGGATGATAGGTTTTGAGAGGAAAAATAATGAGGAAAGACTGGATATGTTGAATTTGAAATACTTATGGGACATACAGTACAAAATGTCTAGCAATTCATTGTTGGTATGGGTGCTCATAAGAGAGATGAAAGATAAAAAGATAAGATGGATAACTAAGAGTCATCCATATAGAGATATTAACTGAACCTAATGGAGCTGAAGGAATCACCATGTAAGAATATAGATGATATAACAGAATCTAAGACAAAATTTTGGGTTATATCTACATTTAATGGAACACTGAAGAAGATTGAGCAATGGGGCTTTGAGAAGAATTGGTCAAACAGGTAGGAGAACCAAAAGAATAATGTCACAAAAACCTAGAAAAGAAAATGGATTCAGGAAGGATAGAGTACTCAGGAAAAGAATATACAAAATGTCAAATGATGCAGAAACACTAAAAAGGATGAGAACTAAGTAAAAGCCAGCAAATGTGACATTTGATAGATCACTGGTAACTCTTAAGAGAGCAGTTTTTTTATACTTGAAAGATGTAGTAGAGAGTCAGATTGCAAAGAATTAAGGAGAGAGGGAGAAGAGAAGTGGAGGCAACAAATAAAGCATTAGTTTATGATAAAATCCAACAACTTTCACATACAGTTACAATTTGTACTTAAGATAGCCTGCTACCTTAGACTTTATGCAAGATCATTTCATTCCTGTTAAGTTCAGTGATGATGTAAATGACACATTTTCTTAAGCAACAGTTTGTTGAATGGCAAAATCATACTGAAATGAGCTGATTATTATCTAAATAAATTGGTTAACATTTGTTTCAAAGCTGTGTAAAAAAGGTAGAAAGAGAAAAAAGGAAGGCAGGAAGGGAGGAAGGAAAGGAACTGAAGAGGAGAGAGGGAAGGAGGAATAGGGGAGGAGGGAAGGAAAGGAAGAAATGAAGGAGGAAAGGAAAAAATGAAGAAACGAAGGAGGAAAGGAAAAAAGGAAGGAGAAAAGGAAGGGAAGGAAGGAAGGAAGAATGGAGGGAGGGAAGAAAGAAAGGAGGAAAAGAAAGGAAGGAAGGAAGAAGGGAAGGAAGGAAAAAAGAATGTGTCATTATTATTTGGACTCTTGGGTCCAAAGAACTATTGTACAACTATAAGTAAACTATATATAAAACCACATTTTAACACACAAAATCTACTACAGTGGAAAAGTGAGAGGGATTAAACAGTTATTACTGTAGTGAGCAATTACTGTAGTGAGCAATTAAAGCCTAATAAATCATCCAAAATTTTCAGTTCAAATTCTTAATCCATAGATTTTGTTGGTACCATCAGCAGATTTCAATCCCCACAAAAGTATTTTTATAGCATGTATAACCCTGGAGACAAACCCAAGTCACTTTTTCATACAATAGTTTCATATAGTGAAGTCTGGTTAAATACAATATCATTCTGTCTATTAAAACCAACAACTGAAGGTTCTTAGCATTATTCTAATAAAAGTTGGTTTCTCAATCATTAAAGAGAGACTGAAAGCAGCTATTATTCAGTTGAACAGATTAAACTTAAATCAGAAAATATTTTCCTGAGTGCTAAGCATTGTATATTCATAACAATATTAATCCTTTGCATAACTTAATTTTTTATTTAAAAATCCAGTCTTTTCATCTGACTAGGCTATAAACATATACATGAACCCATACTTCCCCATCTACATTTCCACCACTCGCTTCACACACCCCCACACAACACACCAAACTAATATGGAGCAATTAAAATATTTTTATTTTACCTGAAATATTGATGAATTTCTTGAAGAATTCAATTTAGGAAAAACCCTAACTGGTAGTTTCTAAAAGAAGGAAGGGATAAAAAATCTTAAGATTAAAAAATTTCCTCAACTAAGTTACTAGCATGGTGCTTAAGAGTATCAGAATCAAAACTACTTTTGAGTAATCAAACAGTTCACAGAAGAATTAGCCTCGGCTCTGTGTGAACCCAGCCCCCCTCCTGTTTCTAAGAAGGAGTGACCACCAACATATACGTATGTAATTGAAACAAGAATTCCTAGATTTGCTCTCATGTGATCCCAATTTTGTGCCCAGCCCTCAGAGCTAATGTCATCACTAATATCCAGTCTCTTAAAATAAATATATCCTAATCAAGAGTGAACTGTTTCAGGGGGAAGAGTTAATTGTTCAAAGGGAGAGAAGGATTAAAGAAAGAAATCTGAAGAAGTATAGGATTTTACAGAACTCAGTCTAATGTGCTCATCTAACAAGGACAAAGATTAAAGCAAGTAAATAAAAGGTTCTAGGTTTAGTATCTCACTAATGTCTTCAAGTAGTGATTTGCTAAAAAAGTCAGTTTGACAATTATCTATATTTTTCTTTGAAACTCAATGACCGGAGACCCGAGAATCCTTTTCATGGAACATTCTATCATTTCTTTCATTTGTTCTCAGTTTCATCTCTTGTAAAAGTTCTAGTCTTAATAGCTTCATCTATAATACAGAAGAACCAAAAAAAACTTGCCTCTTTTAAGAGATTTAGATAATTCTTATTAGGAAGCTTCACTGTAACATTCTTATAGATGAAAAAAAGATTCTTCCAGTTTGACCAAAGATTAAAGGACTTGCAACTTTTTTTTTAATATAGTAAATTACAGTCAGGAGCCTCTCTTTTTCTAAACATTCACATAAAACCAAGAGGTTCTATTAGAATACTCTCAAAGATGAATATATTTGCTTGCCCTTGCCAGCAATTGAACATGTGTAAATTTCTCCCTGTCCAAATCATGCACACACAGTAGTGTTTATATATAAATGTAGGTGAATCTGGATATCTGACAACCCAAAACTACAGTTTACATTAAATTTGGAAGAAGATTCTGGAGTTGTAACAGAACCTTGACCACAACTAAGTGTAAAATCCTAGAGCCATCAAAAATAAGAGGTTGAGCTCTCTTACAACACTGTATAACGGTCCAAGTTTCTCACGTATTTACTTCATCTGCTTCAGGATGACAATGTGCTATACCTGGCTAGAAGTACATATCAACTAGAAAGGAGGCTGCCAAGAGTATAAGGTTAAGAGACTTTGTGTATTCTCAAACAGGTCATTTAACTTCTCTTTGACCTAATTATCCAATGGGGATAATCCTCTGCCATAACTAATAGAGTTGGTTTTTAGGAAAAAGTGATATAGGGTATGAAAGCAGTTTGAAAAGTTAAAAGACACAATACAAATGTAAGATAGTGTCAAAATTTTAAAGGAGATTTCTCCTTTTTATTGATCTTTTATGTTCATATCAATTTTATTTCTAAAGACACATCCATCTCTCTTTTCTATTAAAAGACTGGGAAAAAATTGTTCGGCAGAACCAACAAAACAACTATGTCTGATAGTACATAATATTCTCCCTACCCAATGCCAGACACACACACACACACACACACACACACACACACACACACACACACAACCCACCTCACTCTAGTTTGTTTTTTAAGTGTATTTCTCAACTCATTAAAAACATTTTTTAAAATGTCAGTGTCCTTTTTTTTTCAGTCATGTCTGACTCTTCATGACCTCATTTTGTGTTTTCTTGGCAGAGATACTAGAATAGTTTGCCATTTCCTTTTCCAGTTTATTTTAATATGAGGAAACTGAGATAAATAGTGTTTAGTGACTCGTCCAGGGTCACTCAACTAGTATCTATCTGAGGTTGGATTTGAACTCAGAAAGATGAATCTTCTTGACTGCAGGCCCAGCACTCTATCTAGTGTACCACCAAGTTGCTTATACCACAATGTTGTCCCCCTTCAAAATCACTAATTTTGAAATTCACTGATAATGTCCTTTTCCAAAAATTTTTGGGAATCTCTCTTTCACAACTGCCTTTGGAGATTGTAACATGTTTTTTTTTGGATACTCTAAAGAGTGTCATATAACTATTCTTATAAGGAGGGATTGGAATGGCACAATCAAAAATCATTTGGCACCAAGGCTGGTGAGGCATTGAGATGAAAATTATGACCCTTTTTTGGCTAAACACAGGATGTCTTTAAGTAACAAGACTGACCATTCTTGGGAAACTTATAAACTGGCCTTGTGCAATGTAAGCTCAGCTGGAACTACATCGTTTCCCACCATGACTATTTGGAAATTCATTTGTTCACATGTAAGTTCTGGAATGATTGTTATAAAATTGATCACATCACATTCGTGAATGTGAATGATATACAGTTGTATTCTGATTCCTTTAAGACAGATCTGGAATAAAATCACAGTCCCTGGAGGCAAAGTACTTACAGGTTCTTTATCCCAACAGTACCTGAATAATATTCCCTAGTCATCACTGTGACTTGTATTTCATTTCCTTCTCTCACTTCCTGATGCCCTTAGAAGCCCTGCACCATTTTTTGAAAGAAAAAAAATTAATTGTCTGAGATATTTATCTATGCAGAACTTAGGAGGAGACTAAATAAGAACATAGTAAAAAGAACACTAAGCTAGAAAAGAGAATACCTAGATTCTTCTCTTAGAGTTATCATAAACTCTAAATAGCTGGCTGATCACAACCTTTTAGAGTTTAGGTTTCCTCAGTAAACCAAAGGCATTATACTTCAAGTTTTAATAATCTATATATAACTTTCAGCATGCATCATAAGATCAGGGCAAATAGCAGGGCTGAAACTCAAATATTGATCTCTACTAAATCCAGCACATTTTCACTAAATATACCACTTAGCAGCACAATTATGTCTGAATCATTGGGACTCCTGAATTATTCTAGAATGATTTGCCATTTCCTTCTCCAGCTCATTTTATCAATGAGGCAGAATGATTTGCCATTTCCTTCTCCAACTCATTTTACCAATGAGGCAACTGAGGCAAACAGGGTTAACAAAAGCTTATAAGGGTCACAAAGCTTGTAAGTATGTGGAGCTGGATTTGAACTCATAAAGATGAATATTCCTAACTCCAGCTCAGTGCTCTATCAAATGTACCACCTGGTAGAAGCTTAATTTTTATTTAGAGTTTATTTATATATATTTTACAATTCTAATTTTCATGATTTATATGTAGTTTATAATTATTATAATTTTTAATATTTATTCATCAATGAAATAGAAAATCAATCTACTGATTGAGTCCCAGGACTCAAAAATTGGAGGTGAAAAGGTCATTTAATTATCTGAATTGTAATGCAGCAGACAAGATTCCTGGTAATAGGAACAAGATCACACTAAGATCAAAGGCCCCAGAAACACATCCCTGACAACTGAGCAAATGGCTAATTTTCACTGCTTCCAAGTTGAAGAACACTTAAAGACACCCCCATCCCCACTACCTACACAGTCCTTTGTTTCTCCCATCCCAAAGAGAAACAGAAATAGATAGAGCAAGTCTTTCTGTCATGAATAAATGGCTAAAAAGAAATGGAACCATGTTTTTCAATATTCCCTTTTTAGGAACCCTTTTCCAGTCCCTGCCATTCCCCCCTTTTTTTCCTACAGCTATATATTCCTCACCATTTTTCCTCAACACTTCAAGTATTCTTCTTCTTCATTGGGTCAATTATTTCAGCTAACAGACCTAGGCAGCCAGTCATCTTAACTTTCTTAACAAGAGAAAATACATACCTCCAGTGATAGCCTCACCCATATTCTTGTACATAAATGCAGGTGAATTTGGAGTAAAAATGTCCTACTGAATAAGAAGGAATCCTCTGTCTAAACTCTCCTTCTGCTATACTCCATTAAGCAAGGATCATTTAGCTTAGCCCCAAATAAAACAGGTTTCTGCATTCCTCACAGATTTTTCCTTGTGTGAGGGTTTGTGTGCTGAACCAGAAGGAATAAAGGAGAGAGGAACCTGGGATCTCTGCCATTTCGGAATTCTTCTGATGATTCGGCTGAGATGAAGAGAATAAATAAAAATTAAACTAGAAGGTTGTTTGAAAAAAAGGAAAAGAATTGAAATCACATGGTATTTTAGCAAAGGGAAGCATGGACTTGTTTACTCATGGGGGCTGAACCGTTAACAGGAATGTATGAAATCCCTGGAAGACTTCTCACAATCAGATTTGCAATTAGTAGCATTTAACATACTCTGATTCCTTACTGCCATCCTAATAGAGAATGGAGGTCTTTAGTTCATTTCGTTTTTTGGGGAAATATTGAGAATAGTTTCTAATTATTGTATCTTCATGCCAGGAAAGCCATTTCACACATTTGAATATGAAGCTCTTTTACTATGGCAATGGGTTGGCCATCTTGCTATTTAATTATTAAATATTGATACAATGCGATTTTTTTCTTTTTACAAATGGGGTTATAGGATGTATGTAATATTTTGTTCCAGGCACTTATTTAGAACCTTAAAATCATAGATTGTGAGCAAAGATCTTAAATATGATCCAGTGTAGAGATCAACTCCCTGCCCAAGGACTCCTACTGAAGCCAAACCAGATGTAAATGAGAAATAGTGTAAATCAAAATATAATGCAACATAGTTAATGTGTGGATTTCTAAATAGGCAGCCAAAGGGATCCTTTATTCTTTGAGTTTTATATCATAGGTCTAGTCTAATGTTTTCCCTTTATAGATATAAAGAACCCCCAAAGAAGTTAAATGATTTATTCAAACTCCCATGGGTATAAGTGGCAGAACTAGGATTTAAAATTTGAGTGTAAAACTAGGGTTTCACATGGTCCCTAAATGGTCCAATAAAGTACTGAACCTGCAAACAAAAAAACCTTAATTCAAATTCAACTTCAGACACTAGCTGGGTGGACCTCCCTATAGTCCAGAAAAAGAGAGATGCTGAATACAGAAAGAAGGAGAAGACATGAGGGGTGGGGATGGGGGTGAGGGAGGAAGAGAAAAGTTCCTTATTATTACTTACTTGTGAATTGTGCATCTTCCCCTAGAGTTCCTGAATAGTATTTATGAGTACATTGTGCCTTGGGAAAACTGTTGATTACTTTAAAAATGGCATTTCTCTATATATCAATTTAAGATTCTTTCTTCTTGAGAGGCATGTTGTTCCATATATATTTCAATCTCTGCTGCTCACTATCCTCCCATTATCTAATTTAAAGGGACAGATGGAATGTGAGAATGGTGGTACTAAGGGTGACTATAACCCTGTACCCACAACCTTCAAATGTGTGGTATTGATACAACCAAAGCTGCAGAAGCACTAGGCTGACTTGGCAAAGTATCAAAGGCCCAGAGACACCAGCAGTCCCCAGTAATGAACCTGCTATATATACACTCCCCAATGGGTTGTAGTGAAAGGAACTAAAGAAAACCTGATACCCCCGTGATACACGTTCTTTGTTTTGGAAAACAGATAAAACCATAAGTAAAACACAGTTAATTTGTCTAATGAACTTTTTATACAAACTCTCCATTAGGGAATGTAATGGTACTTACTACACCATATAAAAGTTAGGGAAACAATAGAGTTTCTGATGGAATATATCCCCCACCCACCTAAGACCTACAAAGATTAGGAATGTTCTTGAAAGGAGACCAGAACAGCAGTGAATGGAAGTAAACAGGCTGATCTGATTAAAGCTGGACTCTTTAGGCATTAAAGGAATTTTGAATTGAGCACTACCCCCTAAAGAATGAAATATTGAAAGAATGCACTGAAATCTATCCTAAAGCAATAAAATAGAGGTCTAGCCAAAAGTTCAGTCTTGTGATCCTGCCTTTTAAACAGTAGAGCCTTTACGCATACTTGTTACAACTGCCTACTAGCCTTCTTCAAGCCCCAGTCCTACCTCTGGTCTTTTCCCTTTCCCAAACAACACACCAATATACTGGTATGAAGAATTCATAAAATCATTCTGGTAGAAGCAGAGATGCTTCTAAGCAAAAATTTCAATCACAAAGGAGAAAAAAAAGTATTATATATCTACTAAAGCAAGGAAATGTAAACCTATAGTTTGCTTTAAAAAAAAAAAAAAAAAAAAAAGAGAGAAAATCCTTAAGTCTGGTGGTTTTTGGGACATAAAGCCTAAAGCAATGAGATAAAGAAAACGACAACTTTAAAAAAAACCACACAATTAACAGAGATATCTTACAAAAAACCTAATCAGGTAAACTACAATTCTGAGGGACTCTTAAATAGTCTCACAGGATTCTTATGCTTAATATTCCCTCAAAATTGAAATATCAATTTTAAATAATGTTTATGGGAACAGAATAGTTTAAAATAAAAGCCATTTCTTGGTTCCAATAAATGAGTCAAATCCTTTCCATGAATCCAGTCAAAGGAACTTAGTAATATAAATAAATGAATTATCTGAACCTATAAGTTAAAATGGAAATCAAAACATAAAAAATCATAAGATTTCAGGAAACTTGGAAAGAAAAGCTCCAAACTTGATAGAGAAATTTCCTATTTTAAGTTATTTCTTACATGTTTTTTTAAAATTAATCTTAAAGGCAAGATCAGGTAATCTCTAACTCTATGATTTGTATTATGTGAATATCATGTTAACAGTAAAATGCATGTGAAATTAGATTAAACAATCTCATAAAAAGCTCTACAGCACTTCTAAGAAATATTTCTTTGATCTTAAGAGCTTATACTCTACATGCTCCATTAAATAAATTCAAAGAAACTCAAAACTGACTTTTCTGAAAAGATCATACACTGCTCTGTTCTCCTACTTACATCTCTACCACCACAAAATTAAAAGTAGCACCTTTGATTGTATTTAAATTCCACGCAATCCAAATACAATTCATTAAAGATTTTTCCCAGCATCCATGATAGCTTCACTTCAATTTAAGAAAACTCTGAAATCTTAAAACTATTAAGCCAATATATAAGGATGTATTATGCAATATAACATTCAAGTAGCCTGAAAAAATGGGGCAAAAGCAATGGGCAAAATAATATTCAGTGTAAAGAGAAGGTTAGCTACCAATAAAACCTTAGATAAGATTATTTTTCATAGGAAAAGAAATCTTCCTCTTTCTACTACCAAGTAACTCTTTTTTTCACCATCACCCAACCTTACCCCCAGCTATTTAGTGTGCTCCAGATGCCTCTAAGGCTAATGGAAAGATCCCTATTTAAGGAATTAATTCCAAAATTAACTTTTTCCTTCCAAAGATCCATTCTCTTATTGCTTTTTCTAATTGGCAAGGAAGCAATTCTAACTGTACAAATTATTTTCCTAAAGCTTAGGTTTGACCTTGTTGTCCCCAAATTCATAATCAACTCTAGTGACAGTTCCTTATTACTTTAAAGATCAAAGGTAAAAATCCTTTTGTCTTGTAAATACTTTTAAACCTGGCCCTCCTACATTCCAAGGTTTTTACACCTTACTTGCATCCACATATACTGTGATGAATCAATGACACAGGCCTCATTTTCTTCACTATACTCCACCTCCTGAATCTGATTTTTAAATAGCTGTCATCCTCTCTCATATCTCTTCTCATTTTTGTTTACTCAATTCTCTGGCTTTCTTCAAGTTTCAGCTAAAGTCCCACTTTCTGCAAGAATTCATTCCCAATCCTCCTTATACTTAGTGCCTTCAATTTATCTTCAGCATATCCTATATGTATCTTGTTCATTCCTATATGTATCTTGTTCATTCCTGGCTGTTTGCATTTTGTCTTTCCTATTACAGGGTGAGGTCTTTGACAGCAGGCACTCTTTTTTGCTTTTTCCCTTGTAATCCCTAACTTTTCTCACTATGTCTGGCAAATAATAGGAGTTATTTATATATTGTATAACTACAAATTGATTTGACACTAAGGTGTGAATGACAATAAGCTGTGAACCCTCCCAGAAATTATTTGCATTTTTAAATGGGAATGATAATTTATAGAATGGGGAGGGGGGAGCTTGAGAAGAGTATATAATTTTTACACAAAAGGATCTTAAGCTCTTCTCTAGGTCAACATAGCCTCCATGAAAATAACAAGATTAGCAACTTGGCAGTTCATTTCTGAAAGCCTTTTCTACCTGCTATAATACAGCAAAGATGACAAACCTTCTGAGAGGAACACTTTCTAGCAGTACAAAGAGTTTAGATTTGAGGAGATGGAGTTTTCCAGAACAATTCAGCTTTGCACTGAAAATATTTCTAAATTAATATGTTTGGGACTGAAACACATACTAATTACTGAATTAATGTTGGATACCACCTCCTATAGGCGCAATGCTTTAGTAATAAGAAAAAATAATTATGTAAAGACCACGATACTTGAGTTCAATAGACTTACAATTTAGTGGAAGGAATAAAATAGGGCAGCTAGGTGGTGCAGTGGGTAGAGCACCAGACCTGAAGTCAGGAGAACCCGAGTTCAAATCTGGCCTCAGACACTTCCTAGCTGTGGGACCCTGGGCAAGTCACTTAATGTAATGTTCTTCTCTTCTCTAAATTATAATGTTCTCTGGGAGTAGGTTTCTTGGGGAGCTTCTGGAGGCTGCCTTAGTTGAAGTTCAGAGTAATAATCACCTCAAATGCACCCAGGAGTTAAAGTCCAGTCCTTTATTGTCTCTTCCAAAATAGCCAGGTTAGTTTTCTTTGGGGCCTATCTCTCTCTCCTTGGTTCCAAGAGCTCCTGCTGCTAAGTCCTTTTGCCTCTGCCAGCTTCAGCCTCTCTTTTTCCAAATCTTTTGTTCTGCCCAACTGAATCCTGCTTTCTCAATCTCCTAAAAGTCTCTAGTGCTTGTCTTTTAGAGGTGTTAACTCAAAGGTTGACTCCTCCTCCGAGAATGGGATTGTGGGAGCTGTGACTTGTGAATCTCCTCCACTGAACTTGTGAATCTCATACTGAATCCTGACTTGTGAATCTCCCAAAAATGTGAACTCCAAAGGTGTGAACCAAGTACAAAAACATTGTTTCTAACAGAAGAAGAAGAAAAAGAAGAAAGAAGAAGAAGAAATAATAAACTAGGTTCACAACAGATGATAGGAAGTAATGTGCTAATTATCTTGGAAGTAGCATGAATAATGAATTGAGAGAATAGAGATAAGGAGGCAGACAAATCAGATGGGAGACTATTACAATTATATATATGAAATGTATATATGAGGAGGATCTGAACTATGATAGGAGGAGTGAAAGTGATAAAGAGACAGAATCTACCTGTTGAAAATTTGGATGAGGGCTGGAAGGGTGAGGGAGAAGAAAAAATGACCAAAGGTTTCAAAATGGGTGCCTGAAAAAATGGATGGTCAAGAGTGTAGAAGACTAGTTCAGGGATCAGACATGTTGAATTTCAGATACTGATATAATATCCAGGTGGAGATGTCCTTCAAGCCACTGGAGGTTAAACAGTTAGAGTACAGGGCAACTAGATGACTCATTGAATATAAGGGGCCAGGCCTGAAGTCAAGAAGCCCTAAATTCAAATCCAATCTCAGACACTTACTAGCTATGTGTAAGCTAGTCTACTAAGCAAAAAACTTAACTTTGTCTCCATTTCTCATTTGTAAAATGAGCTGCCAAGAAAGCCTTAAATAGGGTCATGAAGAATCAACCACTGAACTAAACTAAACTAACTAAACTAAAATGACTGAACAACAAGAGCAGAAATAGAGTTCAGTTTATGGATTGACATAAATTTGAGAGTCTTTTGTAAAGTGATAAATTTTAGTTATGAAAATAAAGTGGTTACAGATGAAAGTGGGGAGAAAAAGAGCTGAGACAGGGCTTTCAGTGAATCCCCTTCTTTAAGGGGTTACACACACATGCACTATACCAAAGTGCAGTCTAAAAATAAGTAAGGAGCAGCTAAGTGGTGCAGTGAACTCAGGAAGACCTAAGTTCAAATCTAGTCTCAGACACTTAACACTTCCTGGCTGTGTGACTCTTGGGCAAGTCACTCAGCCCAAATTGCCTCAGCAAAAACAAAAACAAAACAAACTGAAAAAAAGAATAGGTAAGACAGAAGAGCATATTAAGAAAAAAGTATATTCAACAGTGTTGTACTGTATACAAAGGTCAAAGAGGATGAAGACTGAGAATAGGCCATTGGATGTGACAAAGTAGGTAGTCATTTAGAAATTTGATGGTGAAAGAATGGAAAGAAAAAGTACAACAGTTTGAGGAGGTAATAAGATAAATGAAATTCTTTTTGCACTGAGTAATAAAATAATAACCTATATTTACATAGTGTTCCAAAATTTCTGAGATGCTTTTCTCACAAAAGTTCTAAGGTAACTAAAATATTATTTCCTTTTTGCTTATGGGGAAGCTAAAAATTTAGACAGTAACACAGAGTCACATAGATAGTAAGTGTTATATATAAAAATATAGGCCCAACTCTTTCAAATGTGAATTCAGTGCTCTCTTCTCCTCACTGTATGTAAGGGTTCGTTCCCTCTAATTCTAAGAATTCTATGACTTTTCCATTGAAACAGCTAGTAGCACAGCAGATAAAGAGTGCCAGGCCTGGAGTCAGTAAACCTGAGTTCATATTCGGGCTCAGACACATAACAGCTTTGTGATCCTGGGCCAGACACAACTTCTGCTTGCCTCAGTTTCTTCAATGTAAAACTAAGATAATAATACTTTCTACCTTACAGACCTCTGTAATATCTGTAAAGCAAACACTACATAAATGCCTCTTCTCTTTCATTCCTTTCCTTCCCCCTGCATGTAGGCAATGGCCAATCACTAAATTTCTGGACAGAGAAATACTCATAGTAGATATATGTAACTAAGAATGAGAAAAGAAAATAGATAGAAGGGCAGAGATTAATTAGATTATTGTAATAATCCAGGCATGAAGTGACCAAGGGCTTGATCGAATGACAGCTAAAACAAAAAGAAAAGGATCGATATAAGAAAGAATGTGAAGGCCAAAACAAAATATACTCAGAGTTGATGCAATATAAAGAAAGAAACAGAAAGCAAACAACACTGAGGTTTGTACTAGCAGGCAAAATAAGAATTCATGATCCAATATCCATTAATAAAAATGATGATGATGATGATAATGATGATGATGATGACAAGAAATAGCTAATGTTCACATGAGCTTTTAATGTATGAAAAGTGCTTCAGCTTTTTTTTAAGGTTTGAAAAGTGCTTCAAAGGCATTATTTTTTTTTTGATCCTCACAATAACCCTGTGAGACAAGTGCTATTATTACATCCAATTTAGAGATGAGAAAACTGAAGTTGAAAAAGAATAAAAGAACTATTCTGTTATCATACAACTATAATTAATTGTCTAAAGAAGAGTTCAAATTCAGGACTTCCTAACTCTGAGTCCAAAATTCTATCCACTATACTGTTTACTGCTTCTTTTGGAGAAGTACAATTTTTTAGATACATATCTAAGCTGATATTCTAACAGATGGGTTTCACATCCATGAAATCCCATAATTAATCCTGGTGGTAAGAATTATATGAAGTTTCAATAAACACACACACACACACACACACACACACACACACAGACACACCCTACACCACCATTGGTGAGAGCCTAGCATCACTACATATTAACTGATAGCTTGTTACATAGATTGGTAATGGAACATTACCTCAAATTACTAGCATACAGAGATTTACCTGAAGTAAATAAATATGCCATTGGAATATTTACAGTCAGATGATAAGATCAAGTAATTCTAACCAATGCCACTAGTTAAGAACTTAAACTGCCAAAAGGAATATCTGCCTGTTTTTTTCTTCTCTATTAAAGACATGCTATATTTACTGACTTTGAGCAGAAAGGCTGTAACCCTGCCAAAATTTACAATTAGAATAAGGATAAAAAGACTAAAAAGGATATATATTACTGACTTAAAACAGTAGCTTAAACATAAATAAGGAGAATGTGGCCACCTGTTGTATTAGGCAAATTTTACATTCTTCAAATAAAAAATCTATTCAAATAATGGTTTTAGGAAATTACTATGTAAAAAAAAAAAAAAAAAAGTAAGAGACTTTAAGGAAAAGAAGAATTCAAGAACGCACCACAACTCTATTAATCCAGACTAAGATGGGAGATAATTCTGGTAATCTTCTGGTTTGGTCCCAAGTTAAAGAAGGGTTTGTTATGAATTACTTGTGACACTATGGACAAGTTATTTAACATCTCTGACCTTAGTTTTCTTATCTGTAATATGACTGGACTATATAATTCCTAAGGTTCCCTTTCAAATAAATTCAAGAGAAAACCACTTTCCCTATTTTTTTTTATTTGATACAATACCTTAATAAAGTACTTTTCACTAGAAATAAAACACTTTTGCATTCTTGGGATTTACAATATTTAATATCATTTTCTTAATGTCTCCAAAAAGCCCTGACCATTGCTGTGTGGTTTTTTTTTTAATAGCAAACACTGATACTATTCAGTCTAAATTCTTGTGACAGATGGTTTATTTGAAGGGAATAATAATTTTTTGCATATACATGGCACAAATTAATTATATACAGTACACTTTCCATGATAAAAGTTATGATGCTATTCACAGAAAGGTATCAATTTAAGATACATAATACATAAGCTAAAATATACACATGGGGAGAAGAGTGAGAACCAAATGGCCTTTTTTTATTATTTAATAACCTCTGGGTGTATTTCAAGGAATACTGATAATTTAATGTTCAAAAAGTTTTTAATAAACAAACTTCTAGTAAAGTTAATCAAAATATTTATAATACTATTCAATAGTTGCACAATATTTCCAATATACAATCAAGAAGATGCACAGTACAACACTTAATAAGAAAAAAAATCTATTGCACCCACAATCAAAAGTGTTTCACTTCCTTATTTTTTGGATGCTGCACTACCATATTTATATAAACATTTACAACACTTCAGTAAACACAAAAGTTCTAAATGTAATGCAGCATAATGAGCAGAGGAGGGGTAGATAAACCTCACCTTTCAAACTGAATGTTAAGTGTCCATATGCAGTGCCATTTTACTCAAAGCTGATTTATAAGTTATAAACCATTATTCCTATTGTGAACAAACAACACACTCTCCCTGTCCCATGTTTAGAAGACTAATATTCCTTTGTTACACATAACTGATATTCAGCACTCCACAGTCCTGTAGCATAATGCCAATGCTGGCTTTCTGTCTCAGTGCTTGACATAACATAGTGGCTTATGACAAAATATTTTTCATTTCAGTGTCCTGTTAAATAATCTTGAGTAGAGTCCGATGCAAATGAATCTGCATCTTCATTATCTGAATCATCACTGCTGTCATCAGCAGCTGGTTCTCCTGTGAGTGCTATCCGGGCATAATCATCAGTGTCTATAGACTTGCAAAAATGAATGGCATATTTCAGTTTTTCCTCTAGTACTTGTTTACAGGAATACCTGGGTAACTTCAGCAAAAAGAAGCATGTATATGACTCTGGAAGGAAGTGGTCAGGTGGATTGTACTTATCCAAAACCTGTCGGTGAAAAAACAATTATATTCAGTAAAAACTTAGCACAGAATAATTATGAAATTTAGCAAACACTGTGAAAATCCATCATGATAACACCAATCATAGCAACACATAAGCATAATTATCTGATTTCATATAAAGCATATAAAATGGAAGAAGTATAGCAATTTTTTTTCTTTTATATTTGGTTAATTTTTCTCTGTTTATGACTATCTAGACTACTTGGAAATGGGGACATTTTTATTAGATGTAGCATAATGTTGGTGCTCTGAATTATCCTACTTTCATTAAACTATGGACAGTGGAAATTATAATATAGAAGAACCTGAATTTATAGACATGAATTTTTTTATGTAAACTATACTGAACTAATGTGAAAAGCATAATCATTATAACTGTATTTATAGCTAATTTTAAAAAATCCTCCAAAAGGGGACAACAAATAGTAAATAACCGTTCCTGCTATTTTATTCATATCAAATGCACAACAGGACCATGAAAGTCAAAAGTTTCCATCACTTTCATCACTTCTTTCTTCTACACAATAGGAACCCTCTAATATATGGAGGATACACAATACACAAAGTTATATCTTAATTCAAGTGAGGGATATTTAGAACAATTCTCCATTTCTGTATCCCATGGGTAGGGACAGAAATAGCATGAAAGTTCTTCTGCATGGATGAATAAACTCAGCTGTCATTCCTAACACTCAGAAATCTAGAAAACAACCTAGAAAATATGTGTAGAATGGAAAGTGGATTCCCTTGGAGACAGAAAGTAAATTATTTCAAAGCACTTTCTGATTTTAAAATTGTGACCTTTTAGGAGAGCTAGTCAAAAGACAATTTGAGACCAAGGGGCTCCTAGAATCAGCTAGGAAAAAAGTGGTTTGACACATTTTTTGTAGAGTACTCTCAACTATGATCCTTTAACAGATCTATTTTTCCCTTAGAAGAGAATCCCATTAGATAAATTGTGATAAGGTTTGAGGACTAGGTCACCATATCTTAACTTCACATAAAATCCCAAAATTCTTTTGGGGCCTTATCAAGACTTTGGGGACACTCCATATAATTTATCTTTGCAACACAGCACTTATTAAATAATAAGCCCTTAAAAATGCTTGTTTATTTCATTTAGAATAATATTCTTATGAATAGCTAAAGTTCATTTTATGTGGCATGGAATTTATTACAATTAACAATAACTGAAACAAAACTAATATTTTCTGCAGCCTTCTGATTTTCTAGGTCAAATGATTTATGATTTCAAATGGAAAGGAATGCATTTTAAAATAAAATTGTTTGCAGAAAATATATACTATTTACACACACACACACACACACACACACACACACACACACACGGGCAGCGAGATGGCGCAATGGATAGAGCATCAGCCCTGAAGTCACAAGATGCTAAGTTCAAATATGGCCACTTAACACTTCCTAGTTGTGTGACCCTGAGCAAGTCACTTAATCCCAACTGCCTCAGAGGGAAAAAAAAAATTATATATATATATATATATATATATAATTTTTTTGTTCATCAAATTCATGGAGTCTGAGTAAGAAAGTATACATTATGATTGATGATGGGACTTTAAATTCCTGTTTTGAGTGGCCTTTTTTCCCTTGTCATATCAATATATAGAATTAAATAGAACTCTACGCTATGAAAGTTATTTTCCTCACAATTCTGGCCGGGGAGTTGGGAAAGGAGGGCTCCATTTTTCCCATTAGGAATCTAAATTCTGAAAAGTTAAGTGACTTACCCATGACCACACAGTTAAGACTCTGAGACAAAACCAGTATTTAATTTGAAACCAAAATCTCATGACTCCACTCTGTCCCTGACACTATGATATCTTCTAAATAGTGGTCAGATGAACTACCAAAAAAGTAAGGGAATGAATGGCCTTAATCAAGCATGGAGAGATCTTTTCAATCTTCTAGATTTACCAAACTGGTAGGGGTTTGTGATGTTTTTGAAATGTAATAAATTTCAGGAAAGAAGAGGTCCAAAAAAATTAAAACCTAAGAAGATTTAAAAGAAGCTAATCCAAATTTATGAGATACACCATATATAATCAAAATAACAGACATCTTTCTATTTTCCTGAGGACCTAAATGAATCATTTATTAAATGAATTTTAAGTGAGTGAAGGAGTTTCTTCCACTTTATCCACTGTCACAGAATTCCTGCTTTCAACTACCAACACCATCCATCTTACCTGAATAACAAAATCTCTGCCTCTGAAATCAGCAATTGTTCTAGGAAGTCGTGTTCTGCCCCACACAAAACGAAGAAAGAGAGAGCGCTCTGTATTAGAGAAAGATTCCATCACTTCCCAGAACCACTGGATCAAAGAAGCAGTAGGTTCAATTCCTTTATATGTGGCTACAGATTTTAGAAGATGAAGTGGAATATCGGGGCTTCCACACACCTGGGAAAAGAATGTCTCATTAGAACTAATTAAAAATTCTCAAGTTTTTATATTTTCTACACACAAAAAAAATTTCTTCTTCCTTGAAAGTCTTACATGACTGAAAAGTACTACTTCATATTATTGGTGAAATTTAATTAGCAGAGACATGCTATACTTAAATTCAATACAACTCTTACATTAATTTTGCTTTTTTGTTAGATCTATCCAATTTAACTTTGTTTTTAGCTTCAATTAACATGCATTGATAAAGAGACAATCTGAAAAAATAGAAAAATTAGAAAAACAGAAAAAACAGAAAATAAAAAAATAGCAAATATACCATAGTTTCCAGTTCATATCCAGTAAAGAGTGAAAGAAGAGGAACAGGGACAACTCGAGCCATTCCTTCCCGAACTGCAGCAACTTGTTCATCAAATTCATGGAGTCTGAGTAAGAAAGTATACATTATGATTGATGATGGGACTTTAAATTCCTGTTTTGAGTGGCCTTTTTTCCCTTGTCATATCAAATTCTACACTACTGGTATTTCATTTCTTATCATATTACATCTTAACTAATAAAAGGCCTCAAATAACAATCATTTTGACAATATTTTGTTCATTTAAGATAAAGTAGACTTGTGGAAAGCTATATAGAAAATACATGGTATACTTATTGTGTATCTAAGTTATATTTTAATATATTTAACATCTACTGGTCATCCTGCCATTTAGGGGAGGGGGTGGGGGGGGTAAGAGGTGAAAAATTGGAACAAGAGGTTTGGCAATTGTTAATGCTGTAAAGTTACCCATGTATATATCCTGTAAATTAAAGGCTATTAAATAAAAAAAAAAAAAAAAAAGTAAAAAAAAAAAAAAAAAAAAAAAAAAAAAAAAAAAAAAGAAAATACATGAACTTTTAAAAACCAAGCAGTTAACATTCATTTAGATTCTACTGTATACAAAGCTTTGAGTAAGACATGAAAAGAAACTCCATCAAATAATCAAAAAGAAAATTTATCTTACCAAAGAAAAATTAATATAAATAACATGACTCTCCATTTATTTTTGTAAGAACCAAATTGGAGATTAGTTATATGACAAAACAAATGTTTTAGATCCAAAAGGTGAAAATGTCTGACAGAAAACCTACTTAATAATAATAAAAATCCATTTATAAACATTTACTGAATAGCTAAATAGAAGGCACTATGCAAAACAGAAAATAGTATAAAACCAAACACTTGTCCTCAAAGAACATATAATTTAGTATAGGAGACAAGAAATTAGTGTATTTATGTTACAATACTAAGAAACATTTCTCATCAACTACACACCCTAAGACCATATGGGGGTGGATAATGTAGGAATTCAAAGAAATAGAAAGAATCTCTTTTTTCACAAAATTTCCATATAAACAAGATGACTCCTGAGTTCTTTCAAATCCTAATTTAAAAAAGATACATAACTGTTGAGTTTTTATTTACTTTTAGACTAACTATTGTTCTAAGAAATTTCAAACATGAAACTAGAAAAATAACTTTAAGGACATAACATTATAAATAAGAGAAGCACTTCTTATTTGCTAATCAAGCTGCCTCAATCTAAGCTGCTTCATCTTCCTGGGCCTCAGTTTCCTCATATATAAAAACAAAGGTATTGAAATAATCTTAGCTATACATTCCAACACTGAATCCATAAGCTATGATTCCATGATCTTGAGAAATTTTAGACTTCCATGAGGAACATTTTGTCATATAAAAGCAAAACATTTTAAGAAATCATGAATACTAAAGGAAGTCTAGACAATTAGGAAAAATAATTCCTACAAACCTGTAATTTATTGCCAATCTAACATACTCAGCACGGTTATCCAATGTGATGTGGGTATATTTAGAGCTCAATTGAATATCCTGCCCACTTGCACTTGGCACTGTGAAGGGAAGGCTCATTGCTTCAAATTCCTCAGAAGTAGCTTCATTGTCCCGAATGTACATCAGGCCAGGAATAAAATCCTTATCAACCTTTCAAAAGAAAATAACAACCTGCATAGTATATCAACCAAATTGTTCATCCCACAGTTTATTAATAAACACTGATTCATATAAAATATATGGTACATTTACAATATAATTTAAAAATACAATCTTTGCTCTCTGTTTATAAACATTTTTTTAAAATTTAAAATATTTCATTTAAATTTAAATTAAAATCAATTTAATTAATTAATTAAAAAATTAAAAATAAAAATAAAAATTAAGTTAAATTAAATTTCATTAAATTTAAAATGAAAAGAAAATATGAAATTAATTTCATTCAAAAAATTTCTCCAAAATGAAATCTGACACTGTACACAGACACAGTAACAGCAATATTGTATGATAATCAAGTATGATGACTTGCCTATTTTCTGAAATATAAGCTCCATGACAATTTCAAAGGACTCATGCTGAAAAATATTATCCACCTCCAGAGAAAGATCTGATGTAGTCTGAATGCAGACCAAAGTATACTATTTTTTACTTTTGTTGGTTTTTTTCATATTTGGAGAGGGGGTTGGGGGAAGGAAGGAGGATAATGGGGGAAGTGCTTTCTTTCATGATATGACTAATATGGAACCCATTCTTCACATGACTTGAACATATATAATCTATATTAAATTGCCTGCATTCTAGGTGAAGGAGGAAGAGAAAGAGGAAAGAATATAGAATTTAAAATTTTCTAAAAACAAATAATAAAAATCATTTTTACAAATAATTGGGAAAAAAAAGAAAATTGAATAAAGAAAAAACCTGATTCCTGAGAAAGAAAAAAAAACAGATTTGAGCGCCTCAACTATAAAAAAGAGGGGTCTAGACTTCATAACTCTCAAATATTTTCCAATTCTAACAAAGATTCTAAGGCTCTATACTTTTAAGCTACAAGACTAGTATTAACTATTAATTTCCTAAATAAGCTATTTTAACTTATAACCTAAGCTATACAAAAAAAAATTCAAAATAAAGAAATAACACCACATGCCATTTCCTTTGCCATGTTTCTATACTTTATAGGAACTTGATAGGAACATATTTCTTTCACAGCTTTGCATTTTTTTGTGTGTAACATTTTAGGCAAATATAAATATTATACTTTACCTCACTGAGATCAGCAATTGTAAGGTTCATTCCTGCCAGTTGCTTCCAAACCGGTTCTGCAAGGTTGAGGCTTAATGGACTCCCAGTTCGAATGGCAATGCCTAGCAATACACCTGGTATATTTTTTAAAATAACAATGACAGAAATATTTTAAAGAAAGCATCTAAATGTTTTCTTTTATAAATTACAACACAGAATCCAGATGCAGTCTGAGGACTTTATTAATGAAATAAAAGTTCACATGCCACAGAGGTACTTTGCTTGAATTAAAATCTGTAAATCTAGCATCTTTTATTTCGTAGTGGTGAAGCAAATTTTTGAAAGACACTGGTTGCTCCAAATTTCAAATTTTTTAAAATCCTAAATGCTATATTACTTAAATACATTGCAACTTTTCATGCTTTTTTTCACCAATGAAAAAGAATAAGACATCTCAAATAAGTGTAAACAATTTTCCTACAGTTAGAAAGGAAGAATTAGGGAATAAGGCCTCAAATCTAAGTCTCTGGATTCAAGTCGTAGGGATCCTATCTTAAATTAATAAAGCATCAGATACTTTATCACAACCTTACCCAAGAAACGAAACATATTGGTATGCAAAGAAGATCTGGCAGCTGGGTTCAATAAGAAGCAATCTCTATTGGCTCCAGATTCATCCCTGCCATTTGGAGTTACAATTAGGAGAGGAGTAAGTCCATTCTGAAGTTCTTCACACATTTCTGCTATTGATTCACTATAACCACCTCCACAATCATCCACAGACTCGCCTTGAAAGGAAAATTAAAGTTGGTAGAAATTCATAGAATGCAAGAAAATTACAAGCATACATATACACACAGACATATGTATATAGTGAGCATTCCTGATATCTCCAATAAGTAATGACTTTTTTCTCATAAGACTTCAAATAGCACTTTATTTCTGTAACTCTCTTATGCACATACTCATTACTGTTATGTATGAGTAATAGCCTTTTACTGATGATGAACTCCATGAGAGCAAACTGCATTCTCCTCAACCTACAACTCCTAGCTATTAAACAAGGCAGATGCTTGCTGAATTTTAACTTTTATATTAAAACTTTTAACAGTTAACTTTTTACATTAAAATTTTTTTTTGCACTAAGCTGAATATTCACTGTAGTCAACAAATGAATACGATTTCATGGTATTCATGCTTTGGTCCATTTACAAAATATTTTGTCTATTAAAATAGCAAGTCATTTTCCCCCCCAATTTGTGTGACTGAGATCATTACATTGATAAGAGTAGGCAAACTAAATTAAAAAATAATAGAGGGAAAAATTCTTACCAACAAACTTGACTTTCCATACTCGATGAGGTAGAAGAAGACTGTCTGGACTAAATGAAATCATTTTAGCACACATTTGGCCAAAAACAGATTTAGTACCATCAGGACCAGCCAAACCACCCTTACTTCTTGATCGTTTTACCTAAAAAATAAATAGATGTACACTTCTAAGGGTAGTGAGACAAAAATGTGTATAGTTTTATTTATTTTTTTTTTAATTTGAGGGACTGGAATCCATTAACCAAAAGAACAAATAGATGCAAGATACACTGTGTGAGGACAGAGGCAAAATTTGGTTAGAAACAATCTGTCTATTCCTATATTCATTAATGGAGAAATTACTCCACATTTCTAGCCAATCTCTCATCTCACTGTATCTGATTACAGAGTTATCTTCTGCACCTATAATTTCAAAATCACACCTACTGCCCAACCTAAGTTCTAGTCATCTCACTTATATTCAAATTCTTTGAATGTCTGACATATAATACAAGTCTCCATCCATTAATTCTCTTATGCTAAAGTTGGTTTTGTTGTCCGTTATTGTGACCATACTGACCAATTAGAGTTCTTCACTGGCCTACAGATAAAATTCTAATTATTCACCCTCTGATCTAAAATCACTTAATAGGACTCCCTGTTCTATTAAATTGCCTCATTTTTCACTTCTCCTACAACCTGGCACTTTCGCTCACTTCAGACACAAAAGACAAAACACCCTTAATTCATTCACTGCATGTTTCTTCTAAATTATACCAAATGCTTACAATATTATTTCCTTGACAAATATGCCAGTCAAGTCTCTTCTATCACTTATTTGGCTCCAGGAAACAATCTAGACTTGTCCTTTGTAGACATGAAAACTATTGTGGCTATTGGATTTGTTTTTTACTGTAAAAATCATTTATTCTTGAAAGGGATATTTTAATATCTTTCCCATCTTCTTTTATATTGTTAATTCAATCTTTTCATTCTGATTGAAAAAAAAATCTATCTTTTCACACTGCTTTATGATAACTGAATTTTATATAGATAATGAAGGTTTTCCAAAGTGTTTTAAATATATTACCTCACCTGACTATCACAACAATCTTATGTGGCAGGCAGATTCAGAAATAATGGACTGGGGATATATCATTTCTATTTTACAAATGAGGACATCTAAAAAGGTTAAAAATCTTGCCCCAGGTCACAAAGCTAATATAAGAAGAGATGGGGATTGGACTTAAGTTTCCAGTTTCAAGTCTAGTAGTATCCCCTTCTA
This sequence comes from Sarcophilus harrisii, assembly GCF_902635505.1. NCBI lineage: Eukaryota > Metazoa > Chordata > Mammalia > Dasyuromorphia > Dasyuridae > Sarcophilus > Sarcophilus harrisii. The sequence goes on along the minus strand of NC_045428.1, from coordinate 220,994,960 downwards.
CCACTTAGTGCTGTCTTACTTTATAATGCTTTAGTTGACAAATGTTATCTTTTTCACCACTGGTACACGGTTCTTAGTAAACTTTACTTGCTAATGTCCTGTATCCAGAGACAGAGAGAATAGACATACACACAAAGCAGTCTTTCATTCATCTGGTGGCACAAGCAGAGTATGAAATAGGTCCCTCAAATTTTCCAGACAACAGAAGCTCTAAAACACCAAATATATTGTTAGAATTTTAATAAAATTCTTTCTGTACTATAATAATCTATTTCTACCTTAATAGAAAACAATGACTAGGACTTAATCTTTCCTTAATGTTTCAGGGTCATCATTTTGCATATTAATTATTACATAGCAGTATGATATACAGTGTTGCTCTCAGCAATTTGCTCCATACTACACATCTCTGAAGTGCTACTTATGCCTTTTAGAGTTGTATCTGCTTTTCAGTTTTTGTATATCCCTTTACTGTCAATCTATCAGCTGATATTTATTATAACCAACATCCCATATCCTTATATCTCTACTCTGAGCCCCAATCAAATATTGGAGGAGTTGAACTAAATATAAATAACAAGAGTGAGGACGTACATTGTAAGCCCATGAGGTTTAGTTCACGAACTTCATTCATGCATCAATTCTATTTACTCAAGTACTTTTTTTGCTCACTCTCCTGCACTGAAGAAAATGAAAATTACCAGAAGTCTTATTTTCTTCTCCTGTAGCAATGGAGTCCTTTTAAGCACTTAAAAGATTATAAAGTATTTCTCTTGTTAAATGCCTATTTCTTGAGTTCTTTAAATTTAATAAGATTCTATCTGCTAACATGCATTAAAGTAATCAGCTCCAAAAATGTAATTAAATCAGTTACTACAAACTTACCAAAGCTAATGAATAGCAGATTTACAAATTTACTATGAGTGATTTCCAATGCTGGTAATAGTACCGTATCATTTTCATGTCTTTTTTCTGCACAGTTTCTGAGAGTTAAAACACATTCCAATAATACTGATCTTTTTTATATATCAAAGAACCCATAAAACAATGTCTATGAGCAATGACCAAAAACAATACTCCCAAAACACCCAGTAACTAACTTTCTGGTGATGAGCTGGTCAAACAGTTAGATTATTCCTCTGAAGGAGAGATACTTGTTCAACCACCAGAATTACACTTAAAACTTTTCTTAAATACTGGGAACAGTTATAGAGATTGTGCCTTCAAAAACTGAAGCAATTAAAGCAAACTTTATCAAAGTTCAATAACATACTAGTGCTTTAGAAATCAGTCCTAATATGGAAAAATAGAAGCTAGACTATACATTTTAATAAGACAAATAATTATACAAAGATTAAAAAATTAGTTTTATATCTAAGAATCAACTCTCAAATTCTGAAATTAGGCAAATTTATCAGGTTTCAGGAGGAAAAAATGGAAGGAGAAATATCCTAACCTGTAATGGGCTGAAGTCTGAGTTGATGCACTTAGGTCCCAAGTACGTGAGGCTAAATAGTAATTGGGCTATACTCTATTAATATACATGATTGGATAAAGAATGGTCCCTGCCCACTCTCTGTGCAAGTCCTGATGTGTTGTACAGGAAATGACGATTTTGGTGGGTGGAGGCAGAGAGAGGAACAGGAAGAGAAGATGGGAGAGATTGGGCGAGATTGGGCCTGGATTCCTTTCTCCTGGATGCTGGTCGTGTGGCTGCGGGTCTAGCTAGCTTCTTGACTCAGCTGCACATATTGCTATCACCGATTCTCTTCCACCTCCGATCCTTCTTCACTGAGAATAAAGACTGACGATTTTCCCCTAACCTGAACTCCGGACTCCTGCTGATTTTAAAATATGCGATCTTCATACTAACCCATTGATGTTTCCCAATTTAAAGTCAAAGGCTGTCACTGAGGGTCTTCAGAAAAGATTCTTGAGAAGAATTTAAAGAAGGTAAGCACATTCAGGCAAAGCACTTCCTGGAGAGTACATAGAAGTCCTCATAAACAAATAATCCCTTCCCTGTACTCATGCATCCTCAAGGGAGCAGAGCCCAAAAAGTTAAGCTGGAATAGATTTTTATGTAGCCTAAGAAACAAACTTCTGCTGGAATAGATTTTTATGTAGCCTAAGAAACAAACTTCTGCTGATAGTCATACTAAGGGCATTGCCAATCCAATATTCTCTTTTCCCCCAAGTTATCATTACAGGAAAATGAAAATGCACATAAGAAATACAGATTTATGTATCACTATAATGGACAGGAATGAAAATTGCTATATGTTACAATAATCTAGTACCTGCGACTTGTTCAACTGTTTGTAATACTACTACAATTAAAAGACAGCATAGTTAGGGACAATGCCAATCCACTGTAGTTAACTTTGGACCACTTCGTGCCTTAATTTTCTTTTATGCTTAATTGAGTTATCTTCTCATATTATAGATGAGACAAATTTTAAAGTCACTAGAAAATTAATTTTTTTCCCCCACTGAGGCAATTGGGGTTAAGTGACTTGCCTAGGATCACACAGCTAGGAAGTGTTATGTGTCTGAGACCAGATTTGAACTCAGGTCAATTATGAGTTTTCATTATATATAATTAAGTTAAATTAAGTTAATTACTCTCTAAATATAATCTGCTTTGATACAGCCTCAAGCTTTCTTTTTGAAGAAGACACTGATATAGATTTATTATTCTTCCACTTCTTCCATTAAAAATCTATTCCAAGGAGCCTCACAGAATATAAAAGTGAACGTGGAGATTTTTGTTTTATATATCTATAATGTATTTATTATTTTAAAATTCATTCCAAAGGTAAAATCTGATTTTGAAAATTAATAAGAATTTTTCAATAAATTTTATTAATGTCTTTTTTTAACATGACCTAAATTACTAACTGTATTTCTCACCTTCATCTTTCTCAAAGAGCCACCACTTTGTATGACAAATAATTTTTAAAAGAAAAAACAAAAAAGAAAAAAAATCTGCAAAGTGTATCAATACAGGAAAAAAATCTGACAATATAGTGATGGGGAATATCAATATGTAAAGATTAATAAGAACAAACTGTTAACAAAACCTTATACCAAACTAGAAAGACTTATAGTTCTAATGATGGCTCATCACAAGGTAAGTCTTATAACCAAAGCAAACCAAGTAAATGGCTTCTTAAAGAGGTGTATCTCACAGTTAATTGTGGACCACTGGTATGTTCTTGTGGCTCTTAGGGGGAAAAAAAACAGGACATAGGAGAAAAGGGAAATTCTGATTAACTGAGGTTTGTTCTTAAGATTTTGTTCAGATCAGGGTAAAAATCAAGTGTTAATAATAAATGTCCTTTGAAATAAATTTATATAGCAGCTACTAGAGTTCTGTTGTCTAAACTGTAGTGTTTGCTATAGTTACAAAGCCTATATCAAAATAATATATAAAAAGGCCATTTTATTAAGTTAACTGAAAAAATGCATAAATAATGTACAGCAAGTATTTATGGAAATAAACTTCACTGGCCTCTGGCATAACATTAAATATTCCAATGTCAGAGAATAGGAAAAGAGCCACTCATCAATGTGGTAATGTGTTATTCAACAAAGTACAAAGACAGTTTAATAAACTTTATTCAAAATGACCCTACTATAAGTGTGAAAAGACTTCTTTTCATGTAATCAACAGCAGGGTAAAAGCCATGTGTTAATATAAGTTATATAAACAAAGGATTTTTTTCTTCCTATTATCTGTTTCCTTTTCAAGAATTTATTGGACATAGGAAGATCTCTGAAGAATGGGCTAATTTCATTTGTGCATTAAACGACAATTAACTTTTTTTTTCCTGAGGTAATAGGGGGTTAAGTGACTAGGTCACACAGCTAGGAAGTATAAGTGTCTGAGGCCAGATTTGAATTTAGGTCCTCCTGATTTCAGGGCAGGTGCTTTCTCTAGCACCTGCCTAGCAATCTTCCTTAGAAATAAGGATGTTGAATGTGGAAGTAGGGAAAACCTTGTTTCAAATGCCACCTCTGACATTTACTAGTAGCATGTAATGTACTAATGTAAAGCACTAAATCTCTATGTGCTTCAGGCAACTTTGTAAGGCTTAGAAATCAAATACAATTACAATTTGTCTTGGTAGGAGGATCTATATTCAAGAGTGTAAAGGACTGAAACTGAAAAAGGTATACTTGAATCAGACAACTGAGCATTTAAGGCTAATTACCTGTTTGATATGAGACAATGACTCTATTAGCATATGTTTTGGATAAATGGCTCTTCTCACTGTTAGGTGCTTATTCAATGTTTAGTCCTAAAATAATTGTAGGCAAGGATTAGAGACAAGCCAGAGTCAGTTTGCCCAGGAGGAGGAGGAAAGAAGTTGGTGATTTTGGATTAGAGAATCCAGGAGCCTTGTGGCAGTTTGTCTATCTCCTTCACTTCTCCCCCTGAAGGCCAAGGACTTTAATTTATCCCAACTCTGGATTATCCTTAGACCTCCAGGGAGCTAGCCAGGACTTAGCACAAGAGTGTCTCAAAAAACGAAGAAAATCACAGAAAACCTCATATTTGTAGTAACCATCGACACAAAAACAATAATTTACCTTCCTCCCCTCCCCCAACATTAGAATCCTCTAAACTTACTTACTATCATTATCAGTTCCATGTTAGAAATAAGATGTAGGTAGGGAAATAAAGAGCCAGAAACTAAACATATACAATATTGGGATTCCTTTTTCCCAAGGGATTAATAAAAGTGCCTAGAAAAGACACATTTTCCAATATTATCTTTTCTGAATGACATATAATTCATCATTTGCAAGATATTACCGAAAGTTCTGAATTCTGTTACACTAAAAAGCACACATTTCTTTTACCTGTATTCTGTTTAATTCAACTACAGGACCATGTTGACGATCTCTCACCATAGTTGCTTGTACAACTTTTCGGAAAGCTGCTTCCTAAAAAACAGGTCAAAATAGACAAATTTAGGATAAAATATGGAAAATATTTTGAATGATATAGCACTGGAAACTAAAGAGAAGTCACTTTTCTATTCACTTAAAAATTTTATCAATGTTTAAAAGTTATAAAAATTTTATTCTGTTAAGTTCAGATAATACTAGAATTTCTCTTTTTAATGTAGTTTAAGCCAGAAATAAGATGAAGAACTTTCAAAGTGTCTCTCTTAATTATTAATATATATGGACACAAGACACAAGGCAGGCATCAAAATGAAGAAGAAATTTATATCACATGAGTAAAAACACTGTGAAATTCCCTTCTGAATTGAGAAAAGACAAAAGAGGTTTGTGTGTGTATATGTGTATCATATGTAGAGTCTCTTTCTGCTTTGACTTTTAGGACAAAAAAAGATGTAGAATCCATTGGTATTCAGAGAGCTGAATGAAAGAACTGATGAATTAATCAAAAGTTTTTCTGGGACTAGAAGAATCCTACATAATCTACTGGCAAGAATTTATTAAATACCTATTATGTTCCAAATACTGTCTTTGGCCCTGGGCATATAAAGAACTAAATAGTTTCTATTCTCAAGAAGTTTACATTCCAAAGGAGGGACATACATATTTAAGTATATACAAAATAAACATAAACACATATATTTATGTATTTATACATAAATACATAACATTTATACATATATACATAATAAATAAAGAACAAATACAAATAAATACTAGATAATTAAATATTAGGTAATGTGGCGGGGAAGGGAAGCATCAGCAGTTGTAGGAAGATCAGGAAAGTTTGATAGAGGTAGTATGGCTTGAGCTGGAATGCGGGAGAGAAAATATAGAAATAAGTATCTACCTTCCAAATATGGAGGATAACCAATGCAAAACCACAAAGATAGGAAGTAAGTTCCCTGTCTAGGAAACAGGGAAGGACAGTTTCACTGGACTATATGTGGGGAGGGGTATAACAGATAAGCTGGACCCAGGTTGAAGAGCATTATAAACCAAAGAGGAATTTGTATTTATCCTATAGGTACATGTGGCATCAAAGGAAGAAAAGTGATTTTAAAAATAAAAGCTTTTTTGTTCCAGGAGAAACGTAGGGGTTCATAGAAGTGTGGAAATTCCCAAAGGCATTCTTCTAGTCTCCTTTTCTCCCCCGGATCTATTCTGTGCCCACTTTATCGTTCATCAACAGCACTTGTCCAAGATATAGACACCAATGAATTAGCTCATTAAGTTTTCCATCCAAGTGCATATCTAGACAATAAGCATAATTATCTATCTACTTTTATCTATAAATTTCCTTAGACCAAATCATTTAATGCAATTATACATATCTTAAGGCTGCACTACAATGTTCTAGGGTTGAGGCAATTAAGAAAATGGCATTTACATGTAGAAGCAACTGGGACCAGTCATTCATTCAACTAGTATTATTAAACACTTACTACCTGCCAGACAGGTGATAAGTGCTACAGCACACCAGCTACTGGGAATTCCTCTTCCATCTGTATTCTTCTATCTGTACTACATAAATATTTTTTATACATTTTCATGACACATTTGGCAAGTACCAATATCTTGATTGTTTTATTTAATACCTTATTATTGATAATGATAGAATCAAAAAGATTTCATTATTATTACATCTTCAAGAACTCTCAGGATTTTTACATATACACGAAAACAATTTGAAAGAGATTTTAAAGCAGTATTTTGTTCTTTATTTTAAAAAAAACAAGTTTTTATATTTAACAAACTACAAGAAAAGTCTTATATTCTTTAGATACCTTTTTGCTAAGATGGATTATTCTGTCTAAATCTCTTTTAAAAGCCTACTTGTTCCATTTTCTCCAACTACTTCATTATAGATATACCTTTAGTCCAGGGATGGCACAAGCACATACCTGTAAACACTTGCTATCAAGGAAACTAGGAGTAGTGAATTGATTAAGCGGAAACTGGTGAATTGATTTGAATTTAGGAATTTTAAATTTCATTGGGTTAATCTGATGTCAAGGCCAATATGGTAAGCCCCTGAAGGCTACAAGAACTATTTATATGTGGTGAACTGGTCCAGGTCAGAAACAGTATAGATCAAAGCTACCATGTGATCTGACCACTGTACCCCATATTTTAATTTTTATTTTTAAAGATATCTTTGATACACATACATAGATTATTCTTTAAAAAAAATTTTTTTCAGAGATTGGAAAGTACAGGTGAGAGTTGGTAAATACTGATAATCTCTCAACCACCTTTCTTTGATGATTAGGTTTGTGATTTTCCCCAAACAACTAGAATCTATTCTCCTGTTTTTTCAGATATCTTGGGAATCAATCTCTCAATGTCTTCAAAATTATATTACCTACAATATCTACAATTACCTTTTGTCATCTGTTCTTAGCAAGCAGATACTTATTGTTTGTTTGAATTATCTTTGTTTTCTTAAGTATTATTTCTATTTTCCTCATGTAGTACACCTGAGAAATGTCATGTTAAATGTGATGATTTCACTGTTGTTAGTGTTGTAGAAGTTTGTTTTTTAAAAGTTTAGTGCTTCTTTTCCATTTTTTTACTCTATTGTCCTCATTTTTGTTTGAACTTCAAATGTGTTGGGGATATTATAACTTTGTAAAAGCACTATAGATATTATTACTCCCAAGAAACCAAGATTCAAAGAGATTAAGTAAATTGTCCACTATCACATAGCCAATGAGTACTGGCAGTAGGATTTCTAACCTGTGTTTCCCTTATAATTTTAGAAGTCTTTCTGCTGTGGCCACATTGCTTTGATAATCAACGGATTTGTCAAATAGAAACTTGAAGCTAAGTAGAACCTGAAATAATTTACATGCAATATAGCTTCTGAAAATAACAATAATCATAACACTCTCTGCAAATATTAAAGTAGGTCAACTAGTCTTTTACTTTCTGTGATTATTTTTGAACACAAACCCTCTCAGAATAATACCATGCTAAAAGTTATTAATTTTCTGCTCTTAAAAATACAACTTGGCAGGAATTTTCATTATTTACAAATTTTCAATTGGGGGCTGAGGGGAAGGAATGGTCTTATTTTCTAATAACTTATGTTACCCACAATCCTAATTCAATCAGATCCTTCTACACATTTTAATTTTCATTTACTACCCTTGGAAATATATATATTTCCTAAAGAGCCATCCCCCAATAGATATGTAGTCAAATGATATAAATTTTCAAAAGAAGAAATGAAGACTAGCAATGATTACAAGAAAGAACATTCCAAATCACAACTAACAGAAATTAAAATTCAACCATTTCTGAAGTTTTACCCAAAAGATGTCAGATTAGCAAAAATAACAAAAGACAAAAACATTAGAGAAGGCATAATAATGTACTATGTCAATACAGCTAAAAAATGGCCCAGATATTCTGATGTATTATGGCACATAAAAATATGAAAATATGCCCCTAGAGTCCATCAAAAGTACACATGCTTTGACCCAATGATACTAGAACTAAGAACATACTCCAAGAAGTCAATGGGAAGGTTCCATACATACAAAAAATTTTACAGCAGTACTTTTTTTGTTAAACCAAAGAATTGGAAAGAAAATAGCTACTGATTGGAGAACGGCTAAACAAATCATGGCTAAAAAATGTAATGTAATATTACTACACTATAAAAAATTATAAATATCAAGAATTGAGGAAGTAGAAAGTATCTTTTTACAAACTGATACACAAAAAGAGGAGAAACAGCAGAATATGTATATGATAGCCACAATAATATAAAAGAAAATAGTATTGAAAAAGTTTAGAACTCTAGCCAAGGCCATGGCTGATTATGACCTCAGAAGACTAAAGATGAAAGAGTCCCTGCCTCTCTACAGATGGGACACTCAAGGGATGGAATAAAGTGAAACATGTCAGATACAGTCAATGTGCTGCTGTGTCTTTTTGTTTCACTGTATAGCACTTTATGATTTGCAAAACACTTACATTATCTCATTTTAACCTCACAACAATCCTTCAAGATAGGGGCTATTATTACTTCCATTTTATAGATAAGAACAGAGAAGTTAACTGACTTGTCCAGAATCACATAATTATTACTATCTCAAGTAGGATGTGAACTTAGGTCTTCCTGACTCCAAATTCAACACTATCTTCTACCCTACTCAACTGACAAAAAAAAATGTTCTATAGGGGAGCAGGAGAAAGGAATCAGTGAGAAGTAACAGTGTTATTTTTTTTTCCAATTTCAATAAAACAGAGGAGGAAAAGTTATGAGGAAAAAACTAGCTTCCTCAAATCTCTTCTCTCAAATCAACTGTTTACTATTCACACTCTAATGATCTAGTCTGCTGGATACAGTTTTTCTGCATTTTTCTTGCTGCTACTCTTTTGCTTATTTCACTGCTTATAAGCATTTCTATTTCAGATGGCATAAAAAGAAAGTAGAGCAACTTTAAATCAATTAACATTGTTATTTGTAAGCAAAAGAAAAGAAATTTAAGTTGTTAAAAAAAAATTTAGATCACTACAGATTTTCCATTATCCATGTTTCTCTGTGGTCTTAATAATAGGATATGATTATATGTAAAATTAATGAGTTTTTTAACCCTCAACATTGTACACCAGCTGCCCTGAAATCTGTGACCATTGCACAAATATCACAATTCTAAATAAATATGATTTTTTCCAGAAAGCTTCATGTTATTCCAACATCATTCTTAATGACAATACCTAATAATCAAGAAGGAATCTTATTCCACAAGAAGCAGAAAAAATTCATAGAATCCTAATTAAGTCACTAACAGCACTTCTACAAAATTGCCAAATATCCTTTCTAATTTATACAGACTGTAGTACTTGTTTTCTGACTATTGTATTCATAGTTTCATACATCTAGAGCTAGAAGTCACCTCAGAGACAATCTAGTCCAATTCCCTGCTTTTTCAGAAGAAAAAGAGACAAGGGAAAGTTAAGTGTTTTGTGCAAGGTTATTATATATTGTCTCCAGCATGGAATTTGCATCCAGGACATAAGACTTTATTTATCTCTCCTGAGAGATAAATGTTTCTGGAAAACAAGAACAGTATCTTGTAAAAAACTCATCTTTTAACAGAACACATTCAGCATCCAACCCATAGGACAATGAGCTGCACATGACAGATGAATAATAAACATTTCACAAACTTATCAAAGATGACTGGCTCATAAAATATGAAATGGGGAATGAGAAATGACCTACTGCAATACTCAATTGTATAGGATGAATTAAAATTACTTACCTGAGCTTTCAAAAAAACTAAGCAAGAGAACAATATAGAGAGACAGCTCTTTCTATTAAAAAACACATCATTGCCACTTTATGACAACTTCTAAGCTAATTTTAACACAAACTTCAAAGTGATTCCTAATGAATAAGCTCCCTCAAAAGGATAGTTTAATTTTGCTATTTGCTGAACACTTCAAAAAACATCATTTTTGAAATCTTAATCTCACATTAGCTTACTTATGTATTACTGAAATTATTTCTGGTAAGATAACATCTGAGATCATTTACTACCTGCCATATATAATTCAAAAAGAAATCAATATTAAATATCTATATAAATTATAACTAGATTTTATAAAATTATGGAACCCATTGCTGAACATTCACTGTTAACTAGTTTGATAACTTACTTTGCAACAGTCTGACAAAATACTACTCAGCATAGTGTCTTGAAAAGAGGCTCTTCAAAAAGTTTTCATGATAATGATGATCAGTTATTATTATTTTGAGGAGGCAATTGGAATTAAGTGACTTGCCCAGGATCACATAGTTATTAAGTACCTAAGGCCAGATTTGAATGCAGGTCCTCCTGATTCTGGGACCAGTGCACAATGGTGCAATCTAGTTGCCACACAATCAATTAGTATTTAAGTGATACTATAAGGAGAAATTATTTTACAATATGCAGCAGAACAATAATATATAGTAAATTGAACTTTTACTTCTTTTGTAGTTTTCACATTTTACAGTTTATAATTTTTAAAATAATAATTCAAGTTTTAAGCAAATAAAAGTGTCATTCAAAACACTAGCAAAGATTCTTATAAGTACCTTTCCCTGAGATATCAGAATTCCTCGTAATGTGTCAAATCCCACTGAAGGTCCTTGGCCAGTTTCATCAAGACGCCCCTCAAGGTCAAACATGGGAATGCATGGACAAAAGAGTTCTGAGATATGATGTAATAACAAAAGTCTGTTTCGTAAAGGAATTATGAGAAATTCCTGTAAATGGTTGTATTCCATAGGAACCTGGAAAGGGGGAAAATTGAAGTATCAGATACGCTCAGCAGATATGCTGAAAATTAAATAGAAATATTCAGAAAATTATGTAGAATTCCATCCTCCACTAAGCCATCAAAATGATCTTATAAAATGAAAGACTGACTATGTCACCCTATCAAACACTTATCCCTGTCACCTAATGAATTCCAGTGGTTCCTCATTCCCTGAAGAATCAAATGTAAATCTTTTTCTGGCTTTCAAAACCCTTCATATTCTGCCCCCTCCTTTTTATTTTAATTTTGTTCCAGTAGAAAGAGTTCTGGATGGTTTTCTTCAATAATTTCTAAACTATTTTGGTCTTTTGGTAAGGTCGCAATTTTCAAATACCTTGAAAATTCTTATATTATCTTTCCCTGACTTGTTTCCCAAGCCAGTTGATACTATGCTTAATTTTTTTGGTTTGTTTTCCTCCAGTTTTTTTTAGTTTTACTATTTCTTCTTCTCTCATGAGTCAGTTTTTTTGTTTGATTCATTTTAATTTTTAGAGCATTCAGTTCGTGGGTGGGATTTTCCACATATGAAATCAACTTTTGGTTTTAAATAGATGTAACTTATCAAATTAAGGAAAGGTTTTAATCAAAAGCCTTTTGTTCATTAATTGATATATCTTAATTGTTTTGTTATGGATTCCTCTTAATGAACAAATAAAAAATTCCTTGTATAAATCCAACCTGGTCATTATATATAGTAATTTTAATATATTGCTATATATCCTTTATTAATACTAACTAAATTTCTGTATTTATATTCATGAGAGGTATTAGGTTGTAATTTTCTGACTAGCTCATCAAAAAAAGCAAGAATACATTTCCTTAATGGAAGAAATTTGGTGGGATTCTTGCTTTTACTGAATTTACAAATAATTTAGATAATACTGAAGTTAACTCCTCTTTGAATCTTTAATAGAATTCACTTTTGAATCCATCTGATTCTGGATTTTTTTCTCTGGGATTTTTTATGACTAACTCATTTTTTTTTTCTTTTTGAAAAAGAGATATTCAACTTCTCTATCTCTTAGGTTAGTTAAAAGTTTAATACTTTTAGACATATTTACTGAACTCAATTCTCAGTTTTGTTAGTTTAAGATTGGAAATCTTAATAATCTCCTTTAACCCTTTGTTACTTTGCTTTTCTTTCTAATATTAGCAATTTGATTTTCTTCTCTTTAAAAAGAAAAGTTTATTTTTTCACTTTTATTCAATTCCTCCCTTCCCCTAAAAAAAATTGGTTGGACCCAGGATTAAAAAGGAAGAGAATGGATTAGATTCCTTTAAGAAAATTTCAGAAAGGCCTGGAGAGACTTACACGAACTGATGCTGAGTGAAATGAGCAGGACCAGAAGATCATTATCTACTTCAACAACAATACTAGATGATGACCAGTTCTGATGGATCAGGCCATCCTCAGCAACGAGATCAACCAAATCATTTCTAATGGAGCAGTAATGAACTGAACTAGCTATACCCAGAAAAAGAACTCTGGGAGATGACTAAAAACCATTACATTGAATTCCCAATCCCTATATTTATGCACACCTGCATCTTTGATTTCCTTCACAAGCTAATTGTACAATAATTCAGAGTCTGATTCTTTTTGTACAGCAAAATAATGTTTTGGTCATGTATACTTATTGTGTATCTAAGTTATATTTTAATATATTTAACATCTACTGGTCATCCTGCCATCTAGGGGGGAGGGGGGGGGGGTAAGAGGTGAAAAATTGGAACAAGAGGTTTGGCAATTGTTAATGCTGTAAAGTTACCCATGTATAAATCCTGTAAATAAAAGGCTATTAAATAAAAATTTAAAAAAAAAAATTTAAAAAAAAAATTTTGTTCTGTTACTTTTCCAACTATTGTTTTCTAAAATTATCTCTTCTCATGGAAGAGAAATCTTCTAAAATTCTAACTATGTTGAGTGTTTTAGTTCATTTCTCTCTTGTAATTACAGTATTATCATTATTATTTTAGCTGTAAATTGGATTTAGCTTCAATGCAATTTTTCAATTATACAAAGCAAAGTTAAACTACTATGGTCTCTTTTTTAATCTCTTGAATTCAAAATTTTACACGTACATTGTCTACAAATGGGCACTTTACCTGTGTTGGAAGCTTCCCAGCATTGGCAGGTTTACTCGTGGACCACGCTAAGGTGTGTGCTGAACCACAAGCCACCCTATTTATCTTTTTACCCTGAAGTGCTGCCACCAACCGAGGTCTCTGGATTGCATTAGTTGTTCCATCCCCAAGTTGCCCTTCATCATTGTCACCCCAAGTATAAACTTCACCTAAATAAAGAATTAAAATTACTTTTAAAATAAAGGAAAGGTTTACTTCAAGGGTAGTTTCTTTTAAAAGACAGAAATAAAAAGTTAAAAGCTCTAGGATTCACTTATAACTAGAACAAAGCTTATAAAAATATGTTCCAGTTACTCAATTGGTCCTCAATTAGGACCTCAAATAGGTCCTTTATTACTTGTCAAATAGAAGAGAAAAATTAATAATAGGAAAATCTATATTACTGAATCTTCCAGTTCTTCTCTATAATTCTTAATGCAGCTTTTTACCTTCTAAAAAGAGACCCTAAAAATATTATTAGTTATACAGCACAGTTATCTGGGAGAGGATTAAAGGAGACTCACTGGGAGAAATTCTAAAGATATAAAAAACAAAAGATATCGATACAATTTATTTAAAATACTAAAAATAAGGCTTGATTTATTGAGAGCCTATTATGTTTCATAAAATAAGTAAATATGCTATGTTAGAGAAAATAATGTTGAATATCATGAACAAAGACTAAGGGTGTAATTAGTAAATGTGTTCATATTAAAGTATTATTAATAGTCATGTAAAATCCAGACTATACAAAATCTAGTCCATAATGTTTACCTCTCTATATATGACACTATAATATCTGATATGCATATATATTCTATAATATACTGATGTTTATTTTATCAAATAATAATTTATAATCTCTCAATTAATATTTCTAAAATGGGTTTACCTAACAATAGCTGATTTATTTAAAAGAAAAAGATTTGGATGAAAAACACCAAAAGCCTAGAGTATAAAAAAGTACATTTTATTTAAAACTGCTATTATAACATTTAGAAAAGTAACTTTAGAAATCACTAAGATCCAAAGAAAATTAAAGTAACTAGCCTAAAGGTCAAAGATTATGTGGGTAGAAAAAACAACTGAACTAGGTTTTGAATCCAAAACTTACAATTCCAAATTCAGCACTCTTTTAGCTACATCATGCTGAGTTCAACTGTCTCAAATACATTATGAATCTGTGTTTCAACATATTTAAGATGTATTGGACTACCTGCCAGCTAGGGGAGGGGTGGGAGGAAGAAGGGAAAAATTTGCAACAAAAGGTTATGAAGGATCAACGTTAGAAAAATTACCCATGTATATGCTTTTTAAATAAAAAGCTTCAATAAAAAAAAAATACATATTATGAATCTTAGGATAATAACTGAAAATTTTTCTTGCTGCTTGAAAATAAATTCTTTACTTAAAATTAGTTTGGGACATAACATTTTGAATAAGAAATGAAGATTATTTTTACCACATACATACCGTCTTCAGTGCAGCACACACAGTGTAAAGAACCAGTAGCAATTGCTATTACTTTCTTTCCTTGTAGGCCTTGCACTTGCCGAGGCCGTCTAACATGGTCGTCTGATCCATGACCCAACCTGTGATAATCGCCTTTACCCCTGTGCACAATTGAAACTGATTATTTATCTTAAATTAGATCTTGTCATTCCCCAATCCCTATTCTCAGTCACAAATGATTACATACAGACTAAAATTTTAAGTTATTTACAAGTTCACTTTTCTAAAATTATAAATCCCCTAAATCTTAACTTACCAAGTATAAACTGCTCCAGACTTGGTAAGTGCAACAGAAAATTGTGATCCACACTCTACTTTAACCACTCCAAGACCTGTGAGAGAATCAATCTAAAGAACAATAAAAAAAATTGAGTTTCTATTGTATGTGGCTATCACCAAAATATTATAAAATTGATCAAAATATTAATATATTTTTTATCTAAAAACATCAATATTCTAAACCAACAACTACAAACTTTATATTTCAAGCTTTTTATATTATATCATATTTCATTTCAGGGACAACATAATTGCTTCAAAGTTTATTCCAATATTGCATATCACAACACTTCCTGTCAAAATGGTTTGTCTATAGTCCATGAAGTATGTTTTTTATCTACATGCATATAAGGTTGAAGATGCTGAGATCTATGAGCTATACTTTTTCATCTTATTTAGTAAACAGAAAAAAGTGATAGAGAACTTAGTATTTTCTAGAAAATCCTTCTATAATGTGTATTAAACTAAAATCATACCCTAATTCAATTATTAAATTATGTTACATGAACAATAAAATACAATTATTTTAAAACCTTATGACAACATACCTAGGTCCCTTTCTGAACTTTCAAAATAGGCAATGAAATATCTTTAAAATAAGCATAATAAAAATATTTATATTAGCTCTTTTTGTCATGGTTAAGAACTGGAAAATAGAATGAGGGTCCTTCAGTTGGGGGACAGGTGGGTAAGTTGTGGTATATGATTGTAATGGAATATTGTGCTACCAGAAATGAAAAGCAGAATGATTTCAAAAAAACCTATATTTACATGAACTGATACAAAGTGAAGTGAGCAGAACCTGGAGAACGTTATAGACAATACAACACTGTACTAGGAAGAACTGTGAATGACATAACTATTCTCAGCAATACAGTGATACAAAACAATCCCAACAGACTCATAATGAAAATATGCTATCTGCTTCCAGAGAAAGAACTGATGGTGTCTGAATACAAATTGAAGCATACTATTTTTTTTTACTCTCTTTGTTTTTTGGCTCACATCTTCTTGCACAAAATGACTAATAAGGAAATGCTTTACACATTTATAATCTATATAAGACTGTTCATCTCCTCAGGGAGAGAATAATAGAGGAAGAAAAGTCTGAATTAAAAACTTTTTTTTAAAATGTCAAAAATTTTTTTTACCTAATTAGGAAAAATTTGTTTAAAAATAAAAGAGCTTACAGCAAGATATATATATTTTAAATCTCTAAACTTAAATAAGTCATTATTTGGAAAATTATATAATTATGTGGCTTTGAACACCAACTCCATAACACAAGTTTCTAAATATTAAGTTCCTTCCTGAAATTAAACTGATTCTCTTCATGACAACTGATTTTAAATCAGTACCTGAGAGCTACAAGATACTAAACATTTTGGGGATTATTATTAAGTCAGTACTTTACATGTAGAAATAAACCTGAAATACCTTCATTGGCACTTTACAGCCATCACTGCCTCCTCTGCCAAGTTTTCCATAGTCCCCATCACCCCAGGACCATACAGTATCATCATCAGTAAGGCAAAGTGTCTGTGCATCTCCACTGCCACAGGCAATATCAATAACTCGATAGCCTTGGAGAGCTTCCACCTTATAGGAAAAGAAATCATTCAACATTTGAACTTGATATAAAGTTAATTATTCCATTTAACAATACAGATAAAACAAAGCCAGAATTTAAAGGGCAGAGAAAATTTTCTAAGTGTATTTGACAATGTTAGGATAAAGCAATAGAAAAAGATGTTGGTCATATTCCTACTACACCACACAGGAAATAATTTGTAGTATTATTTAAGAAATCTTAAATTTTAACAGAAATAAATCCTCAGTATGAAAATAAAAAATAAGCTAGAAAATCCTATACTGAGGTTATTCTGATGAAATAGTACTTCTTCCAGTCTTTAGGAAGTAGCCATCACTATTCTAAATTAATTATTAACCTATTATTTACACAATACAAAATTTTATGATCTTTTGAAATTACAGTCATTGAGTTAAAATATCAGGTGATATGCAGAGTAATATAATTGTTTCATTATTAAGTCAATATTATAATTGAAATACTAGCCAATTTCAATGAATCAACAAATATTTGTTAAGCACCTGCTATCTATTAGGCACTATGCAAGGGATATAAGTATAAAGAATGAAGCCACCCGTACTCACAAGTAGCTCATATTGCTTATAGAAGAGAAAACAATTACACATATAAAAATATACAGAACAAATATAAAATGAATAAATATAAATATATAAAAAGCTATTAAATACAAGGTAATTGTGAGAAAGAACACTAGAAGTTGGGGGAATCAGGAAAAGATTCATGGAGAAGATTGTGTTTGAGTTGAGTCTCAAGAAGGACTCTGATACAGTGTTATACATTCCAGGAGATGGCTCATCATGTGTGAAGAATAAAGAATAAGTCAGCTTGATTGAATCAAGAAGAGTAATGTTCAATGAGGATAGGTGGAAACCAGATTGTATAGCATTTTAAAAGCTAAAATGAGTTTATATTTTAAGCTAAAGACTGACATGAAGCCCTAGAATTGCCTCAGTAGAGAAGGAACCAGGAAAACTGGAAGGTTGGTGATACCTTTGACAGAAACAAGAAAATTTGGAAGAGGGGGAAAAGAGGATAATGAGTTCATTTTTAAGATGTTGAATGAGATGTCTCCAGGATAATGAGTCTGAAAAATCCAACAGGCAACTGGTGATGTAGAAATAAAAGAAAGACAGGGAGACAGATCTGAGAGTCATCTGCAGAAAGATAATTGCTAAATAAATCCATAGTAGTTGATGAGGTTATTGAAGAAGTATGAAAGAGAAAGAGATGATGGTCCAGGGCAAAACCTTGAAGAATACCCACATTTAGGGTGTTGGTAGGGTAGTGAGAATTAGGAAAAAGGAGTGTCAAAAATGCAGAGAGGAAAGACTATGCAGGAGGAGAGGGTGGTCAGAAATATCCAAAGAAGCAAAGAGGCCCAGGAGGATGAGGAGTGAGAGACAGACCTAAGAATCATCTAATGATCACTATTAACTTTGAAGTAGTTTCAAATGGATGATGAGGTTGGAAGTCAGATTGTAAATGGTTAGCAATAAGAAAGAAGAAAGCAGAAGCAGTAAATGGAGTAAAGTCTAGCTGAAAATAGGTAGAGAAACATCAGAAGAGAGTTTAAGTGGATGGCAGGCTCTAGTGAAGATTTAAGGATAAGGGAAACTTGGAAATGTTTCGCAGAAATAGTGACGGAACCAACAAAAAAAGAAGCTGAAGATCTGGCAGTCACTGAACGGCAGGTGGAAAGGGAAACTGGTTGAGAATGCAACTATAAAGGTTAAAAGGGCATATACACAAGCTAGCCCAGGCAAAGAGAAGGGCCACCAAATTGTCAGAGATTGGGGAAGAGGGGGAAATCTCTGAAGAGAATAGATAATTTTCTGAGATTCTGAGATGAAATGAATGGGAGAAGTGGGACGCAAACCAAACAATCTCAATTTTCTCAGTAAAGTATAAAGGCCAGGATCTTGGCTAAAACAAAGGACAAGGGGAAGCTTGAGAAAGGCAGGGGAAGGCAGAACTTCTGTAGGGACTAAGAAATTAACCAGGAAAAAGTAAAACAAATTCCTTCTTGCAGTCAGGACACAGTTAAGGCATAATAACATTAATCCATAATGTATGCAGGCAACAGTTATGAATCTTCCTTCAGCTGCTTTTAACAACTTATGAGTAAGAGTGGGAGAAGGCAGATCAAGGGAATAATTAAGGTCTGAAGTTTGGTAAATGTAATATTCTTCTCTAAAATGTAATATTCTCGTTGGGATTTCCTGGGTCTCTCTTCATTTCAGTTCAGTAATCACCACAAATGCAGCCAGGTATTAAAGTCCAAATCTTTTATTGTCTCTTTCCAAGTCTTGTCTCCATTCCTGTGGCCCGGTTAGAGGCCTATCTCTCTCCTTGGTTCTGAGATTTTAAGCTCCTGCCACCAGTCCTTTGTCTTTTCTGCTTCTGCCAGCTTCTTGACGTCCTCCTGAAGGTGTCTTGGTTTCTGTGGAGTGTTCTTCTTCTTTAAAATATAAGAGTTCTCTCTGGGAGAGAGGTTTCTCAGGGAGGTTTTCTGGAAGGCAGCCTTAGTTTCAGTTAAAAGTAATAATCACCCAAATGCAGCCAGGTGATAAAAGTTCAGATCTTTATTGTGTCCTTCAATATAGCCCAGTTAGTTTTTCTTAGAGGCCTATCTTTCTGCTTGTTCTAAGAGCTCTTGCAGCTTTGTCCTTTGCTTCTGCCTCTGCTTTCTTCAGCCTCCAGCCAGAACCAAGGTGCAAGATGCAATGAATCTCTCTTGCCTCAGAGAGAGGACTTATGGGCTTCCTCCTAGAGTGCTCCTCTCCGACCCCTGGGAGTGTTCCCAAAAAACTGTGGCGGAGGCAGGAGAACTGCCACCACTTCTCTGGTCTTCCTTAGTTCTCCCTGACTGAATCCTGACTGAGACTCGGAGAGCTTCTAGTGTACTTGTCCTTCTGGCCCTAAGAGCTTCTTGCTTATATGCCCCCTACTGAGTATACACCAATCATATTATGTCACTAGGAAACCATTATTTGTTGTAGGATTAAATCAATGCCAAATTAGATTTAACCATTGTCTCCTCGATTCCACTTAGTATCTTGTTTCAAGCCCATAACATCTCCTTATAGGATTAAATCAATCATACTAAATTATGTTAAATTAGATAACTATTTTCTCTATCAATTCCACTGATTTAACACCTTGTTTCAAGTTCTGGCCCCAACAGATAAAAGGCAAGCAATTGGATATGAGAGCAGAGAACGAAGTCAAGGTGAAATGGCCAATTCTTAGACTGAGAACAGAAATGGAAGAAAATGCAGAAGATGAATAATAAATTTAAGATGGATGAGGCCTAGAAGTAGAAAAGGTCAGATAGGAGAATGTCAATTTAAATGCTACTATATACCAAGATGACATTTTAATGAATAATGGAGTCTCTTCAATAAACTAATATTCTCTTTTTCCCTTCCACTTCTCTCCCCACTGTCAATTCAATCTATCTCCTCAAATGAGCAAAAAAACATACACATTCCTTATTTTCATATGATCACTAAGGCATCTTTCTTACCAGTTTTGGTTTTAACTGATCTTCACTATCCCCATGACCTAGGCGACCATATCTTCCTTTACCCCACGTATAGAGGTCACCAGCTGCTGTAATACATGCACTGTGGGCTCCACCTGCAGCAATATCAACAACTTCTATTCCTCGCAAAGATTCAATTACACGTGGGCGATCACAGGGGCTTCAAAAAACAAATAAGTAAAATATATACCAAAACACAGTTAAAATATATGTGTATGTCCTAATTAGATAAATGCTAAACATGAGTGTTGTTTGCCAGTACAGCTAACAAGATATATTTGCACACACAATCAACTTTACTTCCATATTACCTTACTAGCACAAAGAATTAACATTTTTTTTAATACCAGCTAAGCTTTTAAAGTTTTATTCCTTTAAGTCATATCACTTTAAATGCTGCCTTAAAACTTAAAAGTAAATTGGTATTAAGACCATAAAGTTTTGATATACAAAAAATGATATGCCAGTTACAACAAATTGACAGCAATCATAGTAGCATTATAGTATTTTGTGAACCCATATAATGTGCACTTACTAATAATGTCTATACCTCAGATAACCATAATTTGGGGTAAGGACTGATTAAAACATAAGAATTATGATCAGATATATTTAAAGAGAGAATCATTCTTCTAAGCCCTTGTTTAGGGGGAAAAAAAACTCCTCCCAATTGACAGCTGTAATGAGCAAAATTTTTCTCAGTAAAGCACATTAAGTAGTCATAGTAACAAATCAATGCCGTGTGACAAATCCAGCATCCAAATCCAACCAAATCTAACCAGTCCCAAACTTCTCAGAAACATGATAATTTAATCATGCTGTTGAAACATAATTGCATCCATAAACAGGTATATATTTGAACATTTGAACTACTTTAATATGATTTCAGGCAAGTAATGTTTTTTTATAACATATATAAAAAATGATCATGTTTTAACATTAAAAATTTTGGAAATATTAAGACTTAATTTGTACTCAAACTCACAAAATAATGTTTATTTGTATTACCTTCTGTTTCCATGCCCCAATTTTCCATCTTCTGCCTCACCCCAAGAATAAACTTCTCCTTCTGATGAGAGTGCTAAGCAGTGTTTTCCTCCAGAGTTCACAGCAACTTTTTTTATAAATACATGCTGAATAGATTCAAGCAATGTTGGAGTAGAAACTGATTCAGTTCCTCCAATTCCCAATCTGCCACCTGCACCATACCCTGTAGCATAAAGCTAAATCCCCCCCCCAAAAAAAGAAGTTACAAATTAATGAACAAAAAATATACTTTCAAGTAAAAGATTCTTGCAATTGCTTAACAAAAATCTAAACAATAATCATGGACATTTTCAATATAAGAAAAGGAAAACTTAAAATGTTAAAAATCAAGTAAATCATCTTTAGAAAAATTATTTCATAATGACCAAACCAAATACTTTGTACAGAATTATCCATACCACTGGGAAGAGGAGAATAGGGGAACTATGCTTAATTCAACATTTATTAAGCAGCTACTATGAGGAAAGAATAGATATAGGGTGCTAGATTTTTAACCCTAAACCCCAAGAGTACCTCCTTCTAAAGTTTACATTTTAAAGGAGTGCAAGAAAAACTATGTCTAAAAAGAGTAAGAAATAGATAACAAAGGGATATCAAAATTTCTTTTAGCTATAGGAATTGAGGAGTACAGGAGGAAATCAAGGGAAGTTTCATGAAGAAAATGACACACAAACTGGATTTTGGAGAAGAAAGAATTCAAAAAGTAGAGATGAACAAAACATATCTCCCAAACACAGGGAAAAATACTAAATCACACAAGATGCAACCGAACAGAGTTCAGATTAAGTAATGAAGTTGGATCCTTCATCCTTCAAGGCCCAGCTTTTCCATTATCAGATCCCTTCCAATTCTGTTCTGATCAAACTAAATGTTATTTTCTCCCTCAAATATTCCTAGAATTCTTTGTCATAATCTCTCCTTTGTCCCTTAACACCCCCTCAAAGTTAATCATATTTATGTTTCAGCTCCCCATTACCTAAATAAAATGTATAATAACTTATGAGCCAGGTGTACTTCACATCTGTCCTTGTATGTCCAACAAACTAGTACAATATCCTCTAAATAATAGGTATTTAATAAAAATGCCAGTTGAGGTGAAACATAAGATTTTGGATTTAAACACAAAAAGGGTCTAATGTACAAACTTAAATAGATGAAAATGCCAAAGAAAAGAGTATTGCAGATAAATAGAATCAGGTAAAACATGGAGCCTCAAAGACACTCACACTTATAGTAGAAGATGAACCAATTAAACATATCAAGAAAGGGAATGGAATAGACAAGGGAATAGAGCCTCTGTTAGTTTTTAATCAGATTTTTTGGATGCCATGGACCCCTTTGTTAAATCTGGTAAAATCTATAATCCTTGCCTCAGAATAATGTTTTTAAGCATATAAAGTGAAATTAATATGATTATAAAGAAACTTTATAAATAAAATATTAAAAAAAAAAACTTGTGGGCTCTAGATTAAAACTTCTGATCTGGTAGAAAGGAACAGGGAAAGTTGCAGAAAAGGTAGATAAAACAATCTGGCAAACTGGACTTAGCAATCAAGCAAATTGGACTTTAGCATTCAGAGATCTTCAAAGATAAGACTTCATTCCATCCTATTTTCCCAATCTTCTTACAATTTACAATCCATATATTATGCACTACTATAATCCAGTTGCATTGGCTTCCCTTCTGTTTCTCTTATAAGTAACTCCATCTCCTGATTCCAGGCATTCTCACTGACTGGCCCTCTTGTTTAGAAAGTTCTTCCCCATCTCCATACTCTAGTTTCTCTGGCTTGAAGGAAGCAGTTTCTCTGGCTTGAAGGAAGCAGTGAAAAATCCCATTTCGTATAAGAAAGTCATTTTCAATCCCCCCTCAATTCTTGAGCTTTCTTGCTATAAATTATTTCCTATTTTTTCCTGGATGAAGCTTGTGTTACATGTATGTTTTTTTGCAAACTAGCTCCTTCATTAAATTGTGAGCTCTTCAAAGAAAGGGACTTTCTTTTTATTCTCCTTTGTATCTCCAGTGCTAAGGACAATCCTTGGTACAGAGCACATGCTTAATAAATGCTTAGAATTACTAATAATTACCAACAAAAAAAGATTCTCAGCAAAAGAGAAGAATGTGAGGTATATCTACATTCAAAAACAAAAATCAAAAAAGTTTATCTCACTAGAATGAAAACCATGGTGAATGAGAGAAGGAGAAGGAAAAGAAAAAAGAGGAGGTACTACTAACATTTTATAGCATTTTGCTTTAAAATTATGCCTCATTTTATCTTTACAACCTAGGCAGTAAGATGTATTATTAACCCCCCCTACTTTAAAGATTTTAACACAAACAATGAAAGCAAACAGAGGTTAAGGGGGCTTGCCTAAAGTCATAAACTTTTTAAGTATCTGAAGCCAAATTTGATTCAGGTCTTCCTGACTCCAGGTCAGTTCTTTTATTGCACCAATTAGAAACTCGCAGAATTTCAGGACCACAAAATCAGAGATCACCTAATCCAAACCATCACTAAAAGGAAATACTATAATAAACTCAATAAATAGTCATCTACTACCAATAAGGGGAAACCCACAGCAGCTCCTTACAAACAATTCCATTTTGGACCTCTCTAATAATAAGGAAATTTTTTTCTGTCATCAAGTCTAAACTTTCCTGTTTGTATCATCTCTCAATTTTCTTGCTTTGGCTTCCTTTTGATGACACTTTTGAAACAAAGCTATCATGTCCTAAGTTTTTTTTCTTTCCTTCAGAGTGAATATCTCCACATCCTTCAAATACCATAACAAAAGCTCAAAGCACTTCACTATCCTGGTTACAATTTTATTTTTTATCAATATGTTTCCTAAATTGTGCCATGCAAATAAATATAATATTCTAAAGTGATGTGACCAGGTCAAAGTAGAGTAAGGCTTCACCTTCTTATCTTTAAAAGCTCTCTCAAAATCACACTAATTTTTTGGATGCCATATACACCATACTGCTGATTCATGCCAAATCCATTAACACTTTAAAATCTTTTCTTAACCATACATCCCCAAGATGAAATTCAATAGGGATAAAAGCAGAAGCAATCCATTGCCAAAATCTGTAATCTGATATAAATGCCATCTATGACTAATCAAAGTCACTGCTGTTTTTTTTTTCCCCTTTTGGTCTAGATTTAGGATTGAATTGGTAGGGTACAGAAGTTCTTAATCTTTTTAGTGTCATGGACCTCTCACAAAGTCTGGTGAAGTCTATGCACCTCTTCTCACAATAAAGTTTTTAAATGCAAAAAGTAAAACACAGTTTTAACAATGAAACCAATTACACTGAAATATAATTTGCAAAAAAATTTATTGAGTTAACAGACTATAAGTTAAGTACTCTTGGTTTAAAAGGGGGTCCCAGGCAAGAAGGATACAAAATGAGTTCCCTTTACACCTATGTAGAATTTTATATCTTCTCTATAACTTTGAAAGTTGCCAAGAAGTGCCAAAATGATTTGCCCAGGATTTATGTGTCTGAAATAGTACTGGAAACTAGGTCTTCCTAAAAAGCTACCTTTTTGTATACTATTCATGTCTAAGTACTTAAGACAATACATTGTAAACTTCTTAACAAACTGACACTAATCATTAAAACTACTTTTTGGGATCAATCAATTAGTTCAACTGTATTATCAACTAGCCCATATGTTTCCATCTTTTCTACAACAAGAATAATAAAACCAATTATAGCAACAAATATTTACTAAGCACTGATCACTATCAAATATTTAAGTCATAAAAGCTGTCTTCATTGTTTATGCAACTCACTAACATGCATTTATATCCCATGAAAGAAATTTTTAGTCATTGTTTCCTGGGAAGCATGTTGCAAATTGGGTGATAATCTTATGAAATATTCATTTACTGAAGATGTGAAACTTATTTAAAATCATTTTTGTGACTTAAAAGTTTTAGAAAGTATATGCTTTCAAACAGCATTTCAAAGTTAATTCTGAGGTAACTTGAGATACAACCTGTATACACTATGCTACAAAGTAATAATAAACAAGTCATAATTGATTACAAAGAACCAAATACATCGCTTAAAAGAATAAAAAAGTTGTACCTTCCCATCAGCAGTTACCGCAAAGAGAGTCTGTTCCCCTCCAATTAACTGTATGGGCCGCAGAGCTGCAAGAGCTTCACAAGGTGTTGGAACTTTGACTTTTGCTCCCTCAATACCGCCAAGCTGTCCTCGATGATTGTGACCCCAACCATAAATTGTTCCACTGCCTCCAGCAGAAAGAGTCCAGTCATCAGGTCTCCTACAATGGATACATCACTTTATGCAAAAAAAAAACATACACATAAAACATATCTCTCACCCATGTTAAAGTCTCTAGAGAAGCAAATGTAAAGATATTAATATACCATTAGTTTGTTTATATTATAATAACCTGTTCATCCACTGGACGAGTTGTTCATCTTGTTCTCTCTTAAAAATGTCATGGCTCTCATGCAGAACATCCAGATTTTCACTGTCGGCCATTAACTCCCTGATTTTCTTTGCCACCTGGTCAAATTATGAAATTACAAATCAAATATTCTCCTCCAGTTTAATAAGAGTAACAATAATAATAAAAAAAGAACAATGAAATTTGTACTTCAGGATAAAAATATGAATAGCATGATTTTTTATCTAGCAATTAAAATCAAATCAATTCTATCAAGTCTAAAATGTTAAAAAAAAAAAAAAATTAAGAAAATAATGCTACCTAAAATTCTTAGTCTTTATTTTCAACAATGTATTTTTATTTATTTATATATTATGTCTTGGCAGAAGTACATCTAAATTTTGATAGTCACTTTTTCACATTGACAAAAGGTATACAATTTAATGGATTCAAAAATCAATTTTACAAATTATTTTAGAATAATCTGCAATACCTCATCAAGGAAAAGGCGAGGTAATGGTGTTCGTTTGTCCAAGGCTACTGAAACTCTAGAGGCCATACAGTATCTTCTAAACCAAGCCCATTTGTGTGTCTCAGCACAGCAAGGAAGAGTATCCAGTTCTAGGTCACAAGCAAGAGCTACCAGCACCTGCAACCATCAACAAAATAAAACCAAAGACTTAGAAAATAATTATGAAAACAACTTCCTTATCAAAGTTATATTTTATAATGTCACTGAGAAAACTGAACACATTAAATGGGAGCACCTTTAATCCCTTTCTTTATCTCGCAGCAATACTGTTCTACTCTCTCTTCCTTTCCTCTGGTTCCCTCATCATTAAGCTCATCTCTACTTATGCCTTGATTTCTTACCACCAAGTCTTTCTCCAATCTGTGTGTTACTCTGGTTCCCAAAACCGGACAGCCAAATCACAAAATCTATTTGCACTATTTCAGTCTTATTAAAAACCCATGTATACCTGTCCACCTTCACCACACTTTCTTAGGAGTTTTTTTCCTATTTTTCTAACTGCTCCTCTTCCTGATTCCTGATCTGATTCGAAACTCCTTAACATAGATATACCCCCAAACCTCCATCCTGTTCTCTAATATTTTTCTCTTCTCTTTCCAAACTCTCATCCTTGGCAACGTCATTCATTCTCATAGCTTCAACTTTTACATTCAATAGCCTAAAATATCCAAATCTCAATTTCAGTCCTGAATCTTTTTAAAATTCACTATTTCAAAATATAAGCCTTACTCCACCAGTATCTTCTCATATTTTCCGCCTGAACTCTCTCCTTCTAACTTCATTTTTTACCTGTGGAAAAATAATTCTAACCACCACCAAATGTTGTTGTTAATACTTGATTCAGCTTTCCTCTACCTCTCTTCTCACATCTGATCTTCTGTCTAGGATTATCTAATTCAATCAATAACATTTATTAAGTAACTTCTAGACACCAGATGCAAGTCTGTCAGTGACCAACACACATTTATTAGGTATTTATAATGTGGCAAATATTCTGTTGATGATGAAGATAAAATGAAAGAAAAAATGCAATCTAAAGAGGAAGTTATATAAGTAAATACACATACAAGATCCCAAGTAGATGTAAGGTCATCTTAGAGGAGAAAGCGCTATGAGAGAGGTGGGAAGAGGAAGTTTCCTGCAAAAGTTAAGACTTTGAAGTGAGTCATGAAAAGAAGTTAAGAATTCTGAGATACAGAGATGAAGTAGATAAACAGTCTATAAATGGATGACAACTAGTGAAAAATCACGGGCAGGTCTCAGTTGAAGAATTGTAATCAGGTCAGTTTAGTTGCAGTGAAAAGTGCATTGAGGGGAAGAGAGTATAAGACAATTAGTTTGAGTTTGATGTTTGAGTACAGGAGATACGGAGGTGGCCAGAAGGTTGTGACAAGGTCAAAACTACATTTGAGGAAGATATACTGCACCAGGAAGACTAGTCTAGGTAAGAGGTAATGAGGACCTAAACTAGAGATATAACTAATGGAGTGGAGAGAAGAGGACACATGCAATAAATGTTGTGAAGATAGAAATTACAAGATGACACAAGTGAAGTGAATGAGTATGTAAAGTATAAAATGACATCAAGATTTCAGGCCTGGGTATCTGGAAAGATAATGGTATCTTAAACAGTTATGCAGAAATTCAAAAGAGAAGATAGTTTGTGGGAAAAGAGAATTAGTTCTTTTTTTTTTTTTTTTTTTTTTTTTTTTTTAAATTTAAGCCTTTTATTTACAGGATATATACATGGGTAACTTTACAGCATTAACAATTGCCAAACCTCTTGTTCCAATTTTTCACCTCTTACCCCCCCACCCCCTCCCCTAGATGGCAGGATGACCAGTAGATGTTAAATATATTAAAATATAAATTAGATACACAATAAGTATACATGACCAAAACGTTATTTTGCTGTACAAAAAGAATCAGACTCTGAAATATTGTACAATTAGCTTGTGAAGGAAATCAAAAATGCAGGTGTGCATAAATATAGGGATTGGGAATTCAATGTAATGGTTTTTAGTCATCTCCCAGAGTTCTTTTTCTGGGCATAGCTAGTTCAGTTCATTACTGCTCCATTAGAAATGATTTGGTTGATCTCGTTGCTGAGGATGGCCTGGTCCATCAGAACTGGTCATCATATAGTATTGTTGTTGAAGTATATAATGATCTCCTGGTCCTGCTCATTTCACTCAGCATCAGTTCGTGTAAGTCTCTCCAGGCCTTTCTGAAATCATCCTGTTGGTCATTTCTTACAGAACAGTAATATTCCATAATTTTCATATACCACAATTTATTCAGCCATTCTCCAACTTGATGGACATCCATTCAGTTTCCAGTTTCTAGCCACTACAAAAAGGGCTGCCACAAACATTCGTGCACATACAGGTCCCTTTCCCTTCTTTATAATCTCTTTGGGATATAATCCCAGTAGTAACACTGCTGGATCAAAGGGTATGCACAGTTTGATAACTTTTTGAGCATAGTTCCAAACTACTCTCCAAAATGGTTGGATTCGTTCACAACTCCACCAACAATGAATCAATGTCCCAGTTTTCCCACATCCCCTCCAACAATCATCATTATTTTTTCCTGTCATCTTAGCCAATCTGACAGGTGTGTAGTGGTATCTTAGAGTTGTCTTAATTTGCATTTAAGAGAATTAGTTCTGTTTTGGTCATATTGAGTATGCTCATATTGAGATGCTTACAACATATCTAATCAAAATGTTCTCTTGGTAGTTAGTACAGAGCAGAACAGATCAGGACAGAACTTTGGAGATCTCACTTGGTTAGTGGACTAAACATGAATGAAGACCTAGTAATGAAGAGTGAGCAGTAGTAATCAGATAGATAAGAGAAGAACAAGAAGAGAGCACTGTCACAAAAACCTAAAGAAGAAGAAAGAAGATCCAGGAAAAGAAGATAACTGTCAAATGCTGCCAAGGGGTCAAGAAGAATGAGGACTGGGAAAAGGTTTTGAGATTTGTCACTAAGAAAATCATAATCTAATATGGAATGAGCAGTTTCAGTTCAATGGTAAGGTAACAAGCCAAATTACAGAGGGTTTAGAAAATAATGAAAGGAAAAGGCAAGTACAGATGACTTTTCCAAGGAATTTAGCTGAGAACAGGCGGAAATGTGCAATAGCTGGTGGAGGTGATTGGGCCAAGTCAATTAAAAAAATTTTTTTTTAAAATATGAGGCATAATTTCAAGGGAATTAATGGAAAAAATGCAAATGAAGATGGCCTAGTTGTATCAGATCTAAAACTATATTATAAAGCAATGGCATCAAAACCATTTGCTATTGTCTTAAGAAACAGAGTAGTTGATTAGTGAAATAGGTTAGATTCACAAGACACAATAGTCAATGACTATAGCAATCGAGTGTTTGATAAACCCAAAGGCCCCAGTTTCTTGGATAATAACTCTCTATTTGACAAAAATTGCAGGGAAAATTGGAAATTAGTATGGCAGAAACTAGACGTTGACCCACACCTAAGGTCAAAATGGGTTCATGATCTGAGCATAAGGAAAAAGGATAGAGTATAGAGGATAATGGAGAAATGAAATGATTCACCAAGGGCTTGAAACTGAAAAAGAAAAGAAAATGTAGCAAGTGCAAAGATGACATTTTGAGAAAGAACTAAAGAGAAAAAGGACTGAAGATAGAATTGGGTGACACAGCAAAGATTAAATGATAAAAGATAAGGTCAAGATAATTTCAAAATTCATGAATATTAAGTAGAATATTGGTGGGTAATGGCAAGATTAAGGATATGAAAATTCCATATGTGGTTAAAGCAAAACGGTATAAAGATTAATTATGCAGATTAAAGAACTGGGAAAACAAGGTATCCCTTCTCTATTCTGTAGAACAGTTGTCATAGCTCAATTACAGGTCTTCATTTGCATTTGTTTTATGAGGATTGTGATGGTTCCACTCTTCTCGTCTCTCTGTCCTAATATCCCCTAATATCCTTATGCAAATTACACCATTTCTCTTCTCAAAAACTATCAACAGCTCTACCTTTTTCATCAAGGAAAAGATGTGATGTTTGTCCAAGGTTACAGAAACTCTAAGACACCACATATTATTTTCAAAACAACCAGGGTGTCTTGCAACAAAAGGAAAAAAAAATCACAACAATAGTTAGATGATACAATGTATAGAGTGCTGGGCATGAAGGTAAGAAATACTCAAATAAGCTAGATCTAAATTGAAACTCAGGCACAGACACTCAACACCTGCATGTCTAGGACAAGTATTTGCCTCAGTTTTCTCAACTACAAAATGGGGATAATAATTATACCTCTCTGTAAGGCTGGCATGAAGATCAAATGAGATAATATTTATAAAACACTTAAACAGTACCTAGCACACAGTAGGCACTATATAAATAATTATTCCCTTCTGTCCCCCAAATTACTTTTCTCCCAATTGTTTGACTGCCCTTCTCTGTCTTCTTTGCTAAACTGTCATCCATGTCATTTGCCTCAGAACTGCTTCTTTTCTCCCTCTATATTATTTCATTGGGTAATTTCAGCAGTTCCCATTGGATTCATCTTGGCTTCCCTGGCTTCCACCAAGGTTCAGCTAAAGTCTCAGCTTCTGTAAGAATCCTTTGCCAGATATCCTTTAATATCTTAAATCTCCTTTAATCCTTTACTTGCTTCTGTGATCACTTTCATTTTATCTGATCTAGCATGTTTGTTTATAGCTGCTTACATATTCTCTTTCTCATTAGATTCAAGGCCAAGAAACTGTTTCTTGTAATTTGTTATCTTCAGTGCTTAACATCAGTTGCACATAGTAACAACTTAAAAAATTTTAGCTAGTTGACTATGTCTAGCATTCAAGACCTTCTACAGCCCTGTATCCCATGATTTTACTGATTTTATTGTACAAGGAAATCTTGGTAGAGAAGCTTCCTCCACCATTGTAATTATACTGTTCTGCACCTTATCATCTTACAAAGAGCCCTAGAAAAGTAAGCACTTAGGTGATTTAGTGGGGTCACACAGGTCTTCAAGATTCTTAGCCATTCTGGCTCTCATACCACCTTACAAATTTATTTCATATTACTTCTTTCACATATTCTATGTCCTAGTCAACATGGATTGTTCTGTTTTACTTAGCTCCCAAAAAAACAGCCTGTACATTGTATCTTCATGCTTTGTTTTTTTTCCCTTTAGGCCTACTAGAATATCCTTTTCTATCTTATTTACTTATTGAATTCATTTGAAAAAGTAATGTTTTGTTTTGTGGCAGCCCTTTTTATGTGGCAAAGAACTGGAAATTGAGTGGATGCCCATCAGTTGGGGAAATGATGAATAAGTTATGGTATGTGAATGTTATGTAATACTATTGTTCTATAAGAAATTTATTATTTCTTATTTCAGGATGATTTCAGAAGAACCTGGGGAGACTTACTCTAAGTGAAGTGAATAGAATCAAGAGAACACTGTACACAGAAACAAGATTATGTGAAGAGCAACTCTTAACTCTACTTTTTTCAACAATGAGGATAATTCATATAGACTTGTGATGGAAAAAACCATCTGCATCCAGAGAGACCAGGGTGACTGAATGTGGATCACAACATAGTATTTTCAACTTTTTGGGGGTTGGTGCTGTTGTTTGCTTGCTTTTTTTTCTTTTACTTTTTTTCCCCTTTTTGATCTGATTTTTCTTATACAACATAATAAATATGGAAATACATTCAGAAGAAATGCATATGTTTAATCTATATTGGATTATTTGGTGGGGAGGAGGGAGAGAGAA
This sequence comes from Sarcophilus harrisii, assembly GCF_902635505.1. Lineage (NCBI taxonomy): Eukaryota > Metazoa > Chordata > Mammalia > Dasyuromorphia > Dasyuridae > Sarcophilus > Sarcophilus harrisii. Next base: position 220,962,799 of record NC_045428.1, on the reverse strand, counting down.
AAATTTGGAACACAAGGTTTTGCAAGGGTGAATGTTGAAAACTATCTGTGCATGTATTTTCAAAATAAAAAGCTATTATTAAAAAATTTTTATGTTTTACTTTTCCCCCCATTTACATGTTCAAACAATTTTTAACATATTTTATAGTTTTGAGTTCTAAATTCCATCTCTTTCTCTCCTCCCTTGCCCTTCTCTGAGACAATGATAAAGGTTATACATGTACATTCAAGTAAAACATTTAAAGATTATACATAGTTTTATAGCCATTTGGTCATAGCACTACTGAAAGAATTCTATCACATTAAAAAGTCAACAAAAAATAGTTATCCATAATTAAGGATTTAGAAATTTAAAGCAATTCACTATCACCATAATCCTTTTGTCTTTTTCTGGACAAGCAAAAGGAATGGCAGATAGGAGAGGGGGAATAATTTTTACCTCTAATATAAATATCTAATTTTATCACCATGGAAGAGATGTCAAATGCTGCACACTAAATTTCATTTGGCTTATTTTTTTATGTCTATCCCATCCATTTTTTGTCACTTATTTAAAAAACACTACCTTAAAGAAAGGGCTATGGAGCAGTTGTTTGCCTCCTCTAACAATCGGATCTTCATATTCAAACTGTCTTTGCAAAGCTTCTGGAAGACCTTTTACCAAAGCTGCTAAAGCACTACCGGTAAAACTCTGGTGAGGAAAAAAAAAAGAAAAGTTAAAATAATAATTAAGACTTAGTGGAACTCAAATTGCTGAAAGAGTTGATGTATAAATATCAATATATCAAGATGTAATATAAATAGCATAGTGCTTGGCACTTAGAAAGCACTTAATAAATGCTTTTTCACTCATTCTTCCTACACTTTAACAATAATTAAATTCTTGCTAGCATTGTCAAATGGGAACAGGGGAGATAAAAAATGTCAAAAGGACAGTGAAACAAAGTCAGATAAGGAAATAGAAACAGCTTGGAGATTCTTAGATAAAAGGATTTACAACTTTCTGTTTGGAATCCTTATTATAGAAAAAAAAAGTAGATTAGAAGCAATCTGGAGTCCTTCTTGGACTTAGAAATCTCTTCTGATTTTTTAAATGATAAGAGATTTTATTGCTATCCGTAACTGATTTTGTCTAACATGGACCAAACCAATAAGTACTGAATTGCTAAAATGTTTAGTGAAAAAAAAATAGAACTTCATAATAAAAGAATGTGCATACAGTATGACTCTACTTGGACAACTACAATCTAGTCTCTATCAAGTCATTGTAAAACTAGAAAAATCACATGGACAATGAGATAAATCATCTTATTGAAGACTTATGACTATTTCATTATAAGTAAAAATTTAGTTGTTATGAATTGTGAGAATACAAAATAGTGATCTTTTAGCATAAGAAAGTCACTTAATTTTTCTATGTCCCAGATAACTGTTAAAATCAAAAATTTCAAAGCAGATGCAACCTGTTTCATCCTCAACAGATCTTCTCTCACTTAACTCATATCTAATCATCTATAATTTTCTCCATATAAAATCTTTTATATACCTCTACTTCTATTCATACAGCTACCAATCTAACACATCTTCAACAAGTCTCATTTGAACTATTTCAAAAATGTCCTCATTGAACTCCCTACCTCAAATCTCTGTACTACAATTTGTCCTCTATATAGCTGTCCAGGTGCTTTTCCTAAAGTATGGCCATGTCAGCACCCTACTACTGAGTAAATTCCAATGACAACTTAGTAACTTAGGGTCAAATATAAATTCATCCATCTTAAAAGTTTCTGATCCTTCTAATCTTCTAACATATATTTCACTTTCCCATATTCAACAATAAAGCTACACAGGGCCTATTTGCAGGTCACAGACAATGAGCCATCACACCTTTGCTATCCCCCATGTAACCAATGCCTTGTTGAATTCCTAGTTCCCTTTAAAACTCCAGCAAGTTCGTTCTTGTGACCTCCACTAGCTAGTGCTTTTCCTTTATAAGGCTCCTTCTTCCATATGTCCTGTATTTATCTTCTATCTTCTACCTTAGGTACCTGTTATCTGCCTAGCTACAATATCAGCTTCTTGAAAGCAAGAACCGCTATTGCTTCTTCCTGGTTTCCTAGCATACTGCATAGTAGTTGCAATAGTGAGAATTTAATTATTAAATTCTTAGTGACTGAATGACTATCCTATACCTGTAGAGGAAAGTTCCTCAGTGAGAATACTATGCATATGAAATCATAAGTCTGGTTGAAAAAAAATTCTTTATATAATAGAGAAGAAAAATGGATACATAAATCTTTGACACATTTTGGCCTGAAGTTGGTTTATGGAGTGGTATTGACGATATCTGCAAGTTTCAAATCTTTACTATTCTCATTATTGATTTTCTCACTTCTTTTTCTAACACAAATCATTTAATGATTAATCCAGAAAGATAAAATTTAAATCTTCCTACCATGGTTCTTGTTTCTCCATCATTATCTCCAAGTATCCTATTTATATTGATTGATTGTCCAAATTCAGTTGTAAGCAGTTTCCTCAGTCTTTGAAGGGCCCACATTCTGTGACCAGCAGCTGAAATCAACAAAAGAGTCAATATCTGAGGCTTAAAAAATCATTATCCTCAACTAAGAAAATGCTTATTAATACAAATTTTACACATACCTAGAGCACTCAATTGAGCACATGCTGCAAGTGATGCTGCCAAACGAGGAACAATACTTCTATTGGAAGCTAAATTTAATCTAAAGTCCAACAAGCATGTAACCAAGTCCATTGAGGGACAGGAAAGAATACACCGATCTGAAAGAAGATCTTTAGGGCCTATAAGATTAATAATTACAAACTGATTAATGCTTGAAGAAGTTACAATAAAGCAACTTAAAATTCCAATAACAATTTGTTTCACACAGCTTTTATTAGACATTTAAAGATGAAAACCAAAAGTTAAATTCATACTGCTACAAAATTAGAAAAATCAATTAAGTTGCATTGCCTATATTAAAATTTTAATCTTAAATTGGCCATAATCTTTATCATATCATAAAACTTAAAAAAAATTAAGTACAGATTATTCTTAAAATTATAAAGGCTAAAATTCAAAGCCATTTTTTTAAAGCTTAACACTACACTAGAACTTTAGAATACTTTGTATTATACAATACATGATTAATTAACATTAACTTGGTTAAATTTCCTTTAGTTTACATCATGAAGAAAAAATATTCACTTTTAACTATTTAAAATACTGACATCCCATATATTTCAAATTAGGCTACCATTTCTAAGATAATAATATATTCTGTTTTACCTGCAGCTGGCATAATAGGATAGACAGTGAATCGCCAACCCCATCCATTCACTGATCCATCACTGATGAACTTCCACTTTAATTCATCTCCAGGAATTCGAAGTTCACTGGACCAATCAGACCATTCTCGACCTGTTTAAACAAGGAAATAATCAAAGGATTTTATATTAATATAATCATCTTGAGTGCATAACTTTAAAAGAGTATAAGAGACAGAGAGACAGAAAGACAGAGAAACAAAAAGAAACAGAGATTAAGAATGTGCATGTGGTCCATATAGCAAGGACCATGCTTCCAATATGAATTAGTAACTTTGGAAGTCTACATTCAATGCAGAATTCAAAGAAAAACTAGACAAAGAAACCAAAAACTCTACAGCTACAAGTGAAAATCAAACATAAGTATTATACCTTGGAGAATCACTTTTTTAAATTATCATAAGCACTATTTTAAATTTCTTCACTAATTAAACTTTAAAAAAATTTATAAGGGATCTATTTATTTGAAAAAGTTAAAAACTCTTTTGATACAATGACAAAACATTAGTGCAGAGGACTAAAGATGAAACATGCTAATTTAAAATGCTAAATGACATTTTTAAACATGGACAATATATAAATCTGTTTTGCTGGATTATGCATATGTTTTAATGAAGGTTTTCTTTTTCCTTCTTTTTATCCATTTTTCAATCCTGAAAGGCAGTGGGAGAGATACTTAATTCTTAAAAAAACAAATTTGGTGAAAAAACGGGAAAAAAATCTGAAATAAAATTAAATCTGATTTCCTAATCAACAACTTGCTTTCTTCATTAATACATCTATTATAAGAAGAAAGATATCTTACTTTTGGAATATTTTAGACATTCTAAAATTTTTGTGGGATTTAAATATTATTGTTTTATTAATATTTGAGCTAAAAACAAAAGTTCTCTAAAAAAATGTCCTCATTCAACAAAACTGGTTAAATTTTCCCTTCATCCCCTTTATTTGTTGAGTATTTTACATGGCTGTCTGAAGGATATTAAGTTCACTGAAAACATTATTTATAATAACAATTATATGGTTGTCTTCATTTATCAATAATAATATTAAGTTATTTAAAAACCTACTTCAATTTCAATGAGTATTTGATGCATGAAACAGTTATCTAATTTAAAATATTTTTAAAAGCTAGAAAATAGCTTAATTATTCAACTTAGGTATTTTCCAATAATACTTTTGAATTGAGTGATAATACTATTTTATAAAATAAAAGCTACTATAATTTAGTTTAATATTTTAGTCATCACCTGATCGAACTGAAACTATCCTATTGACACCATCCATGATTGTGAGAGGGTCATGACGCCGTTCTGTAGAACATTGTCGATCAAACTCTACTCTGAGTCCTTCAGCACCTAAAGAACAAAAGACACAGAACTATAAATTTCATATATTACTACTTACTCCTATTATATATAATGAAAAAAAATTTTAAAGCAAACAAATCCAGAAGCTTCATGCATCTATAATATGATCGTAACTATATCATAACAAAACAATTAGGAGCCTCTTTCCTGCTTTAATGTGGAAGAAGTTTCTACAGCAGAAATTCCCTACATTGCTAAATTTATAAATGTGGACACTCCTTACACATTGCTAAATTTATAAATGTGGACAACCATGCCCCCAAAATATAGAAAGCCTTTAAAGGATATTACAAAGTTGAAAAATTATGATGATTTCTGCCCTTAATAAGCTTCAAAAGTATACTAGGAGAAATAGTAAAATCAAACAGAAAGGAAGACTAATTAGTCAGGAAATGATATCAGTATCTCAAAATGCAATAAATGAGAGCTATAGAAAATGACAATTTAGGAAGTTGGTTCATCCTATTTCTTCCTGGCTTCATTTTCATAAAATTTTATCATTATATAACACACCCCATCAAAAAAATGTTAAATAATTTGTGTTTAACAAATACTGTGTGCAAAATTTTAAAGTGTAAACCTTTTTCCTCCTTAGAATGAACAAGTTTATATAATAATTAGTGGAAAATTAGATAAAATATACTAATTCTATACCTCAAACCCAATATAAACAATCAAGTTTTTGATAACATTTTTTATAACTGAGCCTACACAAGAGCTTAATAAACAAAAGTGATATAAAATAACCAAGAGAACTCATCTGACCCACAAAAAAAAAAAGTAAGTACAACAAAGCATTTAATATCATTCTACCACCAGATGGCATTATTTCTTTGCTACTTAGGGCATCACTGACAGAAGTGGCCTCAAATTTCAAATAAAACTTGGAAAGTAAAAGGCTACTGTAGTAATTGTGCTGAATTCCCTCTGAGAAAGAAACAAATCTCTTTGACCAAATGTTACCAATTTATTTTGTGGCATTAAACTTTCTGGAACAGAAAGCAAATAAATAAGCTTCCTTCTTTGAATAAAGTAAGTACCTTAAGAGCAAATTCGGCTAGCCTTCTGTGTTAATGAGACATTTAAATTATAGAACATAAAACAGAGAAGAGGAGAAAGCATAATTAATGCATAATCCAGCATTTATCTAAGCAGTTAAAGTTTGGCAGCACCTTATATTTTGTAAAATAGGCTCAGAAAAATAATTTACAACATCTGAGCACTATTATAAAACCATCAATAAATTCTATAGATTAGAATAATCTTGAGGATGGTTTCACGTTAATATATGTAAATCTAAATTAGTAATGAAAAATTAAAACAGATAATTGAATTATATCTAAAAACTGCAAGGGGTTATTCTTCAGTTTCTAGGAAAAGTTAGCCTTGTTTTCTCATATATTAGGTAGTCTTGCCCTCTGTTTCTTCCTTTATAATTTTCCTAAATTCTCCCACCTTTACATTACAATTGTCTATAAGATAATTAGCCATGTGAACCATATTTTAAAACTAAGAATTATAAAGCATAATTTATTTGTTCTACATAATGGTCCTCAAGAGTAACAAATCATACTAAGGATGACTCTTCAAACTCTTAAAGTTTGTTTTTTCATTCATAAACGAAAAAAACTTAGATTAGGTGATCTTGGTAGGTTCTTTGTAACTCTAACATTCCAAAATTTTCTTTAAACCTTTTAATTTCAATATATAATAGCATTTTATTTGCTAGTTAATTCAAATAAGGATTCTACAGAAATCCTGCTCCCTTCCTTTTTAAAAATGTAATTGTTGGGTAGTCATTTATATAACTCAAGGTGCTATCTGCTCCGACTTTTATGGTTTGTATTCAATACCTGGTATTTTGACAGTACCACTGGTAGAGGTATCATCAGTATACGGATGACTACTTTCTACTACAACAGGTTGGGAAGAGAGTCGACCACTCTGAGAGTCTGTGGCAACATCTTCTAACTCTGTAACACAGAGCTCCAACAACATATCAGCTACCTGAAAAGAGTAAGAAAAACAAAACCAAAAAAATGTGAACTATAATGATACCTGGTTTAAAAAAAAAAAACAAAACATTAAACAGGGGACTTCTTATCACTACTGCCATGAACCTTCATCTCACCCAATCAAAAAACCTTCTAAATCAACATCTCTTTTAATGTCAAAGCAAGGATAAGATAGACTAAATAAAACCGTAATGTTTTACTTCCTCAAACTAAGGCAAGACGTAAGAAGTTACTATATTCTCAACAATTTAATTCTGAGACTGTTCTGCAAGAACAGGAGGAAAAAAAGAAAAAAAATAGGCCAGACATTTGAATGGAAAGAGCATAAAGCAATTTTTAAAAATGGGATTTGTATCCTGTATGAAGACAGTCCATAAAGACTAGAAGACTAGAGTACCAATGTCCTGAGGAGCCTTAACAAGTATAGATAAAGAGGTATAAATTAAACACCTGGTATCATGGCACATAAAGGGGAATTTGTATTTTTCAACCAGGTGTATAAAACATGTCTGTATGGAAAATAAAAGTAAATGTAGATAAATGCTTACAATTACATGTTGATAGAGCACTACAATTTGAACGATAATTGATGAAGACTGTCCAATAATTTTTATGTCTCAAGTAAAATGAGCACAAAGCAGTCTTGGATGAACTGGGAATCTACTAATCAGTTCAAGTTATTAGTCCTTCAAAAGTCCTAGAATCCCATATTTATCACTAAAGATCCTTTTAAATTATGTAACTCATGACTCAAGTGATTAATGGAAAAGTTCTGGTGAAATTCAATTAGGTTAACATAATAAGTACTTCTTTTCTGGATGTGTGATTTCATCAGTATAGGGAGTAGAGGGAGAAAGCTCCCTTTACAATGCAGGTGCAGCAGCTGTTCTGAAATTTTGGGGGTTTCTTTTTTCCTAGGATGAATAGCATACTTTATTTTTAATTAGAAATATTTGAAAAATCACATTTTTAATTTAATATTTTATTTTTCCCTGTTACACGTACAAACAATTTTTTAACATTTGTTTTTTCTCTCCCTTCCTCCCTTCCCATGCCCACACCCCATCAAGAAGAGAAGGCACATGTGAGGCTATGCAAAATGTTTCCATAAAAGTCATGTTGCAAAAGAAAATGAAAATCTTCCCCCCACCAAAAAAAACCTTCAAGAAAAATAAAGTATTTTTTAAAAGTATGCTTAAATCTGTATTCAATCACAATCAGTTCTTTCTCTCTAGATATGGATGGCATTTTTCATCTTAAGTCCTTCAAAGTAGTCTTGGAGCATCATGTTGTTGAAATAACAAAATCATTCACAACTGACCATCACAACGTTGTTGTTTTAGTATATAATACATTTAACTTTGCAGGAGCTCATGGAGGGCTTTCCAGGTTTTTGTGAGAGCATTTTGATCATCATTTCTTATAGAACAATAGAATTCCCACTTAATCACAATGCACGAGTTATTCAGTCACTCCCTAACTGATTAGCTCCCCTCAATTTCCAATTTTTTGCATTGAGAAAAGAGACACTATAAATATTTTTGCTGTTTAAAAAATAAATCTCTTTTGGGATACATACCTAGTATTGCTAGGTCAAAATGTATGCAAAATTTTATAGCTCTTTGGGCATATTTCCACATTGTACAGACCAAACTATATACTTTTTAATGACACCCCCCCCCCAAAAAAAAAAGTTTTTTTCTCATTTCTTATAGAGTTGTTGGTTCAAGAAAAAAGAGTTTCTAGTTTGGATATGAAGAGCTCCTAAATGAACTTTGTATTTGTGATACTAATCACAATTATCATAATTCTGAGCATACTTTCAAAAGAACAAAAAGCTTGGGCCAGGTAAAATTTGACAATCATTTTGCACTGTAGAAAGTAAAATTTAGTAAAGTAAGGAAAACAAATTCTGAGTATTCATTTTGTCAGACACACTGAAGGTTTTAAGTGTAAATCATAAGAACCTAATTACTCACTAACCCATTCACCACAGTGGCTCTCCCAAATCCACAGTGGTTCTAACCAAATTTTCTTTCCCTCCTCAAATCTACCAATATCAAACCAGATGTCTCATAGACATATTAAATTGCACATATCCAAAACTGAACTCATTATCTTTCCTCCTAAACTTCTCTCTGTTGAGGGTACTATCATTCTTCCAGTCATTCAGACTCTTATTTGTCATTCTAGACTCAGTCACTTTCACCCACCCACTCCCAAATTCATTATGTTGCCAATGCCTTTTGATTGTAACAGGTTTCCAATATGCCCCTCTCTCTCTTCTGATATTACTACCACTATGCTGAAGGCCTCACCTCCTCATACCTGGACTAATACAACAGTCTGCTAGGATGGTCTGCTCCCTACTGCAGTCCATCCTCTACCTTGTTATCAAATTAATCTTCCTAAAGTGCAAGTCTGAACATGTCACTTCCCTACTCAAAAAATTCCACTGACACCTCATCACCTCCAAGTGATGATAAATAATCCCTTATTAAGTATTCAAAGATCTTCAAAGCCAAGACCTTACTACATGTCCTACCTTTCTTTGACTGGAATGTTCTTCCTTATCTTCACCCCTTTACTTCCCTGGCATACTTTATACAAGAAATCATTCTCAATCCCTTGCAATTCTGTTATTTGCTATTTATCCTAAATGCAGCTGGTTTGTACATACTAATTTATTTGTTTTTTCCTGCAACACACTGATACTTCCTTAAACACAGGGATTATCTTTGACCTTTCTTTATATTCTTAGTACTTAAAACAATGCCTGGTATATATATAGTCATCATTTAATGTCCATTGAGTATTATTAGGAGAGCACAAATAGGTAACTCATATCAATAAAGAGCTTTTAAAAACATATTTAATTCCTGGATAAAGCTGTATCTCACTTCAAACAATGTGATCCTATAAAGTTACTTGAATGACAAATAAGCATAATTCACCACAGGCTTTTCATTTCCAGTATGTCCTATGAGAGTATTCATTTTGCTAATACAATTACTCTAGTCCTTGAATAAAACACAGGAGGTATTTTCAGTACTTTAGTACTAAGTAGTTTTGGTAGTAAATGCCCTTACAGAAATCAGTAAACAATCCTGCCATACAAAACAGGAATCTGCCATACAAACACAATCTATTTACAAACCACATTTATATCTTATTTGTCCATTAATGCAAACTTCATGTTTTCCTTTCCCAAAATGGGAAGAATAATTCAAATGTAGTTTCAAAAGCTATTTCTGAAGAGATCAGAAAGTTCTTCTCTCCATCTTTTAGTATAGAAAAATAAGCAATGCTAAGATTCCCAAGTTACCACTGAATTAAAATGAAATCTTTTTATCAAATGAGAAGCTTAAAGACATTAGCCTATATATAAAATGTAGAGATTACATTTACATTAAACCATTGGGATGACACTCAGAAATACTGACTGAAAAAACCTATATTTAGCCCAACAAAATGGGTGGGGGGGAGAGAAATAGACTGGGAAAATAACTAAAAACAAGGACCAGGTTATCTATTGTTCACGAAAAAAAATCATCAATGAAAAAAGGAACCTTCCTTTCTCAACACAAAAACACAAAATGTTATGATAATAGTGGACATGAGAGGAGTCAAGATTGAATGGTGGTAACCCAACTTCACAAGTTATATTTGCAAAATAAACATACCCTCTATGTCACTGTAGTATTTGAGTGTTTTGTTCCTATCTACAAGATGTCCAATTTCCTAATGCATACTCATGATTTTGGTAAAACAGCTGCATCCCTATTAGGAACATCCCTCTCACATTTGGTTTTGCCATCAAAATAAGCATACTATGGGTTGTTTTTGTTTTGTTTTTTTTTAAACTCATCAGCATTTAAGGAAAAAAAATAAAAACACCCCAACAGACATAAAACATTTCAATTTTGCATCATTAAATGATGAAAAACATTCACCTTTCCTTGACTGGACTAATTTTTCCTTTTTATTGGATACATCTTTGACACTTTGAAATCTAATAAAGGTCCCTAGGGAAAAGTCAAAATGATTAGTTAAAAAAAAAATAAATTCAGGCACTACTTGTTCCCTTCACCTGTAAGTAATGCTTTTATGCTTCTAGTTAAAGTATGGTCATTCTGAGTAGGAAAACATCTTACTAGACTAATAAGCCAATCATATACTATAAAAATTGCTTCTGTCACACTAGAAGAGGAGGTTATCTTCAAACCACACAACCTTCTAAGTATGTATATATATATATATATATATATATATATATATATATATATATATATATATATTGTTGTAAGGTCCATCAAGAGATTATGGTCGTTTTTCTTTCAGTAAAGGCTTTATTACATAAAAGGGAATTATGCTTGACTTCCAGATTTGGGTGAAAATCTGATTATGAGATTCACAAAATTTAAGTTGCTTTGACACTCTGACATGGTTACTGAATTAGGAGCCACATCTTGGAATGCCACCTTAACTTCTAAATCCTACATGGTTATAATAAAAGCTTCTAGATTCTGACATTTCTGCCAGGCCTGCCGCACCCAACATGGCCCTTTTACACACCAGGCATGCCTCCTAGAAAATTCCCAGTTACACCTCCAGAAAAACCTCCAAATTTGGCTCAGACAATTCATTGGATCTCTTTCTCACTTTGGAATGTCTGAGGTGTCTCTTGAGACTTTTTAAAATTTTTCATTTTTTTTTCTGGTTATACAGTTAACTTTTTTTAAACACATTTTTTTAAATGAATCTTTTTGGGAATGAAAAATCAGAACAAAAGGGAAAAAACACAAGAGGGGAAAAAAAAAGTGAAAATGGCTTTTGTTGATTTATATTCAATCTCCCTAGTTCTCTTTCTAGGTGCAGATGATATGTTCTATCCAAAGTTTATTGGCATTCCTTTGAATCACTGGACCACTAAGAACCAAGTCTTTCATAATTATTTATCACAAAATCTTGCTATTACTATGTACAACATATTTCTGATTCTCCTTGTTTCAGAATGAAACTTATATAGTATATTCACTAATTGACAGTAAGAAGTTCTCTTCTTTTTATTTTTTTCAAAGCAATTGGGGTGAAATGCCTTACCCAAAGTCACACAGCTAATCAGTATTAAGTCTGAGGCTGGATTTGAACGCAGGTCCTCCCAAGTCTGGGGCCAGTGCTTTATCTACTGTGCCATGTAGCTGCCCTTTTAAAACTTCTTTGCTTTGTCCTTCCTTTTTTTTTTTTTAAATTCAATATTTCTTTTGTATGTTTGCCAATGTTCTTCTGAGCTCTTGGCTGAACTTAATTCAAGATAAAACAGACTTTTTCATCATAGTCCAGTTTACATATCAAGGAAAGATCATGGACTACCTTATCCAAGAGGTCTGGATGAATCAGGGTTTTATTTCGATTGCTCTGTCACAATTTCTGATGGTGTTTGGTCTTTGAAGTTTTAGAAAGACAGCTGATTTCTTGGAATATAAAATAGCCAAAATAAGGATTCAATTATATGGTCTCCATGATTCAATGGTTCTCTGAAATTCACCACTATTTAGAGCATTAATGAATGCCACCTTCTTTCATTAATGAGTTCCATCATCTCATCTGTTATCTCTATAGGTTCATTTCCCTTTTTCCTGAGAAAAATCAGAATATAGTTCTCTCAATCAATTATTAATGGTTACTTTCCTTATTTTCTGATTCCTCTGGCTTTGAGGGGTTCTTCTAGTTTCTTATTTTTTGTTTTTTTTTCCTCCCTAATTCTTTCTCTTCTGATTGAATCTTATATGGAACATGGTACATAATTTTACCATCTGTACTTTCCACCTAGTCTCTGAGGAAGTGAGCTTGATTTGCAGGAACCCAGATCTTGTTGATAGAGCCTGAAAAAGGCCTGGAGCTCATCAAGCTTATAGTTGTCTAAGCTACTGATGTCTGACAAAACTAGTATGGTAAGGCACAGGCATACTGACACACTGTGAGAACCAGCAGTGGTACTTGGATGTGACAAGGCTAGAGAAGAAAAGCCAAGTTATAATCTTAAAAAAATGTCTGAGGCGATCAGGAAGTTAAGTTACTAACACAGGGTTGCAAAGCCAGTATGTGCTTGAGATAGGACCTGAACTCAGGTCACCCTGACATTGAAGTGTCAACCCCTCCTACTTTTCTCATAATTACTTAATAACAAAGTACTATACCACTGTATTTAAAAAAGAGAAAAGAGTGGTTTCCATGGAAATCATAATTCTGTATATCCCAAAAAATTATAAAAGACAATTCTGCTAGTGTTTCATAATAGGAGAATGGATGTCTTAGAAAAAAGTTGCTGGGTTTTTTTCTCATGGTTTTTTCCCTTTTTATCTGACTTTTTTTGTACCGCATGAAGAATATGGAAATATGTTTAGAACAACTGCACCTGTTTAACCTATATCAATTTGCTTGCTATCTATGAAGGGCGAGGGAGAAAAATTTGGAATAAAAGGTTTTACAAAGGTGAATGTTGAAAACTATTTTTGCATGTTTGGGGAAAAATAAAATATTATTTTTAAAAAGTACATAAGGGAAAAAATAGAGCAGTATACACACAATATGGATAAAATAAGTAGGTTTTTAACAAGAAAGAACACCCACTTTGTCACTAGAAAATAGTGAACTAGAAAGTGAGACTTGCCTCACCAACTTAATTCCCAATGAAAAAAAATTATAGGTACTAGGATCCAAAGACTAATTATTCCATTAATTATCTGGTTTCCAAAAGATATGGTCAGAACCTTCCATTGACTGCCAAGAAGTTTCTTTTCTGAGTACTAAAAATAATTTATTTTCCTCTAGATTTTGAAACTGATATTTCTAAACATCAATTCTGAAGGCTATTGATATATACAACTGCCAAATGACACTTTTTTTGTTTGTTTGTTTCTATGAAGAGGAGGGGAAAACTGGATCTCTGATTTCATCAGCTGGGTAAAACACCTGTTGGGGCATTCCATCTATCAATGCAAAAGAGCAACTCATCTATAATTTGTAGTCTTAGAGTTTACTGGGTTAAGTGACTTAAGTGAATTTAAAGTGATGTTCTCATGACAGTTTATTTACATCCATAAGAATCCGGGAAGTTTCAGATCGGGGGTGGGTAAAGAGGTAAGGGTGAGGGGGAGAAATTAAGCAGTACAATAATAAAAAATTAAATCGAAAAAGGAGAGTTGGGGGAAAGAAAGAGAGATAGAGAAATTTCTAGTACACACTTTAGCTCACCTGTGGATAAGCAGTGCCCATACCAGAAAGCACAGCTGAAAGAACATCTTTTCCCTTTTCACCAGCTCGATTAGAAACAGACAGCTTGAGCAAGTCAACCATGACACGGGTATCATCTGGCACTAAGAGACTAGTAAATTCATCCAAATATTGAGGTTCCGGACCTGATACTTTATTTTGGCTTTCAACATCCTGAGAAATTAAAGAATAAAGATGATGAACATAAACTATATAATTCAATTTTTAACAGTGAATGCTTTCATTTTTAATAAGAAAAACCACTTATGGTTCAACATGAATTTTACTCTATAAACTATAAAATCTACAGTAGAATGAAACACCTATAGAAACTCAATAAATATGATTTATAGATAACAGGCTCCTGCTCATAAACAGCCACCCAACTATAAGCTTATACTTTCTAAATGACTCTGATTGAATCTTTTCAAAGTATAACCAAATACAGAGACTTTTACCAGATAAATCTTCAAAACATTAAGAAAAGTAAATCAGGTTAGTAATATGACCAAATAGTATTGGAATTATAAATTGCAGTGATGTACCTTAAGCCCTTTCTTTCTACTTTTTAGAAATCCTTGCTGCAACTGGGTGAAACTCAAACAGAGAAGGGATTATGCCAGTGTTTGTTGTTTTTGTTGGTCGGTTAACAATATAACAATAATGTCCAACTCTTCGTGGCTCTTTTTGGAGTTTTCTTACAAAAATACTGTAGCACTTGCCATTTCTTCTCCAGCTCATTTTAGACATGAGGAAACTGAGGCAAACAGATTTAAGTGATGTGCCCATGGTTATAAAGCTAGAAAGTGTCTGAGGCCAGAATGAACTTAGGAAGAAGATTTATGACTTCAGACCTGGCACTCTATCTATTATACCACCTAGCTATCTATGCATTTTCAGGAATGAAAAAACTATCCCTGTTTCTATCTTTGTTCCTAAAATGTCATTAAAAACAATGGCAATTCTTAGGCATATCACCAGAAAAGGAAGAAGTAGCTAATGAAAATAAAACAAAATTTGTTTTGAACAAACAAAATATCATACATTTCCCAAATATTAAATAAGGAAATGAATAACTAATAAACAACAAGAACCAGAAGCATAATTTTAAAAATTCTAATGTTCAACACGAAAAACGTACCACAAGATTCTTTTGCTGTAGTATTTTTAAGTCTAGCACAATAAGCAAATATAAAATTCATTATTTAAATATACATTCAAAAAAGTACACTACTAATTTTTCTAGTATTTAGTTTAAACATATTATCTGATAGCAGATTCGTGCTATCATTTTACCATTTAGTTATGGAAGTTAATTTATCTACAACAAAAGAATTCTATCCCAAAGAATGTGCATCATATAAAGCCAAAACTCAGGGTTTTCCCCTCTATAACATGCTTTAAATGTCAATTGATTTGACCTACTTAGCAACAATAATCCAAATATTCTCAGTATATATATCCTTTCTAGACTCCTCCAATGAGTCCTTCCAGAAGTTTTCTTATGAGCAACCATAGTCCTTGCTCTTAAATTTGAGCCACTCAAAAAAGTGGCTCAAATTTAAGAAGTAGTACTACAGTTGCACAAATGTAATACTATTTTTTAAATCTATAAGTCAACAAATTGTTCTAAATCAAATTTCACTGGAAGGTAAAAGAATTTATAATGATGCACCTGCTTTTTTTTCTTCAAAATGAAAAAAATATATGTATCTGATTTTACTTCATTGCATGTGAAGTCATCAAATTATTCAGCAAAAATAAGTTTAGAACCATGTATCACTATAAAAGTTGAAATATTTAATTTAGTAAGCACAAATTTTAATTTTCAATTATTTTAACAATATTTTAAGAATTTTAAAAATTAGAAATTCTTAACATTAAAATTAATTCTAAATTAATTAATTCTCTAATTCTAAAATTAGAAATTCAGAACTCTTTCTTTTGGCTTTACAATCAAAAGGATATTCAATTAAAGGAAAACACAATCATAAAAAGACAAGATTAGTGTGGAGTTGTTAAAAAAAAAAAAATCAACAGTAACATGACCAACAAGAATAACAATAATCTGATATAAAATTAAATGAGCTTAGAACCTAGGAACTTTAGAATCAACAATTTTATTCCCTTGTAGAAAAGGAAATTCTATCCCCCTCTTCAAGACAGAAAAGTAATGTCTACTTTATTTTGTGCTTTATTCTTGAACTAATCCTCTGGCCCAAGAGATTCCTGAAGTTGATGACAAAGTAAGATTTTAATTTACAAAGAATAATTATCTTTACACTGAAAAATGGACTTAAGTATGTTTTATGTAAGAATATAACTGCTGACATAACAAAATTTTCAACAAAATTAATAATAATTACTTCTTTGGTTTTAGTCATGGTTTCTGCAATGATACTGGCAGCTCCAGGATCATCAGTTACTGGAATAAATGGTCGAGAAGAGGCAGAGGAAGCTGAGGGAGTCACTGCTGATGGAGTCACAGCATCTTCTGAAGAAACTACCTAGTTTAAAAAAAATAAAATAAAACAGAAAAAGAATAAGAAAGACAACAGTGAGACCCAGGAGCAACTATATGTTTTTTGAAAAATTAAAATTAGAAGCTATAACAACACACTCCACTGACTCCCCCTTTCTTTTTTCCCTAATTTTAATCCACCACCAGCAATCACCACTGCCAAAAGCCTTAAGATAAGGATCAAGTCAATTTCCATCAAAATATTTTAAGCTTTTAAAAATATTATTATACTTTATGTAGAGCTAGGTGATTTACAGTAGACAGATTACTGGGTCTGGAGTCAGGAAGACCTAAGTTCAAATATACTGTTAGATAATTACTAGCTGTGTGATCCTGGGTAAGTCTCACTTAAATTTCTCTCTTCCTCATGTTCTCCATCTGTAAAATGGAGATAATAGGAATGATGAGGAGAGCCCCGACACTCTCTAAAACTCCTTGAAGGACAAAATCTCCTTGAATCCTGCCACTGTGGGGATCCCCACCAGAGAACAAGCAGCTTTGTTGTCTGGATGGGGCTAGTTGAGTTCAGAGCTGGAGACGCCAATCCTATTGAATTGGAGAAACACCTTATTCAATTGAAGATTTTCTATTCAATTCCAGCCCAAGCTAAAATCCAGCTTGTCGATAAAAAGAGCCAACTTGTATATTTTAATATATTTAACATCTACTGGTCATCCTGCCATTTAGGGGAGGGGGTGGGGGGGTAAGAGGTGAAAAATTGGAACAAGAGGTTTGGCAATTGTTAATGCTGTAAAGTTACCCATGTATATATCCTGTAAATAAAAGGCTATTAAATTAAAAAAAAAAAAATCAAAATTAGACATAAATTTTCAGATATGGCCAATATGGGAATTTACCAGATGATGCAAATAAATATTGGATGATTTGCAAAAAAAAAAAAAAAAAAAAAAAAAAAAAAAGAGCCAACTTGGAACTCCACCCACTAGCCCCCACTACCCCGCTTAGGCTTGTAGCCAAAGCTTCTATTATAAAAGAGCCAATCTTAAACCCTCTCTTTGCAGAGGAGCTAAAATGCCAAGGAAACTCTCTTTCTTCCTGGCATAGCAAGCCTCTGCCTGCTGGGATGATATTCTCTTCCAGTGCTACCCTCTCTTTATCCTCACCTATTTCTGCAACAAGACAAGACTCTCTCTGTAGGGATTTCTCTAGTAAAAACTTTACTTCCCTGACAGGGACTTTACCACTAAGACATCAGTCTTTTTATTCATGCACAGCAGCAAAGGCTGACTTCCCAATGCCTATAATAAACCTCTTTTACCAATCTAGGTTTTCCGGTTTGTAAATTCCTTTACAAAGAACCTCTGCACTGCCAGAAGGTTCCCTTCCCACAACTCCCTACCCATGCACCAAATCCCAAGGGGGTAGAGGGGAGTCAAATATCTCCAATTGGTTCCTTGAACTCCAAACCTGCCACTAGATTTCATCATTCAACTCCATAACCACCAGGAACCCTAATATCATTTTGGTTCCTGAGTCTAATCTCATCATTTGGTTCCCCGACAACCCTAAATCTAGACCTCATCAGGAACAACTACCTTGCAAAATTACTGTGAAGATCAAATGTGGTAATAATTTTAAACCACTAAAGTGCCTGGCATGAAATAAATATTTTATAAGTATTTATTACTATCAGTCTTGTCATTATTATTCTTATTATTATTATTTCACTATAGAGATAAAAGGCTATTTTTAAATAGCAAAAATGTAGAAATTACATTTGTACTCAGGGAATATTAAGGTGATAAATTTTAAACGATCTATTTCTTTCCACCCCAGGGGAGTTATTAACAAATAAAAGTATTAATTGGATAGCCAGATACCACCAATTGCTTTCTATAGTTGATTATTATTAATTTTATTACCTCCCCTCTCTTGTCTTGCCATGGATTTGGGCTTAGTCTATCTTCTACATCCACAGCTAACACAGACTCTTCACCATTCATGGGACTTCCTGCTGAAGACACATCTGAGGGGGGTGCAGGTGATGAAGAAGATGAGCATTCCACTGGTGCGATCATACTAGCAGGCATTAATGCTCCAACTACTGCATCTCTAAAAGAAAATTCAGATGAACATTTAATGCACTTTGCCATTTTCTTGACAATAGAAAAGATAATCTAAAACTTGTATTTCAATCTGATGGTTTTCAGAAAAATAAAGTGTTTACAACAGAAATATTTTATTATTTGATTAAAATGAAATATATTTATGCTTTACCACAATGAAATAAAATTTATGAATCACAAGAAAAGGTCAAGTTTGTAATTTTTCCCCCAACATCAGACCAGAAAACATCCAGGAGAGTTCTGCTTTGGACAATACCAGCAACTAAGTCAGACCTGGATTGAAAATGAGACCAAATGTGCACGAATGTTTGTGGCAGCCCTGTTTGTAGTGGCTAGAAACTGGAAACGGAATGGATGCCCATCAGTTGGAGAATAGCTGAATAAATTGTGGTATATGAATATTATGGAATATTATTGTTCTGTAAGAAATGACCAACAGGATGATTTCAGAAAGGCCTGGAGAGACTTACACGAACTGATGCTGAGTGAAATGAGCAGGACCAGGAGATCATTATATACTTCAACAACAATACTATATGATGACCAGTTCTGATGGACCTGGCCATCCTCAGCAACGAGATCAACCAAATCATTTCCAATGGAGCAGTAATGAACTGAACCAGCTATGCCCAGAGTTCTTTCTCTGGGAAATGACTAAAAACCATTACATTGAATTCCCAATCCCTATATTTATGCCCACCTGCATTTTTGATTTCCTTCACAAGCTAATTGTACAATATTTCAGAGTCTGATTCTTTTTGTACAGCAAAATAACGGTTTGGTCATGTATACTTATTGTGTATCTAATTTATATTTTAATATATTTAACATCTACTGGTCATCCTGCCATCTGAGGGAGGGGGTGGGGGTGGGGGGGTAAGAGGTGAAAAATTGGAACAAGAGGTTTGGCAATTGTTAATGCTGTAAAGTTACCCATGCATATAACCTGTAAATAAAAGGCTATTAAAAAAAAAAAAGAAAATGAGACCAAAAATTTTCAACCTATATAATGCATGTATAATATATAAATGCATTGTAACTTAATATTGGCTAAGCTTTAATTCTGGTATAATGTCAAAAGATTGAAACAAATATCAAAAAATAATACAGTTAGCTTATAGGAGAGAAAATATCATGTTAGGTATTCTTCAACAAAATATATTTCTCCTACATATCAACATAACAGAACTACAAGAAAATATTCTTGGTTCATGTTCTCCTGTCTTTGATAAATATCTCAATTAAGTGGAGAGGGACTGCTATTAGTTACCAAATACACTAGCACTGTGTCATTCCCACAAGGATAAGGAAAATCCAGCTTGCAGGCCATGTAAATCCTACAAAATAATTTGCTAAGGCAACCACAGGTGGTGATGAGTTGAAAGCTAGTTACAATTGCCTTCCATTGCTTGAGTTCTGTAAATTGCTAATTTTGTATGGCCAGCAAATGATGTTGTAAATATCCAAATGGTCCTTGGAAGAAAAAATTATTTTTCACTCCTGATCAAAAGGAACCATTATAAATAATAACATTTAACAGTCCTAACTTAGGGTTTTTAAATCTATTTGAACAATGAAGAAAAGACATACATGCCCAGTCCTAATGTTTGTATGCTTATTTATGTAAATAAGTTGACAAGCCTACCTCGCATACATAATTTGCAATGCTGTAAGTATATGAGATAATGCTTGCTGTTTGGCAAGGTTTCCATCCAAAGACAAGAGAATCTTAGCAAGGGAAGGGCGGTTAGGCTTGGAACTATTTACACCACTGATTTTGTTACTGGCAGCAGAAGAATCAGCATCGGAAGGAACACCTTAGAAATAGAAAAGTAAAAGTTGTGCTTAATTTTAAAACAATAATATTATTTCTCTTAAAAAGTTTTGCCTTTCTAGTTCTAGCTTCTAAGTATTCCATTTTGCTACATACACTCAGCAATATTAAAGTGGATACCTGGAACTCAATAAACATTTATTTTGTTCATCTAAATACATAAACAAAGACTCTCACTCTTAAAAACATTTTCCCCTTATCAAACTAAAATTTTTACACATTAACGAAATGTTTGGTCATAAATTATGAGTACTGTAAATGCAACCCAAAATAATTAATATTCCTAACTAAAAGGTTATGTTAAAAAAAATTTAGAATTTTACTTTCCCAAGAAAACAGAAACAATATAAAACCCACTTTATAGAAGCTAACAAAAAAGCAAACTTTTGTATAGACAATGCTTTTCTTTGAAGGTAGAACTTTGAAGAATTAGGCATTTATTAATTATTTGATAAATTCTTTAACCAAACTGAATTTACATATATCATGCATATTTTGCATAACATTTCACTGTTAGTCATTAAGAAGACAATGAATCAGAAAAAAAGCAAGGATGGTTTTCCTTTCTTTTTTAAACAAGAGAGCATGAATTGCTATAATCTTTCTAACACTGAGAGAAAAGAAGACTATTATTTTCTTTCACAAACTCCCATTCTAACATATAAATTCTTTTCCACAGCACAATGAATTTTCTTTCTTCCATGTTCCACTCAGGTTCACACAATAATTTTCCCTGAAATGTTAGTAGCTACTAAAACACATTTGTAAGATCCTGATCTCTATAGTCAAACTAACTATGTTACCTAAGTAAGAAGCGCCTAAAGGGTCCCTAGCAGTTTGAAAGAGGACAGGTTCATGAACAGATGGGGTTGCTACATCCACTGTTGTCCACGCCACACTATGAGATGAGCCACAAGCTACCCGAGTGATTTTTTGTCCTTCTAAGCCTTGTACAAGGGTAGGCTTTCTGTTGACAGTAGTAGTCCCATTGCCTTGTTGTCCATGATCATTGTCACCCCAAGCATACACCTGTAAAAGAAAAACCAATTATTTCTAAAACCTAAGAACTATTTTAGATCTATTTATGTTGAAAATATTTATTTTAGCGTCTCAAATTAAATTAAAAATATATTATAATATTGCTTTATTCATTAATTAAAAGTTAGGACTTTTGGGGGGGGTTCATAGGGAGATTTGAATTTTGAATAATTAAAAGAAATGGATATACTTAGAATTAAATTCTAAATAACTTTTAGTTTAAAAATCACTACTTCAGGAAGATTAGTCAATGCTATGCTTTCTTTTGATAAGATGGACCATCAGATCTATAAGCCTAGATGTTGATAAAATTCATGCTATTAACTGAGAACCTGGGAATCTTAGTTTTATATTTCATTTGCCTTTTTAATAAAAAATAAATAAATGAAATTGGTATTATATGGTAGGATATCCTAGAAATCATGTTATTCATAAGCAATCTTTTTATAAATATTAAGGATATGTATAGATTTCCACAAATACCTTACAAGACGTATCTTTTAAAAATTTGGTAGTTAATGTCTACAACATTTTTACATTTCACAGCTCAATAGCTCGAGTTGTCTTAACAATCCTAAAAATAACTAGCAATATACAAATTAGTAGAAATCATACTCACAGTTTCTAAAATCTCTTTAAGGATATGGCTATGGATAATTTTTTTTTTTACCTTCAGTATTCTCAAACTGAAAAGCAGCCATTAATTCTACATAAGAATCTCCACCCACCCCATGCTGAAGTGTACATCAACCAAGTTTGATATCTTTGGTTAATAGCAATAGTCTCAAACTAAAATAAAAAGGGACCACTGTGATCCCATACTAACTGTATTCTTATTTATTTTATGAAATATCTGCCAATTATACTTGAATGCGGTTGATCTGAAGTTGGGAGTTTTGTAGGTCATGAATCTGCCAACTCTGATTTACACAGTTAATGGAAACACCAAATACTAGTATAATTTTTATTGCCTTGATATTCTATTTATTTTAGGAGCAAGATGTATATACTTACTTGACCTGTATCAGTGACAGCTAAGCAGTGAAGAGCGCCTACTGCCACATGAACTATCTTCTTTCCTCGTAGTCCTTCTACTACTTGTGGTTTTCTCACATGAACATCAGTGCCATGACCAAGCCTAAAGTAATCTCCTTTACCCCTAAAAAGGAACAATAACATTTTTCAAAGATTCAAATAATCCATCATTTCCTTACCACAGGTATTTTCTCTCTTGAAATACCTACCAACAACATTTCAGTTTATGATATTCATGACCAGCTAAGCCCCAAAATTTCATCACACTGTGATAATGAACTTCTCTACATTTTCTATATATAAATATTTAATGAAATGGTGTTTATGTGCCATATTTATAAACACTATCACCATTACCAGGCCTAAAGTCAAAGCCTATTTCAGCTTGACTGGTTCTACCAGAGCCTATTTTCTTTTCACATGGGCTTTGAGAATTCAAAGTCATCTTCATACAATGAGAAGGCACTTGAGAGCAACTTGAGTGAAAGAATAAGAAATGCAAGGGATGCCATTACCTATCTAATAATCATTAAGAATACTTTATTCACAAAATCATAGTATATAACAATAGCTAATTTAAATGCTAACAGTATAATTAAAACTATGCTAACTTTATAATACCACATTCCACTTAATCTGCCATGTAGATGTTAAATATTAATACATTCCCAATATTGGTATAAACTCATTTTATAGATAATGAAATTGAGACAGAGAAAAGTTAAATGACTTTCCTAAAGTTTCACTAGCAAGAAGTCCCAAGACTATCTTTATGTCATCTAGTGCCTTACAAACTACAATCAACCTAAGTACACTTAAGGTATTTTTTTAAAAGACTGTTATAAATGTAGAACACCAACAAATAAATTTGATTTGTCCTACCAGGAAGATATGTAATTTATGAGTTTAAGATGAGTTTATTCAAATAATTAAATATAAATTATTATATAAATTATATTATAATTATAATAAATATTTATAATTATAACTATAATTATAAATTATATATAATTTTTTTAAATAAAGTGGATCAAATGGTATTACAATCTCTTCCTCAAATGCCTCTCAATGCTTACCAATATCTAGCCTCTAATCTTCCATGTTTATTATGATGTCAAATAAAAACTTTTTTTAAAAGTATTTTTGACAACTACTGAAGCTCCTTTTGGGTTTCGTTACTTAGGGAAAAAAATTTAGAAACAGAAATAAAATCTAATTTTAGCACAATTCTTAAATGTTTTCTTCTATTATAACTGGATATAATTTTCATTTTAACTATAAAATAAATAAAATAATAACAGAAGTTTCTGCAAGTTTTTCTATGACGTTATTACCACAATATCTTCACTAGGGAACATTTCTATTCACAAGATCTTAACATGCTTTAATTAAAGGGCTTCAATTAAGTAAGGTGAAGAAAGATTTGACCTCCCCCTCCCCCCCCCCCCCCCCCCCCCCCCCCCCCCCCCCGCCAAAAAAAAGGGATTGAGTTTATTTTCACATACCAAAAAAAAATAAAACAAACAAACAAAAACAAAAACTAACATTTCCAGTATGTTTTTCCAATGGGGCAAAAAAATGTTACATACCAAGTCCATACTACTCCTGACTTTGTAAGTGCCAAGGAAAATTGAGCCCCACACTCAATCTGGCAAACTCCTTGTCCATTAAGTCTCTCAATGTTCTGAGGAATGTTACATCCTTCACTTCCTCCCCGGCCCAGTTTCCCAAAGTCACCATCTCCCCAGGAAAAGACCAAACCTGTATGGGGAAGGGAGGTGGGGAGAAGAGAAAAAAGAAACACAGATTTCAAAGAGAAACCTAGGGTGGTGAAGAGAGAATAAACTTCAATGCCAGTAAGTTCTGAAGGACAAGTACTGGATGTTTTAATAGCAAAGTCACTTAACGTCGCAGTGTTCTGGGACACTCTCTAAGGCTAAGTTACAGAAAGATGCTGCATTATCTGAATGAATTTCCTCACTTGGGAGTACTCTATATCTGTAAGAGGTCCAGCCAATCCTTAAGACTTAAAACTACATTTTCAACCTGTTAACAGACAGGTTAATTCTCCGAGAGCCTCCCCAGCTGTGGAGCATAGCATCTGAAGGAGTTGCAAGGCAGCCTTTGCTAACACAGGTGTTGAGGACTGGGAATGAGATAAACTGGAGGCAGAGGGAAGAGGAGAGAGGTCAGACAACGCAAGGGTCTCTCAGTTAGAGAGGTCTGAGAACAGCAACTGCCTCTCAGTCTCCTTGTATCATCCTCTCACAAGAGGAGATCCATTTTGGGTTGGATCTCCAGCAGCCACTGTCAGGTGGCTCCCATATATTCCAACGGCTTTCCCGTGTATTCCAACACAACCCATTTAAATTTTGGATAAAATATATTCTCACCTTCATCTGTCAAAGCCAGAGTCTGGGCATCTCTACTTCCACAAGCAACTTGAATAACTCGATGACCAAGAAGAACTTTCACCTATTGGGGGATTGAGAGGAAGAGGGGAAAGAAATAAGTCAAGTTAAAAAACACACACATATTCATTATAATAAATTATTTAAATATGTCATATTTAAATGTTTTAATAAATAAAATCATAATAAATAATTTAAATCATTACAAATTTAATTTTTTTAAAAACTTAGAATATAAACTAATTCCTGCCAAATAGTTCTTCCTTTAAAGTTCTCTATTTTTTCTGTAAAAGTGAGTAACAATAAAACTTATATAGTCACCATTTTGGGTTTCAGCTGTGTAGTATTATCCCCATGTCCCAACCGGCCATATTCTCCAAGGCCCCATGTATACAATTCACCACTTGATGTAATGGCAGCACTGTGAGAACTACCACAAGCTATATCACGAATACGTTTGGTTTTCAATGCCTCTATCAGTCTTGGTTTATCACAGTTCCTAAAATGACAGTTTACATAATCAATTTCTAATTCCTAAAGAAACAATAAAAATATTAATGATGTTGATTCATCTATACAGAGCCCTAGACTCAAGAATACACACACAAACACACACACACACACACACACACACACACGAGTTATGAATATATGTTGAGTGAAAATTTATTCTATAAACATGGTAAGACTGTCAATAATATTTTAAAGCAATTATAAAAACTTAGGCTGTTTCTTACCAATGGACTCCATTTTAAAATTTCTAATAAGCAGAAACTACCAATGTAAATATTTTTCCTCATTAGCAAGAAAGGCTAAATATAATATACTTACATTCTGCTGAAGTGTCCTAGTTTTCCATCATCACCTTCACCCCATGAAAATATCTTTCCATCAACAGTTAAAGCCATAGCATGCCGGCCACCTAAAAGATTCAAAATATATATATATATATACACACACATACATACATACATTTTTCAAATTACCTGCTCTTCTTTAATAGACATGAGAATCAATTATTATCCCTCCCAAAAAAAATCTAGTTTGCTGTTCTAACGAAATACTAAGTACTCACAAATAAATTTTGTTACTCTACCAATTTAACATTGGAAAAATGTTATTTCAAACAAGAGACTATTTCAGTAAAGAAAACAAGAAGACATAGGAGACCTCTTTAAATGTTTCATTAAATGCATAAATTTTTTAGATTTCCCCCCCCTGAGGCAATTGAGGTTAAGTGACTTGCCCAGGGTCACACAGCTAGGCAGTGTTAAGTGTCTGAGGCCAGATTTGAACTCAGGTCCATCAGCCTCAGGGCTGATGCTCTATCCACTGTGCCACCTAGGTGCCCCAATTTTTTAGATATTTTTAAAGAAAATATAAGTCAACATGCTAAAGGAAAGCACTTTCATACAAATTTGCAGAAAAATGTAAATAATTTACAGATAAACATTCCATATTGAACAAAGGCAAGAATGAATCCAAGTAATGGTGTATTTTTACCAAATATTAGCTTTAAATATATAAAAATAATTACTAAATAATAATTTTAAAATAATTCCTACCATCTGAAAAAGCTACTACTTCTAATGATATTTAGATTAGTCAGTCAGAGAAATACTTAGGCAAATCTCACAGATAAAATCTTTCCATTAAAAATTATTTTCACAGGGGCAGCTAGATGGTGCTAGATAGAGCACCAGCCCTGAAGTCAGGAGGACCCAAGTTCAAATCAGACCTCAGACACTTAACACCTTCCTCAATGTGTGACCCTGGGTAAATCACAACCTCAATTGCCTCAGCAAAAAAAATTATTTTCACACAATATGGGCTTGAGCAGCTATAACCTAAAAAATATGAAGTGATAACTGCTTAATTTTGCTGGTGTTTTCCCCTAAAATAATATTAGTCAAACATTTATAATCCAGTTAATTAAATATTAGTCCAAATTTATATTCAAAGAAGCCAAAATCAATGCCAAAATCTTTCTTAAAAAAGTGTGAGAAAACAGCTGAAAAATATCATCCATAATAAATTCATGGATGTAAAGAAGACATATTTTAAAATTTACCTGAGTGAACAGCAACTTTCTTTACCACATAATTGCTGAGAGCTGTAATCTGCCGCGGAATGGGTACAGTTCCACTAGAAATACCTAAACCCAGTCGTCCATTAGTAGCTTCTCCACAAGCATACACTTTACCCTCCACAGTCACTAAAAAGAAATGAACAGTAGGAAATTACATCACGATAAAGTACAATAACCAAATTAACGTCAGTAAATATTTTTCAGTCTTCTTCAGATTTATAAATTTAAAACAGAAAGGAGAAAAAAAATACATTAAATATTAGGATCACAATACCTGCAAACAAACTTTTAGATCCACCTGCCACTTGAACTACATTCAAAGCAGAAAGGGTTTCAGAGAATGAAGGAACTTTTATCTATATGTATAGGAGACAAAAGAAGAAAAGATGTATATATTACTGTTAGTTATGTAACAAAAATCATACTTAAATTTGAATGTAAAAGTCTTAGAAAAGAATATTTCGTTCCAATTATTCATCTGACATCAATTTTCTCTTAAGTTTTTAAATCTAAAAAAAAATGCTCAAAATTACAGATTTTTAAAATTTATTCAAACAATATTTTCCCCAAAATAATTAATTTTGAAATTAAATTTCAGTAGCTATGTTTGTAAAAATAACATTAATTCATTCAATTAGAAAGTATTAATGATAGTAACATTTAGCAGATTTCATACAGAATCCATATTAAATTTATATCACTATTTAGGCTGTAGTCACAATTAAGATATAGTGTATCTAGTGTTAATTTCTTTCTGGACAAGAAGAAACTCAAACTTAATATATTCTAGCAAATCTACCCATAGAAATATCAGTGTCATAAATGATTCAATATCTTACTTTTCCTCAGAATACAAAATATTTCACAATAAAAATCCTCAAAATACCTATGAGATTTCTGTTGATGACAAAGTTAATCTCCACTCAAGGAGCAAGAAATTGAAGTATATAGCTACAATTTAGTCAATTACATGAGGCACTAAGGAAACATGGAATATGAAATTAAGCTACCAGCCTTTAATAGAGAATTAAAATTATCAATAACTGACATGGGACATTTTAATTTATAATCCAGACTTCAACAAGATTTCTTTCTAAATGCATTAACTACAACTACTCATCACCATGTCTAAGGTCTGATACTTCTAAGAACACAAGGCTAATATTCATATATGAACCATACTTCTAAAAATTAATTCAACATATGCCAGTAAATGCTAATTAAATTAGGAAAATTTTTCTGTGCATAACAGGAATGGTAAAGGAACAGACAAGTCACTATTAAAGTGATCAAATTCTCTCATGAACAAAGAAATTTTCTTTGAGCCAAGGCATAGTCACAGATTTTTAGAGCCCTAGATAATGGCTTCACAAAAAAACAGTCTTTGTTAATTTTATCTTGCAAAGTCACACTAGCAAATACCTTAGAACCCTTTAATCCTCCTAATTGATCCTTGTCATTCAGCCCCCAGACAAAAACTTTGGTCCTTATTGTGGCTGCTGATTCCAATCCAGAAGCCTTCTTCCTAATAAGACTAGGAAACATAAGAGGGAGAAAAGGTGGAGAATAAGGAGGAAAAAACAAAGGAAGTAAACAAGGTAAGAGGTAAATAACATAGTTATCTTTAATAACAAAAAACTGCTTTCCTGCACCAATGCCTCATGTAACATGGCAAAATTTTGGCTCTAACAGAGCTATCATCCAACTCCCTCTCTGCTTCACCTACTCCACCCACCCCCATTCAGAATTTTTTTCCCCCCGCTATTTGAAGGTTAACCTTCTAGGGGGATTAACATTTTCATTTTGATTATATGTCTGGTGCTTTGAGGTTCAAGTGAGGTAAGTGAGCTATTTATTCTTCCCTTATCCCTGACACAATATAAAATGAAATTCACCTCAATAAGCATGTAACAAAGACTTACTATGGGATAGGTACTGAAGGCACAAAAATGAAAAAGCACCTCTCTATTGTCTAGGTGCATATGTTATATTGAATACTTTGTACAATGTTTAAAATATGCAAGTCAGTCCATACAAGGGGGAGAGAGAAAATGACAATGGGGAGTGGAGGGAGGTGAATTAGGAAAAGCTTCACAAAATAGATGGCATATAAGTTGAGCTTCAAAGAAAGCTGGAAAAGTAGGAGAGGGAGTTCTGAATTCAGGGAACATTAGATTGACCAGTTTGCTGAGTACAGTTGAGCATGTAGAGGAGATAAGGCAAAATAAGCCTGGAAAGATAGGTTAGAACCAGGTAATGTAAGGATTTGTAAGTTATGTCAGTCAAGAAACCTTAATTTTATTCTAGAATCTATGAATATTTTGGATCAGAGAATTGACCTGAATCTTAGAAGTTGTGTGGATAATAAACTAAAAAAGGGACACTAGAAATAGAAAGAGAAATTAGAAGCTACTGCAATAGTTCAAATAAAAGCTGCTAATTGAACTAGAGCAATGGCCATATGCATAGAAAGAAGCCATGTCAAAATCACTGCATAAGCAGACACAAGACTTAACAAATGAAGAACTTAAGAAGTGAGGGAAATCACAGATTTCAAACTGAGTCTTCCTTGATAGTCCAGCTATGAAATACATTCTTTTATGTAAAAGGATAGTGAAGATCATAAAATTTAAGTGATTTACCCAGGATCATATAGGTAAAAAGTATCAGAGATAAGATCTGAATCATGTCCTCTTGATGGGGGGAACCCTGAAACTGTTTCTCTGACTTTGGAGGGGAGCAATGAGGTGGAGAGCACTTGGGAAACTCCTTGAAGGAGAAAGATTCTACTTGAGCCCTTGCCTCTGGGAATCAAGATAAGTAGTTTCATTCTGTTATCCCCCATTGAGAACACTCACTACTGATTACTCCCTATATTGAGTTGAAGATTAGTCTAGGACTCACTCATTCGGAAAATTTCTATTCAATTCGAAGAATCTTGGGCTGATTTCCCTTGAGCTACCCCCACTCTCCAGCTCTCTCCTCTCTACTCTCTTCTCTCTCTCTCTTTTCACCCCCCTCCCCTCCCCCTTGTTATGGGCCAGAACTCTGAATTTGAAACAAAGGATTCTTACAAGGTACTAAGTGGAACTGATGACACAATGATTATTTAGTTTAGCATGGTTCAGTAGTTTTACAACAAATAATGGTTTCCTAGTGATATAATTGGTTTATACTCAGTGTAGAACTAGAAGCCTCAGCCGGGATTCATTTGGAGTGATTCAGAGAGCACAGAAGACAGGTGGGAGCTCGGAACCAATAAGAGAGATAGGCCTCTAAAAAAGCTAACTGGGCCCCAGGAAAGGAGACAGGACTTTGAAAGAGATAATAAAGGATTTGGATTTGAACACCTGGCTGCACTTATGGTGATTACTGAACTGAAAGAAAGGCTGCTCCAGAGACTCCAAGAAAACCAAATCAGAGACCATTACAATCTCTCTGCCAGGATTTCTCTACACTCCTTGTTTATCTCTCTCTGCCAGGATCTTATCTGCTAGGAGCTTTCTCTCTCTGTCAGGACCTCACCACTGAGGAAGTCAGTCTTCCCAACAAAGGCTAACTCCTCAGTGCCAACAATAAACTTCTTTTTGCAGTCTAACTTTTTGGGTTTGTAAATTCTTTTTTTTTTTTTTTTTTGGGGGGGGGGTATTTGTAAATTCTTTTATGAAGGACCTGCACTGACTAGAAGGGATTCTCACAACTCTCTGCCCTGCACCAAACCTCATCACTCTAACTGCACCAATCTCTTCCTTTAAGCCTCAATTAGCATACTTTCTCCTCTATGAAATTCTCTCCCTCTTTTCTTCTGTCTCTGTCTGACTCTATCTTTTTCTGTCTCTGTCTTCATCTGTCTATCTCTGTCTCCCTCTCTTTCTCTGTCCCTCTCTCTCTGACTATCTCTCACACATATACACACACACATTCACTCTTCCTCTACATACTAGTCATCCCTGAACTAGGCGTTCCCCAGTCAACTATACTTTCAGTTGTACTCCTCACATATTGCACTCTTATAGATGTGAAATATTTCTTCTTCCTCACCACCATTTTCAGGGAATCTTTTCTGCAAATCTCAGCAAACCACCTCCTTTGAAATTTATCCTATTTTCTACCCTTTTCAAATAATGGTGGGTGTACTGACTGCCCACTGGGCCTCCATGTCATTCTCCACTACTCCACATTTAACAAGTCATTGACTGCCTTTCTTCAATTTCTATCCTTATACTAATGGATAACACATCATATAAATGTTGTCTCGAACTCTTTCCCTCCTTTCAATTTCCTGAAATCTCCAGCCATATATGAGATGGTCACACCTTTAATGTCACCATTACTCACAAGTATTCTACTTCCTATTACTGAAGAGGAAAATCAAACTAGTATTATTTAATTAGCTTCTTTTCAAGTTCAATACTATAGACAGTTCTACAGGAAAGTATGGCCAAACAATTCATGGACTCTTAAAGGAAAGAGCAATATTATATAATTGTTTGTAACATTACTCTTGCCATTAAGAGTTTTTATTCATCTGAATGCCTAAAGATGTTTCCAAAAGCATACTTAAGCATAAGTATGCAATAAACAATAAAACATTAATAAAATTGGTGTGTGTGTGTGTGTGTGTGTATGAAAGACACATTTGTATTGCATATTTATGAAGAATTGCTCCAGATGCTAAATAGACCCTGAAAAACCCATCTAATAATTCTTCTGAAATCTGGATTAGAATACCAATGACAAATTTATTTAAATATATTACCTCCCAGTGTTAGCTTTTTCATCATCTTCTTCTTCATTATCTGACGCTAAGAAAGGAACAGCAGCCAAATCTTCATCTTCTGCCCGAATTCGTCCCAGTATAATAAGACCATGAATTTTACAATCTATTCCTGAGCTTCTGCATTGCTTTATGGCAACCTCAATATACCTGTGATACTAAATAATTTTTTTTTGTTAGCCATAGTATTTTTACAGAAATTTACATGATATATTCTAAATAAATGAGTAGAGAGAAAAAAAGAAATTTAAGGTATGTCTAGAAAACTAAAATAATATTTTTTCCTTAGGAAAAGGCATTAAGTTAAATGAAAATATCCTTCTTTTAGTAAGGATCTCTTATAAAGTAGGATTCAATGTATTCATTATTCATTCAATACTCACTGCCAAGGAGGACAGCCAGTGCAAATGTATGGAGATGGAAGATGATATACTTAAGGAACACAAAGAGGGCCAATTTGTCTATAATTTCAGAGTGAAGAATTCATGAAGTTGTTGAGATACATTGGGGCCAGGTTGTATAAGGATTTAGAAGCTAAACAGAGTTTCTATTTTAATCCTAGCAGCAATAAGAAACAACTCAAACTTGTTCAGACCTGTAGATAAGGAAAGTTATTTTGACAGCAGGATGTATGATAGACTAGAACAGTGAAAGAATTTAGCCAAGGAGTCTAACTGAAAGATTATGGCAATAATCTAAGTAAAGGTTAATGAGATCCAAATTTAGGTGGTAGCTATATGAGTATAGAGATCAAATATAACATGCTATAAAAGTAAAATTTGACAACTTATTGGATATTTGGGTGAGGCTGAGAGTGAAAGGCCTAGGATAATACTGAGGTTATGCACCTGGGAGAATGGATGGATGATGATGGATAGGAAGATAATGAGCTCAGTTTTGGACAAGATGAATGAGAGGTACACAAGACATCGACTTAGAAATGTTCTATTGATAATTGGAAAATTCAGCAGAAAAATTAGGCCTTCTGTGAGTCATCTGCATAGAAAAAATAGTTAAGCCTATGAGAATTAGTGAGAATTATACTGAGACAGTATAAAGGAAAAAGAGAAACTGGACTAAGGGTCAATCTTAAGAACCTCCACATATAAGAGATGTGATAAAGATGAAAAAAATAGCAAAAGAAGGGACAATCAAACTAGTATAAGGAGAACCAAGAAGTAATACTGTCATAAAAAAGCAAAGTGGAGAGAATATGCAGGAAGATAAGCAGTACCAAATGCAGCAAACCAAATGATAGTCAGTAGTATCAAATGCAGATACAAAAGGATGAAGTCCATAGGGGAAAAATCATCAGATTTGGCAAATCACTGAAAACTTTGGAGATGACAGTTTAAGTTGAATGATAAGGTCAAAAGTCAGACCAGTAAAAGATAAAATGGTGAGAAGAGGAAAAGTAGAAACAGAGAATGTAGTGGAATTGAGCTAAGAAAGGGATGAATGATATAATACAATAGTTTAAGGGAATTAAAGGGGCTGGTGAAGAATGGAGGAGACTTGGACATGATTCAAAGTAAAAGAAAAGGAAGCAGTTGAAAATGGGGAGCGGGAATGATTGAGGATACAATATACTGGAGAAGAGAAGAGGGGACAGGATTAGTGCATATAAAGAAGAGCTGACTTGAGCAAAGAGACCAAGTTAAGGGATTTTAAGCATAAAAGAATGGGAGAAAAGAGTACTTGTGTCTTATGGCCTCAATTTTCTTAGTAAAATAAGAGGTAAGAACTTCAACTGAGAGAGAATAAGAGGGCTGTGAGAGGCTTGAGAAGAACAAAAAAGGTCTAGAACAGGTTCCATAAGGAGAAAGGAAATATATTAGGGGATAATAGAAGGACATCCTTGCTGCAGTGAGGTTATGGTTGGTTAACACAGATTTGTAACATATTCAGTCAGAGTTTTCCTTCAACCTCAATTCAGTACTTGTAAAAAAGACTACAAAAAGTGGATGATGAGAATAATTCAAGCCTGAGGTTTGGCAATAAGTGAGCACCTATAAGACTGGAGTGAAGAGATTTGAGAGCAGAGGAGGACAATGTCAAATTTAAATAGCTATTATGTTGAGAGACTATAAGGGGAGTGAAGCAATGGTCATGCCTTTAACAGAAATAGATAAGTTTGAAGGAAGGATAAGCAGTGGGGAAGAAAAAGGGGGCAGGGATAATGAATCCAGTTTGAGTCTATAGAGTTTTGAGATTTCTCTGGGACATAAGCTTGAAATATTAGAAAATTGGTAATATTGAAGCTTAGGGGGAGAAAAGGATAAGATAGACACAAAGACAAACAGATACAGAATTGAGTGACTGATTAATTTAATTATCATAAATTTTGATAATTTATGATGGAATTATCCTGGACCTGATGAAATCATCAAGAATGTATACAGGGAACAGAAGAGGGTCTAAAACAGAATCTTGAGGGCTACATTTAGGGTTATGTGAACAACATTTAGTTGTTTAGAAAACTAAAGGATACTGAGAAGGGGTAATTATAATGTAGGAGGCTGGCAAGAGTTGGTAAATCATGAGAGAAGAATGCCACCAAAAAAAAGTTGCGAAAATCCAAAGAGTATCAAGGAAAGGGTCATCACTAGTGTTAAATATAGCAGATAAAAAGCAAAAGACTTGTTACAGAACTCTCCCAATGTTCTTATGTGTATGCTTTTTAATCAGTTATGTTCATCAGATCAATTATTTCAGGTACAGGAAAACCTCTCTTTTGTGTAACAACTGTAGTACTAATCAAAGTGATCTTATAAACTTTTCACAGAATATACATGAATTGTATATAATACACTCTTCAATAAATGTCTAAACATAATATATAGTATATCAAGGTTGCTTGGAAAATTACATCCAAAGGACCAAGAATAAAAGCAATCACTTTACTTCAAACCACACAGTACCAGCAACATAATTGACTTGGATTTGGTGAACAATAATTTGACTCCCATAGGCAGGAAATCAAAAGATCAATTTAGTCCACAAATATCTATTAAACAGCTGCTATGACAAGATGCTACACTCTTTACTGCCTTTTAAGAGATTTTTTGGGTTTGTTTTGTTTTTTTTTAAACAAGGACAACTTTTCTCAAGAGTCTAAAAAAAAAATTTCTCATTTTTTTCTCAAGATTACCTGAAAATTTACAACTATAATTTCTTATATGCATAAAATAACATAATCTAACCCTGAATCATCAAGAAAAAAATATATAAATGGAACAAGAGAGACTAGATACTGGTAGGGAACTGAAAGCATTAAACAATTTGAACTGCCAAATTATGAAATACTAAATCCTTAGTTAACACTCCTTGGCACTTACCTCTGTGCAGTCATTTAGAAGAGGCACTGTGGTATCAGCTGGGTTAATATTGATTGTCTTCAGTTCAATTAAATTATTTAGGGAATTCCCACCTAAAAATAAAATCAAGGAATTAGGGAAACAGATTTTATAATCGGAAAGAGAAAGTTTCTTTCTCCCATAATTTGATTTAATTACCTGAAACTACAACTAGTGAAGGCATGTAGCTACTGTCAGCAGGATCTACTATCATTTTCAGTCTATGAACAAGAACATCGGGGAAAATCTCCAGTCGAATCCAATGCTTTTAAAAAAAAAATTATTCTTAGTTAATAGTCTAGACTTAAAAAAAAATCAATTCTAAAATATTTAGTCAGTTTAATATGACAGGCTAGGCTATTTCTATACTAATCTGAAAATAAGTTCAGTTTTACAGTCTTACAATTATTCTATAAACAGGACATATTAATATTCAAATACAAAGAAAACCATTTCAAAGCTAAACAAATTATTTTTCTATTGCAGGTAAATATATAATTTCTTAAATTCTTATTATATGGCAGGAAAATAATACTGACCCTCAAGAAACTTGCCTTCTAATAAAGGGGGGAGGGGGGGAGGGAGGGAAGTCCCAAGGCAGAGGGAACAGATAAGGCTGTTGTCCAGGAAGTACAGAAGTTCAGAGTCAAGCTGGGAGTAAAGTAAAATGATTGGGGTCCTTCATGAACTTCTGATCCTGGTCAAGGACCAACTAAAGTATCTTGAGAGTGGAAAAACTGTTGGCAACATATATACATGCTGTCTACAAAGAATGTAAGATCTATAACAGAAATTATGCTTTCCCTTTTTTTTGATAGCTGCATCCCAAGTGTCTGCTATAGTACCTGGCACACAGTAAATAAGTACTTAAGAAATGCTTTTTCATCAATATACTTTCTTCATTGGTGAAAATTACATACACACACACATGCACACATATTTGAATTTATGCACACAGTTCAATAGCTATGTCTTCGTAGAAAAATGGTCAATGCCATGAATATTTTTTCCAAATATATTAAATAAGGATATTTATTCTAAAAAGAACACTATTATATGCTATTCTAATAGATTTTCCCCAGACATTCTCAAAGTAAATACTCCTCCAAATCTATTTGAAAACTTAAATTAACTGAAAAAGCAGAATTTGTAATATACAATCTATTTCTATTTACCTTTCCTTGTGATCCAGATGACTGCCAACATGGTTCACTGCCATCAATCAAGCGAGAAGCCTGATTTACTGATGAGGACACATTTAAATTCTTAACAATTCTTGACCAATTATCCAAGAGCATTCCAGGCTGACTACTGTGGCAACGTTTTAGCTGTTTCCCAGAACGCCCACAAAATACAAGAGACTGACCTGCTCAACATAAAATGAATAGTCATATACATAAATAGTATTATGTTGTAAATCATTGGATCTTAGAAAAATTTTATGTCTTATTTTGATGAATTTAATGATCCCATATTCTCCAATTTAAAAAAATAGCATCCCTATTCCTGTCACATTTCGATATCAAAGCTACACCATGAATGCCAACTAATTTCTCTCAGGTTTTTACAATCACTAAACCACATGGTTCCAAGTCAAAAAGGATAAGTTCAAGATGTCAAGTACAGAAATGATGTGTGCTTTTTCAAAAAAAAAAAAAACAAAAAACTGCAAAGCTATTTTGTTAAATAACAGCATTGTAAATACTCAAGTACCTATAAATGACAGGTAATAATTCACTCTTGAAAAAAATGTTAAAAATTCCAAAGGTTCTCTTCACTATCTAGTCACACACTCTCATATTAGAGAAATTGAGTTACCTGCCCAATGACATACAATTACTACAGGGAAATTGGAGATTGGAGATTAGACCCAAATTCTCTGTCTCATGTTCTTTCCAGGATCCTACACAATTCAACCTATTTTGACTGCTATATATAATTAAGTATATAAATAAAAGTACATGTAAGTACAGTATCTCCCAGTTCCCTTTCACATTGTTGAATCTTAGAACAAAAGAACAACTTTAAAGATGAACCATTAACTATTTACATTGTTGATATTCAAGTGAATAAATTAATCTGAATGTATATTAAGTGTAATTGATAGTGTAAATCTGAATATATATTAAGTGTAATTGATAGTGTATTTAATCTTCACCATAATTTTTTTCCTTGATTGTTCTGTCTACACCGCAGTTTGGTGTCTTTATTTTTCTAACATTAATTTTTTTAAATTTAAATTTCTGAGAACAAACATTACGTAATTTGATAAAAAGCTAAATCTTCTTATTTCCTCAATAATTCTGCATTTTTCAAATAGTCAATGAATACTAATTGAGGTATTTATTGACATACTAGCTGGAAGAAAATCATACAGATTCTCTCACTTGACATACCTGGTTCATTTATTCTGCCAAAACTATGTCTGGTATTATGCTTCTTGGTTTTAAAACAGGTCTCACAAAAGTCAAAATCATCACAACTCCTGCATTTGAAACGAGGACCATTGATAGGAAACATTTGGCAGCCATCACACCTAACAATTTGAAAATATATGACAAATTTAATAATTTAAAAGATGACAAATGAATACATAAAAGCTTTCTCAATTTGCAATAAAAAAGTAGGCTCGATCTATAATCCATGGACCACCAAGAGAGAGATTTAAGGACACCCAACAACTTGGGATCTTTGGTTTCCTTTGCAATCTTTAATTTTATGCATTTGAAAACATTCTGTGAAGCTGCTGTTTGTCAGCTTCACCAAAATAACAACATAGTTTAAGTCACAAAAAAATTTCTACCTTTACAAAAGCTCAATTAATGTTCCAAAATGTAATATTCTTCAGAATGTAAGAAAATCAAAACGTACGTAACTCCAGGATGAATACTAGGCACCAATTCCATTTCTGACAATAATCCTGTCCAATGAGACTGCTGAGGAAAATCCACAATAACATCTTTTCCATTGGCACTAAAAGCTAAAACATACAGAAATTTCTTGGTGGGGGAAATGAAATATTTATCAGTTACCAAAAAAGATGAAAAAACTATAACTTTGCTTATACAATATTTTTATTATACATATATACTTAAAAGTGACTGTCCATCATTAATACCTAAGAAATAACCCCACTACCACCAACAGCAAAAGTAATTTACTATACAAAAATATTAACTAAAAACAAAATCTTTGCACTGTCACCTTCAGTCTTAGAATGGTTAAAATTATCTCATTCCTAAAAGCAACAAAACATATGATATTTTTAAGAACCTCTGAAAGAAAAAAAGACATTTTAAATGAAAAAGGTAAGTAATTTAGTATTCTATTTCGAGAACAAAACACTTAAGGAGCTCAAAATTTAAAAGGGAAAAATATATTAATATTTTAAAATTTCTCTGATCTTCTTTAGTAATTTCACATTACTAAAAGTCTTCAAAATCTGAGATCAGTAGTCTATGGGTAATTACTGCTATCACTAAAGAATGAAATGGAACATTAGTACAACCAATTGACTAATCCAGTTATAATACAAATTTCTAATTACCAAAACAGCATCCAGATTTTATATAACACATAAAAAAAACTTGTAAAGTATTTCAATACTTAGCACTTTGGGATCATGGATTTTTCTAGACATAAAACATGGTATGAATTGATAAAAAATTATTTTGCATATTGTTCAAATGGATATACATTACCTTTCACAACTCCCACACTTCTATGAGTAACTGATCCCCATTTATATTTTGGTGTGGTTACTGATGTTTTCACCCTAACTTTATCACCAATCTTGATATGGGAAGGAGAACTCTGTGGTGGGAAACCTAAGAATTTCAACCAAACAAAAATACTTTATATTTGTTTCTAAAAATATTTTTCTTCATATTAAAATACATCAAGAGAATTTACTGAAAACTGCCCTTACCTATAAGTTCAACATGGATATACCTAACCCAATAGGTACTCCCCTTTTGTTGCCAATCACACTGCACATTGAGGTCGTGTAATCCATCTCTGTCCAATTTAAT
The DNA here is from genome assembly GCF_902635505.1 of Sarcophilus harrisii. Taxonomy (NCBI): domain Eukaryota; kingdom Metazoa; phylum Chordata; class Mammalia; order Dasyuromorphia; family Dasyuridae; genus Sarcophilus; species Sarcophilus harrisii. Next base: position 220,923,613 of record NC_045428.1, on the reverse strand, counting down.
CACTTTACCTACATCTCCTTCACAAACTTCTTCATACGTTCTGCAGCACCTAACCATCATTCCTACCTAAATTAAAATCAAGAGAGCATATCCAATCATAGCTATATGAACTGAATGATTCACACAAGCCAATATCTAATAATCTGGTGCCGAAAAATACTACTCACCTGAATGTTTTCTCTAACATATACTGCATAGTCATCATTACTTAAGAAATCAGCTCGTTTTTTATAAGTGTGACTCTCCGTTACAACAGCACAACTAGACTAAAACAAAACAAAACAAAACAAAATTTTAAAGGTATTTAAACCTAAATAAAATCACATTTACACTTTGATACTGTCATCATCATTTCCAGAAACAAATCTAGGAAATTGCAAATATTAAAAACTCCTGAATCAATCTCAAAATAATTAAGATTAAGCCATCCAAAAAAGAAAATTAGGACAATATTCATTTCAACGTATTGAATACCAAATGCCAGAAAACAATATCTTGGTGTCCAAGGCCCTTTATTTCTCATTAGACAGTACTAAAGCCACTCCCATTTAGACAAGAAAAATTACAATCAAAATATTTATTGATTTACTACTATAGACCCATCACCTTAATAAATGCTATGACAAAACCAAAACCAAAGACTTTTTCACTCTTCTCGAGGGTGAGTCTAATTGGGAAGAAAAGTCTAACATGAACAAAATGAACAACTTATGTTTTGCATTAAACTCTATTACTTGTGTTTTGCAAGTTTAAGTTATCCAAATCATATTTAAAATTAATTACTTATTCAACTTTTAAGAAAGATTTTGGAATCAGAGATCCTGAACTGCAAAATTTCTGAGAGGTTGATTATCTCTTCTAATACATTTTACAAATAAGCAAAATGAGGCTGAAAGATTTGCCCACAGTTTTGCCAATAGTAAGCAGAAAGGCTGGGTTTCAAATCCATGTCCACCAACTCCAAATAAAGGAGTCTTCCAACTATACATTGCCTTCTCACATACTAACCACAGGGTAAGATGCTTCAGTCTCTTCCACATCTTCCACTATTTCATCATCAGAGTATTCATCAGAGACTGTATCAGCATCTGAGAGATCAGTAATTTGGACATCAGGATGATCCAGCAACCAACCAACCAAGGCTTCAACACCTAAAAAAAAAAATGAGCACATATATATTATTAGTTCATGTAGACTTCATGTTTTATTATATTAACAAGAATTTAGAAAAGCTGCTATCATTATACTGTCAATTAAACTTAATTTGGAAAGGCACAATATATTTAAGCATGTGAATAAAATGGGTCATCTTGAAAATGCAATACCTGGTAACCCTGAAGCACTCCCAGTAAGAGACTTCAATGCAAATTCAATGTTTTTCCTCGGAAATCCCATTTCCATGAGCTGTACTACAATAGGCAAAGCAGGGAGAGGAGACTGCTTTCGCTTTTTCACTTTTACAGATCGAATATGCTGGACTGTGACAGGTGTTGTGGCCTCACTAGAGCTACATTCTTCAAACACTGGAGTTGATGGATGAGTTGACTCCACAGCTAGACACTGGCATACAGCCAAAGCAGCAGCCTATCCAAAGGGGGAAAAACCCCACAATTTTGTATAAACATCTTAAGAAATGAATATTGTAAAGTCATAAATTATGAAAACAATGATAAATTTATACATAATTGCTGTATCTCTGAGAGTCATGAAATACAATATATTATAAAACAATTTTCCAGGCCAAGAGAACCCAGAAAGTCAGCAAAAAATCAGCAGCAGGCTTTGGGAACAACAGAATTAGTGAAAGCAATAACTTCTAGAGTTCTCACCGCACAAATAGTAATGAGACTGGTCAGCTGGTCAGTAGATTACAGGGGTCTCTTTGCTGGCATTGAGTATAGGACTCTATTGTATCCAGAGTGAGAAGGAACACTAGCACATCAAATTGTACAGATATAAGCAGGCAACCCTGGTCACAGATCCAGGTACAAAAAAGTGCTTGTGGTCCCTCACAGACCAAAGCACAGTTCAGGGGAGTAGTAATTAAACACGTTTCTTCTGGAAACCAGGGAACCAACCCTGGAAAGACTGAAAACTTACATTTGCCCAGAACTTGCTTTGAAAATATCCACACAAAAAATCTGAAGCTTGAGGCAGTGCCCCCCTCTACTCTGGGAGCAGAGCCCAACTTTGCCATAAAGTTTAAAGTTTAAAAATAAGCTACAAAAAGGAGTAAACAACAATCACAATCATCACCACCACCACCACCACCACCAACACACATAAAGTTACAATAGCCATATAGAAAAAAAGCAAAACACAAACTCAGACCACAACAAAGTTAATACATAAAGTTACAATAGCCATATAGAAGAAAAGCAAAACACAAACTCAGACCACAACAAAGTTAATACTGGTACATCAAATGCCTCAAAGAAAGAGTGAATTGGTCTCAGGACTCCAAAAAATTCCTGGAAGATCTCAAAAAGGATTTTAAAAATCAAATAGAGGAAGTAGAGAAAAACTTGGGGGGAAAATGAAAGCAAGAAAATCATGAAAAGAGTCAACAATTCAGTAAAGAAAACACTAAAGAAAACAGTATCTTAAAAAACAGAATAGGCCAAATAGCACAAAAATCCACTGAAAAGACCACCTTGTTAAAAAGCAGAACTTGCCAAAAGGAAATACATATATTTTTAAATGGGGGGAGGGTGTGTGTATGTGTGTGTGTGTGTGTGTGTAATTAAAAACACAAACATAATTCACTGAAAAAAAAGAACTCCTTAAAAAGGAGAATTGGCCAAATGGAAAAGAAAAATTGGCCAAATGGAAAAGCTCACTGAAGAAAACAATTCCTTAAAAATTAGAATTGGACAAATGGATGGTAAATGTCTTCATGAGATATCGAGAAACAATCAAATAAAATCAAAAGAAAAGTAACAATCAAAGCAACCTAAGATTCAGCAGATTCTACAGAATCAGAGTTTGGGAATAATTATATTCCAGAAGGCAAAGGAGCTAAGATAACAACCAAGATACAACTATAATCTTCCAAGGGTAAAAATGGAAATTCAATGAAACAGAAGACTTTCAAGTATAACTAATGAAAAGAACAGAGCAGAAAAGAAAATCTGCCTTTCAAATACAAGCATCATGAGAATCATAAAAAGGTAAACAAGAAAGAAAAATCAGAAGGGATTCACTAAATTTAAATTATTGACATTCCTACATGGGAAAATGATATTTATATTTCCTAAGAGTTTTCTCATTATTGAAGCAGCAAGGAGAATAGATAGAGAACATGAAAGTGAATTAATTATGATGGAATGATATCTAATAAAAAAATAAAAATAAGGGGTTAGAAAGAGGAATGCCGTAGGAGAAGAAAAAATGGAGAGTTAGAATGGGGTAAATTATCTCACCTAAAAGAGAGGTAAGATGGGGGAAGTGGATGCAAAGTACTTGCCTTTTACTCATCAAAATTGGCTTAAAGAAGGAATAACATTGCCCACTCAGTTGAGTATAGAAATCTATCTTACTCTATAGGAAAGTTGGAAGGGAATGGGATTAAGAAAAAAAAAATAAGGTGGGCAGGGAAAAGGTTTATAGAATAGAGAATAGAAGGGAAAGCAATAGAAAGAAGCAAACCATTTTTTGAAGATGAACAAGATGAAAGGAGAGAGAGAGAGAAGAATAAATGTGGGAAGAATAGGATGAAGAGAAATACACAGTAATCCTAACTGTGAAGTTTATAGAAAATATCTCTGAAAATATATCTCATTTCTCAAATATAAAGGACATAAACAGTCATGAATAGGCAGTTTTCAGTCAAAGGAATCAAAATTATCCATGAAATATGAAAAAATTCCCTATAACACTACTATAAGAGAAATGAAAACTAAAAGAAGGTACCATCTCATATCTATCAGCTTGACTAATATAATAAAGGAATTGACAAATGTTAGAGGAGATGTGGAAAATCTGAGACACTAATGCACTGTTAGTGGAGTTGTGAATTGACTTAACCACTGAAAGACTCATCTACCTTCAAATCTGGCCTCACATACTTACTAGTTGCTAGTTGGATGACCCTAGGCAAGTGATTTATTTATCCCTGTTTGCCTCAATTCCTTAATACCATGGAGAATATTACCATTCTCCTGTCGCTATACCTCCTCCTATGTAATCTGTTATAATCTGCTGCCAAATCCTGTTCACAACAGGATCTTCACAACATTTTTCATGAGTACCTCTTCTTTCTGATACTGTCACCACTCCAATGCTAGCTTTCATCTTAGACTACTGCAAGAACATTATGGTTATTCTCCCTACCCATTATTTCACTCAATATCAAATTGCTCTTCCTAAAGTGAAGGTCTATTATGTCAGAACTCAATTCAATAAACTCCAGTGTCAAGTTCAAATATAAAAAATTCTCTATTTAATTTTTAAAGACTTTCATATGTTTCAAGTCTTCTTACATTTTACTCTGCTAACACATTTTTGAGTCAAAGTCCCAGATTCCTTTTCTGTTCTTCCCACAAGATACTATCTCCTGACTCCATGTATGATTTTCAGTAGTTGTCCCATGTTTGGAATCTTCATTTTGTCTTTGCTTTGCTTAGATCCAAGGAAAAATACCATCTTCTGAAGGAAGCTCTTTTACAGCTAATGGCATCTCTCTAATGACCATCTTATTTGTACCCTTTTTATAAGCTCCTTGAAAGAGCAGGGACTGGGGTTTTTTTTTGCTTTTCTTTGTATGCCTACCACTAACATAGCACCTGGCACATAGCAGGCGTTTAATAAATGTCTGCTGACTTGACTTTGAAAAGGACTTGGATGATATCTAATAAAGTATCTAAAATCATGAAACAAAAATTTCCTGGCCTTAAATCCCTCAAAAGGGGGAAAATATATAAATATCTCACCAAGTAATATATAATGATAATAGATACCTTTAAACTTTTTAATAACATAAACAAATAACATAAACATAATAAACATAAACTGTTAAGAGCTATCAAGTGGTGCCCTGAATTTGTCTGGCTGAGTTGCCATATTTTCCAGAAACACTAGACCCAAAGCATGTAGGAAGCTCTGAATGTGTCAAGGATAAAGGTCCCATCCCTTGCATAATTTGTTTGTATCTCAAACTGGACTCCCTGTATGTCCCTGGCAGTCAAGACAGACCAACTAGTCTGTGTCAGGCTGGACAATTTGCTAGAAAACTTGAAACCTTTTGGATATGCTGACCATTCTGTTTTCATAATTTAGCAGTTCTCAAAGGAAAAGAATGCTCTTCTACTTCAGGAGATGTTTTATTCTTTTCCAGCCTTTATTGCACCTTTCCCCCTCCTCGCCACACTCATTCCTGATATCATCCACATAAATATTCATTTCTCTTGTAATAAACGTGATTCTTTCCCTATCTCCTTTGATTCCACCTTCTCCCTCGGTCCATATTGGTAATCATATTCATAATCACCAAGTGCTCCCCCCCCAAAGTAATATAAATTTTGGTTGTTGAAACCTCACAAGCTGACTTTAACCCAAATTACTCTGCCTCTCACTGACTGGCCAAGAATAGATCACAGCCCAAGTCTCACCTGGCCAGTGGATTCTAAGGGCTCAGAGTGAGTGTAAATAGCAATTGCTCTGTTGGGCCAGGAATCCCAAGGAATCCGTCTGCTTCCCTTCTCAGATTGTTTTGTTTGTTTTGTTTTGTTTTTGACCAGGTAAAAGAGCTATTCTTTGCTTCATTTCTTATCTACCTTTAATCACTAAATGGATATCACCTCAGATAAACTGAGATCTGGAAAAAAACTAAGTTTAAAAAAAGCTAAGATCTCCCACTGCATCCAGGGCCTTCTCCAGTATTTATAATCTAGAACTTCCTAGAGGAACTAGATGGCTCCAGAGAGAGAATAAGACTGGCAATTTTTGCACAGCCCTCCCTCACTTAAATCCAATTCACTTGCAAAATCATGAATCCCCTTTCTGAGATCAAGGTCCTCTTGGAGAAAGAAAGATAAACAATAAAACCTGGTTTTCACCTAAGTTTCATGACATTGTGATTGTTAACAAATGATAGCAGCAATGGGACAGAACCAAAGTGATATGGTGTTTTTTATTTTTAAACTGCTCTAGTATTGCATAGTAATACTATGTATAAATTTCTAATGCTGAAATAAAACTGTTATTTTCTTAAAAACACAGATGAAAATGCTATCAAATCTCTCATTCTTTCAAGCTAGATATATAGTTTCAGTGTATCATGAAACACTATGACCTTAGAATACCAAAAAATGTACACTGTGAAGAAATAGCTTCATTTTCTTTTTAATATACTATAATAAAAATTAATCAGGTTGCATAATTATACCTCAAGTTCCTGTTTGTCAAATATTGCTTTTACAGGTGATGGCTGTGTGGCAGATGTCAACAATTGCTGTAAAAGGATCATTGGAGGTTGAGGTCCTTCAGGAGACATATCTCCAATATCAGGGGATGCTGTACCATCATCTGCATTTTAAAGCACATCATAGATATTAACAAAATAATAAATGTTCTCCAAATGAAATTCTCCTAAATATGAAACATACATTCACATAACCATAGAATATAAACATTGTCATACTGCCATTGAACTATGAATTGAAACTAATCTATTTTTTGAGAAGGATGTACAACTAAAAATACAAAGAATATGGATATATGTAAAATATCATATACTACTGGAAAGAAATCTTTTTATTTACTGATGTGTCTAAATAATTCCTGTTCTCCCTCCTATCTTTTTCCAAAATACTGAAACTCCCAAGATTCTTTCCTCACTGATCTTTTCTCTTCTACTCTCATCACTTCCACTAGAGGGATAGGAAGAGAATACCTCCCAAATCTGAATCTTTGATTTTTAATCTCTTGACTTAATTCTAGTCCTTTATTTCCAAATGCCTGCTAGAAGCAACTGAAACATTTCAAATGTAATATCTCAAAGTCAGCATCATATCCCTCTAGTGTGATGGATGAAAACAGCACTGATCAGGAATCAGAAAACTTCAATCATCCTTTTTCTCCCTCTGCTTGTCCCAATATAGCCAAGAGCAAAATGTTGCCTTTTTTATCTTCTCAAAACCTCTCTCACATTCACCTCCACCTTTTAAGACTCTCTTTGTTTCCTTTAAAGTTCAATTCAATTGGAACCTGCTAAATAAGGCTTTTTCCTGATCCCCAAAAGATGATCTTCTGTATATTTATTTTGTAAATACTTACACATCATATACAACCATCATGGATATGATATACACATCAATACAACATGTCGGACATGTTGTCTCCCTCTATAAGTCTGTTAAGTCGAGTCAATAAGCATTTACTGGGAAAACAGAAATTGATTTCTGTTTCTAGTGCCATACAATATTACTTCACGTTCTCATGGGCAACTAGACTAATTAATATTTCCATTAAATGGTTTCCCAACATATAATCACTCTCTTTCCATGACAATTTACTTTATACAAAGCCCTGTCAAAATAATTTTCCCAAAGACAGGCCAATCATGTGATTCCCAAACAAAGTCTTCAACTGGCCATATCAAATACTTCTTAGCTTGGCATTTAAAGTTATTTTATGATCCTAAGTCCCCACCTCATCACTTATTTCCCTGCACATTTATTAGCTACAACCAATCTAAATTACCTCATTTCCTAAACTTGTCATATACTTTTCTGATTCCATATCTTTCTACCTCTATCATGTCCTTTCCTCTACTTTCTGTTGAAATGACAACTATTCCTAAAGGGCCAGCTCAAAACTTAATTGTATCATGAAAATTTCTAAGCTCTCTACCAGTTAGAAATTATTTACATCTCAGCTAAAATTTCATATTTCAAATAAAAATATATGTAAAGTGCTTTGCAAAATTTAAAGTACTATATAGGTTTCATCTATTATTGCTCACATCTTTCTAGTGACAATTCTTATGTCATTTAATTGCTTGCAATATGAAATAGGTAATATAGTAGAGGAATAACTAGAGATTTGGATTCAAATCTCAGTTTTGTCACTCAATGATGTGTGACGTTGAAAGAGTCATCATTTAAACCTCTTTAAATCTTCATTTCCTCATTTGTAAAATACAATAGTTGGACCTTCTTTCAACTTTAAGCAAGTCTTACCCATCTAAACAGAAAATTCTTAAAAGATTGACTTACATCTTTGTTTCCTTTACGTTATCTGGCACAATGCCATTATTATTAATAAATAAAGCTTGAATGAAATTTTAAAGTTCTTAACAGGAAATATCTCTCAGTACTTTAACAGGAAGAGAACCTTAGGTGGTTTACACTATTATCAGCACTTAGCACAATATCTAGCACATAGCACCCACTAAAAGTAAACAATCAATGACTTTTTGCCTCTGCTTTAGATCCAAATCTATCATTCTCAATTTATTAAAAAGAAAAAGTTTCTCTGGCTAATCTTCATGAAATAAAAAAAGCTGTGAGAAAAAGATGCATATTAAATTTTCAGAAAAGATCTGAAAATAAGATACCTGTAGAGAGAACTCCATTCTCTTGTAAAGCTGGTTGAGATAAGATCTGCCTCAGTTTATCCTGATGGGAAAGCAATGCTCGACCTGCTTTCAATATGTATAATTTCAACTGTTGGCATCTTAGCAAATCCAAGTCTACTTGTCCTATAGAAAAGAAGAATCATGATCAAAGTATGAGATATTACATTAAAAACTTCACAAATGATTACACATTTGGGAGAAGAGCATTCCAGTAACCTTATAAACACAAATTTAATTTGACCTCTCCATTTACAATACTGAAAAAAAATATGCAAAATACAAAAGTCTAACACTCCCCCAAGTAGAGACATGTATCTACCATATAGGAGGAAAGTGCAAGGGTTCTTTAGTAACAAGTCCCCTCAGAATCTGCCTTGGTCTCAGCCTCTCTCTACCGTTATCTTAGAGGAGGTTACTCCGATCTCCCTGGGACAGTTTCCTCATATGCAAAATGAGAGGCAAGAAAGCCTCTAAGGGCCCTTTCAGATAATCCTAGGAGCACTCCAAAAATCTAAAGAAACCTGGCACCACTGCCAAGTGATCAAATCAAGATATCTTGCTACCCTCTCCCAATACCTCAGTAGAGAAACTTTGCATTCTGCCAAAAGACCCAGGCATTTTTGGATAAGTCTTCAGAAGAAAGTGAAATCCAAAAATTAAGTGGATAAAGAGTTACGTTTATAGGCCAACAGACAATTGTTAGTCAGCATTATGACTCCATGGCTCTTCTCATATTGATGTGCAAAAGCTTCTAGTTTAGGATATATTTCTATGCCCAGAAAATCCATACCAAAGCATTTTTTTTTCTCTTTGTGCCTGCTACAACAGAAAATGATTCTCTAAGTCAGCTATGTTCTTTGTAAAGCAAATAAGAATCATCCTATCACAGAATAAAGTCCTAATCTGATTATTTTTACAGAAAAGCTCTATGTTCCTCAATTATAATTGAGAATTTTTTTTTCTATTTAGTATAAAAAAATTTTATACAAAGCAAGCTCTTTGAATCATTTTTCACTAAGTATATTTAAAAAAAATCTTCTAAAAGATAAAATGAAAGTATGGTACCCTATTAATTGCCTACTCACATCTGTATGTAATTCCATTACTTTAATTCATCAAACTATGCCTATTTGATTATTCCAGATTTTATTTTAAGTAAAACCCATCTTTAATAAAAGATCTATGTTCAATTTAGATTCAATACTGGAAAAATTCTCCTGCAGAATCTAATTATAAGAGCATCAATTTAGAGCTAAACAACTGTCGAGTCCAGCATATTCATTTTTAAAAGGACACCAAAGTAAACAGAATTCACTAACTTGCCAAGAGTCATACAAGGGTCTGAGGTAGGATCTCCACTCAGGTCTTCCCAGTACCAAGTTCACTAAGTTCCCTTCATATTTTGTTCTGATGTAAGTTTATCCCATTCTGCAATTCATTTAATTCTACGGACAGGGATTTCTGAAAGCTAAAAATATGTTTGACTCATTTTACCTCCCCCTTAACATCCACCCACCCAGGTATGGATTTGTTTCTAATTTAGGATTCAAGAGCTCTTTTCCAATTTGATTCAGAAGCCTAAAGATAAAGCAATTGAGAGCCCATCATTAAAAATCCAGTTGTATAGGGATTTCTGCCCAACATCTTTTTTTTAAGAGGTAGGGAAAGAGATACAAAGAAGAATGTGCCTTTTGAACCCCGAATAACATAAATAGTAGTTCAAGTTTTTAACTACAAATGTTAAAGCCAAACAAAATTGTTTGCCCTTTGCTACTCTGAGCAAAGATTATGTGCAACTCTTAGTCTAAAGCACATCATAATATGATTTATTCTAATAAATCTAATCTGTCTAATTCATAAAAATGCATTATCCCAAATCACAATCATGAGTCAAATAATTAGCCAGTAAAGGTTAATGGTCATAATGAAAAGATCTAGTTTGGAGAGGGAGAAAAGGGGAAGGAGGAAGTTTATCTTTACTTCCAAATTCCTCTCTCATGCATATCACCCTTTCCTTGAATTAGCTTACACTGACAGAGTATTCCCAACTAAAGCTGTTCAATCAACATCTGTTTTGATCTTTTGAATTAAAGAGAAAATATACTAACCTGTGAGGGCTTGATTAGTAGATTTCTTAATTCTGTGTTTTTCTAATTTGCTCCCTGCCAAGTTGACCAATTGAGCCCAGACAGAGAGCATAGATTCCGTGAATGGTAAGTTGTTCACATTAAATGCCATAACTGGAAGCTGAAAATAAAGATAATAATCTTCAAAATAGTGAAATGTTTTAAAATAAAGAGTACAATATATCCATCATTTAAAAATCTTCATTCACATTTGTATTTTATTGATGGCCCTTTAAATCTTATTTAGGATCATAAACACAGAACAGAAAAAAACTCTGAAGGCCATCCTATTCTAGAGATATTGTGACTTGCATTGAACCTTGGTCTATTAACTCCAAAATCAGTACCTTTCTCACTGTCTTATGCTCTGTCCCAGACCTTAACTAAGGATGACTAATATGAGAACAAATCAACTTTAATTTGTTGACTAATTAATTTAATCATTAAATTTAATAATTTAATGAAACCTCAAGTTTAATTTATATTATAGCATATTATGCTATGTTATGCTATTTTAATATTATTTTTTAAAATGCATTTAAACTGTGTTTTTAATTTCTGAATATACAAAAACACTGTATTTTATCCTGCAAGAAAATTAAAGCTGGAAAGTTAAAGTTAATAGTAGAACTAAAATTATAACTTGAGTAAAATCTGCTAGTTTTAAATCAGTAAACTAGGCTTCAATTCTTGCATTGGGGAAGAATTCTGTATTAGTCTAATATAGAGATCTAATATTCCTTAAAGGAAGCAGGTCACACACACACACACACACACACACACACACACACACACACAAATAGTTTTATTAAAACTAAATCATGATTAACCTCATTTTCCTTTCTAGACAGAGGTTTTAATCCTGTTAAAACCAGCAGAACAGGAAAATATTGAAGATAAAATTTACCTAGATTTTATCCAAGTTTTGATGAAATTCAATCTTTAATATGATTCTTGTATTTAAGCTAAAAAGTGACAGGCTAGATCAGTAATATAAAACTCGAAAAGGAAAGGATATCTGTTGGCTGTATATTGACTTAAAAACTAAAAAGTTACATTATTTATGTTTTTATTTTTGTTTTGCTAAAACATTTTCCAATAATATTTTAATCTGCTTTGGGCTATATTCCAGAACTCTGCAGGATCTAAATTTGACAATTCTAGGATAGATGAACATACAATTAGCTGGATTCAAAATAGTTTAAACAGTCAGATCCAAAAAGAAGTGACAGTCTTAACAGACTACAAACTCAGCACGATATAAAAATACCAAACAAGTTAATAAGTTTTTAATTTGCCTTAAGAGAATTTTACTATATACTGTAGGAACAAAGGTGTAATCTACCCTAATCACAAGACAATCTGGAATAATGCCTTCAGTTCTACATGTCATATTTCAAAATTGTGAGAATAAGACCCCACAAGGACAACTAGGATAGCAAGAATCTCAATTTTATCACCACATAAGAATCTGGACTCATTTAAGACAAAAGAAGATTTAGTAAAAACAGGTCTTCAAATATTTAAAGTGTTGCCAAGTATCAGTGAGATTAGACAAATTCAGTTTGACCCCAAAAGATAGCACTAGGAACACTGGGTGGAAATTACAAAGGTAGACACAGATTCCAGTTTAGTTCCTACACTAAAGCTATTCAGACATAGAACAAATTTGAGTCAAATATTAAAACATCCCATCACTCTAAGTCTTTAGCTAAAAGCTAGACTATCATCATGTACATTACAGAGAAAAGAGATTTTTCATTAGACATAGATGGGACTGGATGGCCTTTGAGGTCCCTTTCTATATCTGAGATCCTATATTCTAATTTCTAACATTAGACCATATTTTTGTGCTGTAATTTTTCTATATATGCAATAGTGAAAAATCTAGAAAAGCACACCTACCGGTTTTAGCTGACTCAATGGACAAATTCTACATATTCGCATATCACAGAACTGGACTGTGATTTTGCCTTTAGGAGTGATGCGTGTCACTGTGCCTTCTCCAAATTCATCATGTACCACTTGGCCACCCAGCCTCAATCGACTATCTATTCCACCAATTACAGCTAGCACTGCCATTAGGCCATCAACTTCAGGGTTCTCAGAATCAGGAAAGTAATCTTCTAACACAGTCTAATACGAAACAAATACAAATAAACCATAAGCAGAAAAATCAACATTTTTATCTATGTTTTAGAAAAATAGTCACAATAAAGCGGCTTTAATAAAAAAAAATTGCTTTCTAAAATACAAGAATTAATCCAATTAAATTAAAATGCCTCTGAGTCAATAATACATTTTAAAAGTTAATTTTTTTTAATTAAAAGTAGTCTAGAAAGAAAAAAATGAGCTTATTTTAAAACGTGGAAACTACCCCTTCAGACTGTTTTCCTGCAAAGATGTGGGTGATGGAGTTTAGCTGAGAGTTGATGTACTTGTTTATGAGTCCATTCCACTGGCTCAGTGAATGTAGAGTCCTTAGCAGGGCCACTATCTCCTCTGCCAAAGTACTACTATGGGTTGCAGTCAAAGATGCCTGGGGTCTGGACTTCCTCCTTCTCAGAGTTGATTCTGAAATAAAAAAATAGAGTAAAAGCTTAAAAGTGAAATTATAATTCATCTAATTAATCAAATAATGTAAAAAACCACTCTACCTCTGAGCAAAGGTATGTCTGAAGAGCATGTACTAAGTAGACTGCCCAAGAAGCCAAAAAGTTTTTCCACAAGAAACTTCATATCTCTTGATCTTTCTGTTTTGTCCCAAGATGGAAGTACAGCTTGTAGTAAATGTACTGCTAAGATCTAATGAAAACATAATTATGATCAATCATTTTCCAGTCAATGTATTATACTCAACCATTTTTTCTTTTCCTACGATCATCTCCTTCTTCTCTTTCTAAGATTGTAACTTACCTGGAAACAATTCTTTCCTTCTGTTATTTGTCAATACATTCTCATTCTTACTTATCTAAGCCCAATCATTCCAAGTCTACCCTCCAGTTGCACTGTTCCTCTTGAACAATGTGAAAAAAATATGCCTTTGTACCAGTTTCTTCATGTATAAAATGAGGGGGTCAGAAGGTCCCCTCTAGATCTATATCTATGACTTTAAGATCCTCTGCTCTTATTAAATTCTCCTTCACCCCACATGTGGTCATCTATCTTCTGGTCCAAAGAAATCTGTTTTTTTCCAGAAATGACTAAACCCAGGCCACCCTCTCTCAGTATAGTGTTTAATGTCTCCTGGACACTTGTTCGTATCAAAATCGTCATCACGGAACTTCTTACACTTTAGGTTTACTCTAAGCATCTATATCCCTCAGGTGTTATTTTTGCTATTGTCATCTACTAGCCTAGGTATATCTCCCTCTTTCTGCAAGTAGTTCCGACCTTGTTCATGGACTGCCTCTGTATCCCAAGTCCAGCTCTTATATTTAGAGATTGCAATATATATTCTTTGAAATTTCTTAAACAGTTTGACCTTTACTTCAAGGTCCTTAACTCTCTTCACCTTTACGCCATCATTCTATTTCATTCTATTTCATTCACTCAAAAACAATGTAGACTTCTTAAGTGCCCAGAACGATACTTACATTGTCAAACTCTGAAACTCCTTTCCCCTTGACTCATTGTTTCTAAATCCATTCTGTCTTCACTAAAACCCCTATTGTGTTCACACCTGGTTTGCTCCAAACCTTCACCACTGCTATACCTAAACTTCTTCCCCTATCGTTCCATGCCATGGAATCATTTACTTCTTGACCTATACTATTCATCCTTGGTCAAATCTCAGTTGTAAGGACCCATCCCACCCAAAAGTGTATACTCACATAGAATCTTCCTTTATTTTTGCTATTCTCAAGTGCTGCTAAACATTGCTGTAAGAAGTGCTGTTTCTTCACAGCGTAATCCAATAAATTTTTCTTAATCCTCACTACATAACTTTTTGCAGCTTCTGTTATTGTTGGTCACCCACTATTCTTGGATATTCTGTCCTCTCTTGTCTTCCACTATATTGTTCTCTCCTGATCTTCCTCCTTCTTAGACTTTTCTGTGAGATAAAGTATGGTTGGTCTTACAAGGTTCTGTCTTACATCCTCTTCTTTTGCTGTCTTTTAATCTCATTCAGACTCCAAGCTTTCAAGTATCAAGTATCAGAGGATACTAGTCAGATAATTCCTAAATCTATATATCCATTTTTAATCTTTACATATAACATAAATTACTTATGAATAATTGGAATTTTTCATCTTTCACCTACACTGAATGTATATAATACATCTGACTGCTGAATATCTCTAACAGGACATCCCATAAGAAATTCAAAGTTAATATGCTCAAAATGGAATTTATTATCTTTATCCCAAAATCTAGTTACTCCAAAATTGGTTATTTTCTGGAATGCATGCCATTCTTCCAATCATCTAAATTCACTATCTAAGTCATTTTCTAACTATTTCTTCTCCTTTATCCCCCCACATAGTTGTCAAGTCTTGACAATTCTACCTCCACATCTCTCAAGTCAGTTCATTCACATAATCATTGTTCCTAGTTAAGGCCTTAATTAGTTTGGACTCAATATCTTTCTTCCTAAACGCTCCCTTCTTCTGAAATTTCCCTATTATTGCAGAGACAACCACCACCCTTTTTTGTCACCCAAATTCACAACTTTTATGTGACCCTTGACTCCTTTTTTTTTGCTCAGACTCATATATCCAATCAGTTGCCAAATTTCTTTCTCTACATCTCTATTATACACACACCCCATTCTCTCCAATAGATACCACCCCACTTCAGGCTCTCATCACCTCATATATGTTCTATGAAACAGCCTCTAACTGATCTCCCTGCTACAATTCTTTTTCCATTCCTTGCTCAGCTGCCAAAGTGATTTTGCTAAGTGATGATGCCATCTCCCTGCTAAATGAATTCTACAATTTCCCTCCTCCCTATCTCCAGAATGAAACATAAAGTCCTTTATTTTGCATTTAAAGCTCCTCACTATCTGGTCCCCTTTTACCTTCCCCAAAAGCCCACATTCTTTTCCTTCTCACAAACTCTAACCCAGACAAACCTGCTGTTTCTTGCAAATGGCACTCTACCTGTCGTCATTATGCCCTTGAATGCAATGTTCCAACTATCAAAATCTATGGTTTCCTTTAAGAAGCAATTGTTAAGGTACCTCGTGGTACCTTCAGGTTACCTTTCATCTAACTCGCTATTTCTTTTACATTTTGATTTAAAGAAGTTGGCTCCTTGTCAGTATAAGCTTCTACTAGAAGGGAGGGAGGTTTTGCCAACAAATGCTCATTAATTAATTGTATTATAATACAACTTACAATAATATAATCTTTAATTCGCATTCCTTCTTTTACTCCCTCCCATAAAACAGCATTTTACAAGCTACAAAATTAAGTAGATCAAACCATTTTACTTCCCATTCAAAAATTTTTAATAACTCTTGACTGCTTCTATAAAACAATGCTTCTTCATAAATACAAACAATATAAAATATTCCACCAATTAAATGCAAACTCTTCAGCTTGGTAGGACTTTTGCAATCTCAATGAAAAGCTAGCTTTCAAGATTATGTTCTTCTAACTCCCTTTGATGCACTCTATGGTCTAGCCAGTTCTTGTCTGTGTGCTACCTCTTATGTGAATGAACTCTTTTCTGATTCCCTAATTGTCAATACTCATTTATCTAGGTACATGGTGTATCTCCCTATTAGATGATAAGTTTCTTGATGGCAAGAGCTACTTTATTTTTGTCTCTATCATGCAGAGTGGCCTACGTGGTGGGGATTTAAAAATATTTTCTAAATCACTAAATGCTCAATCAAAATGTTTATTCAGCAGTTGCTTTGTGTAAAGAAGTGTCCTTGGTAATTGAAAGAGATAAAGAACCAAGGGATGGTCTGCTCCAGGACCGACAAATTTGTAGAGGGAAATGTTTAAAAAGTTTAAAAATGTTTAAAAAGGCCATACTGATGACTCTATGAGGATACAGATATACCTATATAGATATGAAAATCTATCATTTCCACGATAGATGAAAATGATGATGAAGCTATCACAATAATCACCAGAGGCAAAACATGAAAAATAGATAACATAATAATGAAAAATGAAACTATGTTTATTAAAAAAGTTATCACCTGTCTCTGAAGCGAAGCTGCTGTAAATGACTCGTGTCCTTCCACAATTTTCATTAGTAATGTGATCCACTGAGATGTGCTAAGGGTGCTACACATTTGAGGCATAAGTGCTATACTTCGAATAAATCCAAGTGTACACCAACTTCTGTGCTGCTCTTTATAAACCATCTTATTTGGTAAAGAAGCTGAAAGAGGGAAAAAAAATGTCAGTATTCTCCCCCCCCATCAGGCTGCCAAATTAAAATAAGGCGCTATTTGTTCTCTTTTTTCTTTTAGAACCAAAGGTAATAAAGAACATGAAAAAACAGCAATGCCTCATTAATCTGAAATTATCTAAAAAGTCATTTGACTCTGAATATTTTAATTCATTTGATAACTGAAACAAGATGCTATTTTAGTTATTGCAGTTGCTTATGCTTTTCTTAAACAGTAAAAAGAATATGCAATTATGTCACTCTGTTAATATCTAAATGGAATATTGCTCTTCTATCTCTAACTTTACTCTATTTACTACACTACATGCTTAAATCAAAACCAACTATATATTCTAAATAATTGGAATAACATAATTTTCATGTGTACTTCTATAAACTGAGATTAATTATCACAATATTCCTAAAAACAGACATTAAGCTTAATGTCTCTGAACACCATAAAAATGATAGAATTTAAGAGCTAGAAATGGGCTTGATTAAACAACTGTCCCAATCCTCTCATTTTAAAGAGTTTGAAGAAGCTGGAGCTTTGAAGAGTTAAGATGTATGACCAAAATTATATAGGCTGGGGGCAGCTTGATGGAGCAGCAACCTTCAAAGTCAGTTAGACCTAAGTTCAAATTTGATCTCAGACAACTTCAATATGTCCTAACTATGCGACTCAGGGCAAGTCACTTAACCCCGAATGCCTCACAAAAAAAAAAAAAAAAAAAAAAAAAAAAAAGAAAGAAAAAGAAAAGAAAAAAAAATTACAGGCAGCAAAGCTCCAAATGAATTTAGCTTAAATTATGATCATTTATATTCAGTCTTCTTTACACACCCAGACAATGTCTTTCCAATGAAAATAAGAAACAAAACAAAAAATACTAAAAGAACTAAGAACTCAATGAACTGAATTATTCTTTCGATCTATTTTCTCCAAATTTGTTAGCACAACCATTTTATCCCCATTTATCCCCAAAAGATAAAGACAGTGATTTTCAACAATATCTCTCTTATTTACTAAATAAAGAAAAAAACTTGTCATTTCTACCACTTTATCTTTGCCTTGTCATTCAAATTCAAACTTTATTCATCTGAACTATTATAACTTTTTTTTTTACCAAGATCACTCTTATTTCTTATACTAAATGCCTGCCTATCATTATATAATGGTAATCAGTTTTTTTATTCTTTAAAATGCTCTAACATCTTTTGGTAATTTCTGGTAACCCATCACCACAGCTCAGACTTCAAGGCTCATGAGATTAAATATTCCTAATTACCCTTTCTTATTTCTTACTTACTCTCTCCTGTTTGACTCATCTTTTACAACCCTCTTTTCCTAAAGAATTCCTCAAGAATAATTTACATCTCCCAAGCAACAGTTTCAAAGTGTAGTATATTCAGTGATTCCTGAAACACTAGCAATAGTTTTCTGAAACTGCTTTATCTTTATCAAAATACATATATTCTCTTCTCCTTTGACAAAGGCAGAGCCTCTTGAAGCTTCTTCCTCACTAAGATATACTGTGCCTTCCTCCAACATTTTATGTATCTTTTTTACTACCATTTCTCTGTTTTCATCTATCCCAAGATTATAAAGAACTCTTCCTCCATGATTATATTCCTGCTATACCATCCCTGAACATGTGGTATAGTGAACAGAACGAACAGAACCCCCTGATAGTTACTGATTAGAGGCTGGCAAATTCCTTCAAGACCCTTCTGGAGAGGGTCCCCAGATCCCCTGTCTCTTCTTTTCCCAACAGGCTATATTGCTTTGGACTTCTCCATTATGCCTTCAAGTCAGGTATTTTGCCTCTTCCCTCCTGGTCTCTCTTTTTACTCTGCATCTCAGCTCCCTTTTGTATGCATTCCCCGATAAGACAGTAAACAACTTGAGAGAAGTGAGTATCTTTTTGCCCTTAGTTGTATCCTTGGTGCTTAGAACAATGCCTGCCACATACTTCATTTGACAAAATGCTTATAGACTATAAATTATAATTAATATAGTCAATGACTATATAGAATGATATTAAAGAACAGTAATGATTTAAAGTCTCCTAATCACATTAAAATATTTCTCTGTTAAAATTAGCAAATATTTCTTTATATCTGCCTTTATAAAACTCTGAAGTTTAAAGAACCAGTTCTCTTAAAATGTGAAAAAGATAAAACACAGAATGTTACAACTGAAAACGTAGGGCCAAAAAGTCATATTAAGGAAAATGTTTATCACCCAAGAACATGTTTATTTTACCATTCACATGACCT
This sequence comes from Sarcophilus harrisii, assembly GCF_902635505.1. NCBI lineage: Eukaryota > Metazoa > Chordata > Mammalia > Dasyuromorphia > Dasyuridae > Sarcophilus > Sarcophilus harrisii. The sequence continues at coordinate 220,904,278 of NC_045428.1, read as the reverse complement.
GTGACGTACATGTTTTATCTACTGTTCCACTTTCCACTAACATTCTAAGTAGACCACACAGAGTTCTTGTAGCTTCATTTTGCATGATTTCTGCATGAATTCCAGCACAGAGACAGAGAGTTTGGAGTAAATTAACAGTACTTGTAAGCATAATAGAAGTAGGGTGGAAGTTTCTTTCCATTTGTTCACTTTCTATAATGGAAACCAAAATAAAGATAAGTAAGAAACAAGAGTTAAAATATGTATACAGCTGCAACTCACTAATTATTCCAACACAAATGATTAGGGATATAATTCACAACAAAACATTCCAAAAATTACTTGAAATGCATCTTTGGAGGTGGGAAGGAAGAATTAGATCACATAGAAGTGGCGGACCAGAAATGAAAATAGAATTGTTCAAAGTGAATGTATGTAGCAATTGTTTCTGTTTTAATCAGAAACTCCGAGGGTCTTTCCTCTCCCAAACTGATTTTTTTTTAACTAGGTAAAAGAATCCATTCTAAAACTCATTTCTTACTAACCTTAATCACTGATTGGGCATTATCTCAATCCCAATGAGACCTAGCTTAACAAACTCTTCCACAGCATCCAGGGCCATCTCCAGTCATCCTGATCTATTTCTGGTGACTGTATCCAGATGGCTCCAAAGGAGAGACAGGTGACTTTTCACAGCCTGCCCTCCCTTGAATCCAATTCCCTTGCATGTTATGCCACCACCTCTCTGATGTCATGGTTCTCTTATGAGAATGAAGAATAAACAACTAATGACGTTTAACTGTCACCTGGTTGGGCAAGAGAATATTTCAATGTATACTAATGAATTATCTTCCGATGTGTGTAGTATGCACCTACAGTCTGTTCATGAAAAGAACCAACTTTTCATTTTTCCAAATCTCATGGATAAATAGGGGATTCTGCCAGTAATAAAATCCCTAGAGTAGTCAGCAAAAGATAAGTCTCTGCCAACTGTGTTCTCCTCCCTAAGAATCTAATAAGCAAATGATAGAAAAGAAAGGGCCAGGACAACAAGTAGTATTTATATTACATATGTGGTTTAAAAAAAATAATTTTTTTTTAATGTAAGTAGTTCTAACAGAGGTTAAAAACAGAGGTTCTTAAGCTGTTTTTGAGTCATGGATCCTTTTGGCACTCTGGTAAAGCCTATATGCTTCTTCTAAGAATAAGGTTTTTTAATGTATGTAGCAAAATACAGAAGATTATTTTGGAAACTAATTATACTGAAATAGTTATCAAAATATTAAAATAAAATTTATGGACCTCAACTTAAGAATCCTGTCCCAGTTTAATAGTAAGCATTAAATGTTTTCTAAAGAAAATGGATGCATATGTTTTAATTTTTTTAAAAATTTCCTTGGTTAAAGGTAATCTCAGGGAACTAAATGTCATTTAAAATTATTTTCTTCTTATTCTAATTCAGCAAATTTGTATTTATTGACCAACTAATGTTTACCAGACCCTGTAGAGTATGTAAGGATATGTGGGGTCTCTCTGTTGGCAGACCTCACAATATTGCTGCGGGGACAAAACTCACATACAAGAATAAGTTAAGACACCAATAAACTAAGGAAACAACTAGTGTCACTAAGAGAAGAAATAGGAAGGAGTTCAGGTAAGGAAAGCAAAAAAGTTATTTTTTAAAAAATTTAAGTTATCTTTAATTTGATCTCCTACTATTTTACTAACCAGAATCATCCTCAGTGTCCGAATCCTCTGTTGAGGGCTGAGCTGCAGGTGGAGGCTCAGCCAATTTAAGATCATACTTTCCTTCCTTTCCCATTCGGTATGAATTAGTACTGCCTGTATCCCACTGAACCCTTATCCATCCATCCTCTCCCAATTCACCAATCACACGACCTAAACCTGGAGGTGGACCATCCTGAGAAGGAAAGAAGAAAATTAAATCACTTTCACTAAGTAACCACTTAACATTTTTCTATTCTATTCCTATATCTCTACTAAATGGAGTACATAAACTTTTTTTCCATTTTTCTTATTCAACATCATTAAAAGCTTAGAAATCTAATCTAGTATAACAGAGACAAGAAAAAGAAAATGAAACCAGGAAAAGCCAAAAATCAATCGATCAATCAATCTCAATTTTCAGATTATAAACTACTATATTTATTATATATATATATATATATATATATATATATATATATAATATATATTATATATATATATATTATATTATAAGCTACTATTATATTTTAGATACCTGGGATATAAATGGATAGATATCTAAAAAAAGACATTTAAAAGGAATAAGAAGGAAGTAATCATTATAAGATCTTAGTTTACTGTGGGACTTTAAAATAATTATAAACTTTTAAAATAGAAATTTAATTTAAGATATATGTGCATACGTATATATATGCCAAGTAGAGTATTTATTTCCATTATTTAAGAAAATTTTCCCATTCTTTAAAAGTTTTCCCAAACTCAGGATCAGAAGTTAAGTGATTTCTCCAAGGTGGGATATGGTATCCATCCTGCACCCAAGCCCAAAAGACAATTTTCCATAAAGCCAATATAGGGAAAATTTGAGGGAGAAGCCTTTCTCATATCTCTAAACAGAGTTTTCTATATCTATCTGACTACCTAAAATCCAAATAGTTTATCCATACAAAGATTGGGGATTCAAAGGACCTAAGCAAGGAACTTAAAAATCCTATCAGGGTAAGTATTCCAAGAAAGCCACTGGTAGAGAAAATAGAGAAAGGGATTAAAAAAGGCTCCCCCCTTTCTGTTCCATTGTCTCTGCAATTCTAGTAGTTAATCCATGTTTTAAAACAACCTTTCCCTTCTCTCTCTCTCTTCTTCAAAGAATTCACTTATGAAATGGAAGGTTCATCTGCTGTCTAAGAATTGCACTCTTTTTCTTTTTTGAGGAATGAAGCAATTTTTACAGTACTACTTATTCACATTCACCCATAATTATCTTTCTGAAGTTAAAATTATTATTACCTCTTAGTATCCCTGTTTGCATATCTGAGATAGATCCAAGAATCCTTTTCAAAATGTTAAAATATGAAAATTGTCTCCAAATTTGTAATATTGATGCCCTTATACAGAAAGAAATAGCTTGACTTTTAGCTGTACCTTTCTTTTTAAATCAACAAAGACTCATTTACTTATTTATTTATTTATTTGTTTGTTTGTTTGTTTGTTTGTTTGCTTTTTGGATGCAAGAATATGCATGAGTAATTTTTCAGCAGTAACTCTTGCAAAACCTTCTGTTCCAACTTTTCCCCTCCTTCCCCCGCACCCTCTCCCCTAGATGGCAGGTAGACCAATACATGTTAAATATGTTAAAGTATATGTTAAATACTATATATATATATTAATACAGTTATCTTGCTGCACAAGAAAAATCGGATTTAGAAATAAGGTAAAAATAACCTGAGAAGGAAAACAAAAATGCAGGCAGACAATAACAGAAGGCATTTCCATGAATGGATATTCACAGAATAGTACAAAAACAATGTGGAGTTTGGAGACCTAGTTCAAATCTGGTCTCCTGAACTTTATTATTATAGTGTAACCATGGACTTCTTAATGCCTCAATTTCCTCATTTGCAAAACAGAAAAAAAGTACTATCAAATTCACTATATTGTTGTGAAGAGAATGTATTGATATTTTAAAATATGGAGATAAGATAAGAGTGGAGAGGAAGCTGTTGCTGCTACTGGTTTTCTGAAATTCTACAGTTAAGCCATAGTGCTTCAAACTCTACTTCAGTGTGTCCCTGATATTATTTATTTGTCCCTTCCTTCCTTGGATATTACTTACCCTCTAATCACTATTAACAAATGCTTTCAGTTTGTCTCATCTATCAACATCATACAGAACTGGACAAGTTATGTTCTGATCCGTTTATAATATAAATTAAACAGGAAAAGGAATTTCTTTTATTACCACCAAAAAATGTACATTTACTTATGCTTAATGCAATCAGATTTAATACCTGATCTCCCCATTTCCAGTCCACTCCCCTCATGACCCTGGTACCAATTTTCATCATTGCTGCCAGTTCTGGCCCTGAAACAGGAAGTTGTACTGGAGTGGTTTCTTTTCTGGATTCTTCCAAAACAGTAGCTGAAGCTCCTCGTGCAGAGGCATTCATTTCTTCCTCGATATTATCAGAACTAGGACCTGACCAAATAATCACAATCAATTATTTAGATAATATTGACCAAAACACCTGCCAAATTCTTGTTTTAAGTAGTTCTTAAAATAGACAATAATTCTTTTTTTAAGTAATTATCCTGCGTTTATATAGCCATTAAATCTATTTCCACTGTAAAAATTACTAAAATGAAAAATTATTTTAAAGCATTTCAATTCAATCCACCTTAAAAAGCAAACCAAAAAATTTGCAGACTAATTAGTATCACCCATTATGTTGTTCTTTATGAAACCACATTGAATAAAAGCCTTATTTTTCATTTTCTCCTACCTTCTATCAAGGGCAGAGAATCCAAATCTCCTAGACATATACCATCATCTTATTATTATCTATCTCCAAAGAAGAAAATTCAACAAACTACTTTAATAATAATATTTATATTCATTTAAAAGTTTCTCTTTAAAGCTAAAGCTAAATTCCAAATGATATGAAATAAGAATATCTCTTCTGTCTCTGGTGAATGAAAATAGTACTCCCTTCTTCATATAACACCTCTGAAAATTAATCATCATAATTTCTTTTAAATATCTGAGGAATTTCTATAAATTTTCATTTTAAGGAGGAAAAACAAAAAAATTCAAAATAGTGAAACGAAGGGTATTATCATTCATAATAAAGTACATTTATCTATCTGTATTGCAAGGATTTGGATTCTGGATAAGAAACAAAATCATTAAATTTCTAAATAAACCATGGCAAATTAGGTTGCCTATAAAATGCAAGAAGCTGCAATATAAAAATATTTCCAAAACTACCACTAAAAAATCCAAAAGACTAATTACCTACCTATTAATCGCAATGTTGTCTGAGTCAATGCTAGCATGCCAGAGTTCAAAAGAAGATTCAAGTTGTTTGCACCATATTGAAGGGTAAGCATGTTGAGCATAACCAGGAGAAAACGTGCTTGTGGGATGGTTCCAAGGCTTGGCCCTGCTGGATTCTCATTAGTAATAGTTTGCAGAGGAACAGGCTGGATACCTGGTTAAGAATAAGAATATCGTTAAGTAGGGTAAAATATATGAAACATAAATAATAATAATATACATTAATATGAGAAAAAAAACCAATTTCTACCTACTGTTCAAATACCATTTTACTGCCCTATATAACATATATAGAGTTACCAAAAAGTTCCCAAACCCCTTATTTCTTTCCAAGAATCTTGCTGATTTTTCCTCTTACCCACTTGTCTTCACCCCAGTTATAATTAGTCCCTGTTTTTTTAGTATCCCTTTTACATTGCAACTAAAAATAATTTACTTTTTTCCACAAAGTTATAAATATTATGGGAGCATGACAGATCCAATTGATATTTGGAATATGAGATCTAGGATTGTAGGGATATGCCAACTCTAAAAGTATTAAATAAACATGTACAAAAGCCTAAGAGTATTTTAGAATTTTAAAAGACATAAGTCCTATATTCCAACTAAATGTTACAGATATGAAAACCAGGATCCTGAGTCACTTCCCCCCACCACAATACTTGGGCAAAAGCTATCAGTACCCAAAATAAATACACCTAAATTATGTTAAGTGATATTGTCATTTGAGGCTGGCTTTTGTCAGATTTTAAGTGTTATTTGTACTAAATACTATAACTTCTGTTCTTATTCCATTGTCATACCAAACAGGGAGGAAGAGAAGGAAGGAAAGAAAGGGAAGATCTCCAAAAAGTTATCATTATCATCAAATAATGACTGTAAAAACACTCTTTAAAAAGTTCACAGAGAATACAAGAAATATCTAAAGAACCTAAGACTATATGATACATATACTTTGTTACATGGTAAAGTTGGATGATCTCCATAATTCTTTTTCCTTTTACCAGGAGTTAACTTTTTTTGTGTCAAAAATCTCTTTTGGCAATTTGTGAAGCCTATGACACCTGTCAGAATTTTTTTTCAAATACATAATATGCAACAGCATTATAGAGAAAATCCATAATACTAAAATATAATCAAAGTATTTTTAAAATAGACTCACAGATGAAGGTTATGCATCTCAATTCTACACTATCACATAGATGACTTTTAAATACTTATATTAACTATTAACACATCCCCAGCCTAAGTTTAAAAAATCCATTCTAACCTAAAGCATTACTAGCCCCAATGCCAAGATTTTATACAAGACTATCTAACAAATGACTTAGTTAAAAAAGCAAACATAATTTTATTAACCTGTAAATCTAAAACTAGCAAATAAATCAGAGAAAAACAGGATGATAATTTAGAACTGTAAAGGATGGGGAAAAGAGTAAGACTAAGTAACTTACACAAACCCAGAGAAATATTGAATGATATATCTAAGTTGCCTGACTCCAAATCTAGTTTCTTTCTACTACATACCATCTATTACTCTCTAGTTAATGTTGTCTCATAAAAATGTTTTCTATGTGTTCATTTTTCCACATTTTACCAGCACAGGAAAAGAAGTAAAATATAATCAACTCTAACAACAAAATGATCTAATCTTTCTCTTTTTTTATTACAAAAATTTATGGCTATTTAAAAACCTACATTTGCATTGGGATAAGTGGTAGCCATTGATCAATGTAATATTCATTTTTTCATGTCCATGTAACAGAAGTTTCCTTAATCAATGCCTTCATTCACTATAACAACTACTCAGTAATTCAATTCAACATTTTCCTTAATAAGTAAAAACTTGGAAAAGGCAAATTAGAGACAAATAAGAAATAAAATAGTGTTCTCAAAAAGTTTATATCAGAAAGAGAATGACAGGACTGAGATTTCTGAAATTTTATAAATACTTTAAATGCGAGGTTGACTTTTTAAAATTAATTTATAATCTTAGAATTAAAAAGCTAAAAAAAAAAGATAACAGGTCAGTTTACAAAAGTCATCAAAATCAACAAAACACAAATAGTATTTATAAGTTTAAAAATGACTAGTCAAATAGCAAGAATATATGCTATCTTTTTAATTTCAGAACTTTAATTCAGAACTTTAATTTCAAAACTGGTACTAACTATAACTGGGATGAAGACAAGTGTGTAAGAGGAAAAATCAGCAAGGTTCTTGGAAAGAAATAAGGGATTTGGGAACTCTATATATGTTATATAGGGCAATAAAATGGTATTTGAACAGTAGGTAGAAATTTTTCACGTATTAATGTATATTATTATTATTTATGTTTCATATATTTTACCCTACTTAATTCTGTATGGTCCAACCATACAACTTTCCAAAAGTTACATCACAATGGTGATGATGATGATAATGATAACAAAAAAATATTGATATGGTACTTTATTACACCAGTATTTTTCAATACAATTAATACAAATATACAAAAAAAATACAAAAATATGAATAATTAAGTCACTTGTTAGATAGTCTTGTATAAAGTCTTGGCATGCTTTAGGTTAGAATGGATTTTTTTAACTTAGGTTGGGGCTGTGTTAATAGTTAATATAAGTATTTAAAAGTCATCTGTGTGATAGTGTAGAATTGAGATGCATAACATTCATCTGTGAGTCTATTTTAAAAATACTTTGATTATATTTTAGTATTATGGATTTTCTGTGTAATGCTGTAATTTAATTCTATATCATTGTGAAGATAATTATTTTGAAAAGCAGAATTATCTTGGCAAAGTAAATCAGAGCTTACCTAGCTCTTTAAATCTGGCATTTGCATCCAACAAAACATTTCGAATATTCTGAATGGCCCAACCATACAACTTTCCAAAAGTTACTTCTAGTAGCATTCGATTAAATGGTGGAATCAGATCAACATCCTTTAAACAATCTGTAAGTGGTTCCCTTTTAAAAGAAAATTTTATTTTATTTAATATTTAATTTAAATATTAATACAAATACGTTCTTCTTTATAATCATAATTTGCCTGAGGAATAAATACAACAATTTTGAACTTTACCCTATATTGGTTCCTTCTGGGATAAGTCTTTGCCATCCACAGAACATAGCATATTGCACAGACGAAAGCAAGAAATTTTTATTTGCCAATTTTAAAATCGTGTCTATTCCTTCCAAACGAACTTCTGCTCTCTCCAACTGCAAAAGTATAAGTATGCAATTTTTAGATTCTATAAATTATCAAACAAATAACAAAATAGCAATCAAAACAAACAGCAAGAACAAATTTTACCTGTTTGAGTAAGCACTTTCTCATCTTTTCCACATCAACTGGCTCTTCTTTAAGCGCAAATTCAACAATTGTGCTAAGCAGTGCAGACTGAGGATAAAGGCCTTGAACATTCTGTTTAAGCCATTTGTATTTGTGAACACCTGTAACTGTACTCAGAAGTGGCTGCCATTTATCCTTAAAAATACAAATAGTAATTTCTATTTATTTTAAATGTCACTAATGATTTTTATTCTAAAATTTTCACTTCACCAAGTTTACTCTCAAAAAAAGGTAACATTAAGTCAAATCAAAATCTATATAATCAAGTATATATAGATAGATATATATAGATATATATAGATATAATATAGATATCATGAACAATTTTCCATAATATTCAAGACTTTTCACATATGCAAAGCAATTAATTTTTTCATAAAATACAAAATATTATGATATTAATGATTTTTAATGAAATTAATAAGAAAAAACATTTCTTTTCCTGCAAACACTCTTATTCCTATACTGAGTTTAAAGTTCCCAAGATTTCTTTTTAAGTTCTCCAGAGTAGGATAATACCAATAAAATCTACCTCACAATTGATTAAAAATCAAATGAGATAATAAACAAAGTGATTTGCAATTTGTAAAATATCAATGAATCAATGTACAAATACACATTAATAATTAAGAGTAATTTCTAAGAATTACTACTCATTGTATCATATGCAATGAAATGGTGGAAACCAATCAGAAAAGAGGACAAAATAATAATGGTGGTGATGATGATTAATGATAACAAAAACATATTGATATGGTATTTTATTACACCAGTAATGTCCCTAAACTAAATTTCATTCAACAAATTAAATCATTTTTTATTAACTGCAAATTAATGCAAAGCATTATGACATTAATTTCAAAGACAATCTAAGAACAAAATTAGAATATCAATTGGTCCTTTCCCTTCTTAAGTTTCTACTTTTCTCTTCAGCTAACTGCCAAGTCAAATAACATCTTTACATAACATACCTTAGGTGATTTAACTGGAACAGGTCTTTTATCTACAGATACAGGACTATGAGGAAGAATACAGGCTTCTTCTAAGTCACCCTCTTCATTGCCAATCTTAGATTCTTCCACATCAGTAGGTTCTGACTTTTTGGGTACTATGAAAAAAAAAAAATCCACTACATTATCACTGAATAATTTAATTATAATTTACAATTAGCCCTGTTTCAATTTAGAAATATTTAAACTTAAATCTAAGTCTAGGGCAATAACATTTTGTTAAAATTAACTTGTACAACCAAAAGACTTGAAAAATAAAATGAAAAATTATTTCACAAGCTTTCTTTGAAATATAGTTCTAAGGTTTAAAATAGGCTGGTTGTCAGAAAAATATGACTATGAATTTATTTGAATTCCAATGAATTTGGTAAACATTTATTATTATTATTATAATACAATGAATGTGGTAAACATTTAAGAGAACCTAAAGTAACATAAATCAGCAAACATTTAAGTAATATTCTACAATGTGCCAAACAATATACAAGGCACTGGAAATACAGACAAAACAAAACAGTCCCTATCCTCAACATATACATATATAAATATATACATGGTTATCTGAGGGAAGAGACAGCATTGGTAGCTGAGGAGACCTTGAGGTTCCTTCAAGGAAGGAAAAAAATCTTATCATAAACCATTATTTGTCATAGTAAATGTGAAAAGTATCACCATGAAAAAGGAAGAGATGGACAACGGCTGAAAGGTTGAATTAAAGTGATTTGTTTCAGAATTCTGGAGATTTATACATGTTTATAAGCAGATGAGAAAGAGACAGTGAAAAAGAAAAACTGAAATTCAGGCTGATTCAGGGGTTATGATCCCAGAAGAGGAAGGAAATGACAGTCTCAAAGATAGAAATAAATGGTTTAGTCTTGGCAAGGAGTCAGGAATCCACTGACTCAAATGAAAATAATGAGACACAGTAGGTAAGGGAACACATTAAAAATGGCATCAATCCTTTTGTTTTGTTTTGTTTTGTTTTTGCTGAGGCAATTGGGGTTAAGTCACTTGGCCTGGGTCACACAGCTAAAAGTGTTAAGAATCTGAGACCAGATTTAAATTCATCCTCCTGACTTCAGGGCTAGTGCTTTATCTACTGCATCACCTAGCTGCCCAATATCAATCTTAATAAAAGAAAAATCATTTGCTATAAATAGAGGTCTTGAAAGAACAGCTACAGAGAATATGAAAGATCTAAACACAAACTATAAAACAGCAATCTTCTATAGTTAAAAGCAACAAAACTTTACAATAAGTGAAATCAGTCTAATAATTACTCTTTTTCAATACTCAGCAGAGTAGGAATAACCTTCCAACATCAAGAATTAACGCAAAAAAAAAAAAATTAACAGTAACAGCAGCATCAAATATTTGTCACATTTTAAAGGTCAACACATATTATCTTAATTATATATATATATATATATATATAATGTTTCTTTTCAATAGTATTTCATTTTTCCAAATACATGTAAAGATAGTTTTCAACATTCATTTTTCTAAGATTTTGTGTTCTAAATTTTTCTCCTCCCTCCCCAAAAGAGCAAGCAAAATGACATAAGTTTAAATATTTGCAATTCTTTTAAACATATTTCCATATCTGTCATGTTGTGCAGGAAAAACAACCAAAAGGGAGGAAAAACACAAAGAGAAACAAACAAAAAGATGTTCTGTCTCTGCATGTAGATAGCATTTTCCATCCCAAATGATTGTATCTCATGTGACTCTTACAAATCTGTGAAGCAAGAGCTATTACCTCCATTTTGCAGAAACTGAAATTGAAACTGAGATTTAATGATTTGCCTTGGTCACAAAGTGGACAAGTGTCTCAAGCTGGATTTAAACAGATTTTTCTAACACCATATTCAAAGTTCTATCTCCTATGCCATGATATTCGGCAACTAATAATTGATAGACTCAGTGGAGCCCCTCATGTTATCTAGTCATACAATTAAAGTAGCTAAGACAGGACAGGAAAGTAAGTGAAACAAGAGAGGGAGAAAATAAACTGGAGAATATAAGGGCAGAAAAGTTGGAAGATCACCATTAAGAGGGAACAAATTCAGAATGAATGACAGATTGAAAAAATATAGGTACAGGGGATTATGATTCAATATTAGAATTTCAAAATTCAGACTAAAAAAGGTTATACATACAAGGCAATAGTAAAATAATGAGTGCCAAAAATACAGACTGCCATTAACTTTGATAAAAGTTTTGATAAAAACAGAAAACTTTAATTGGATTGGCTAGGAATGTAATCAGGCAAGTGCCAGAATGTCATCAGGGAAAAGTCATTTTTCAGTTAATTCAAAGGAATGAGAGAAGTACTAGATATATTTATCTTGCTGTCCCACAAGCACCTAAAATTTGACTATTATATACACAAAGCACTGGATGAGATACTGTGAATATGTGGACAAAAGTAAAGCAATCTCTATACTCAAGGAATTTATATTTTTTTTCAGGGAAGACAGCATGTGTGTGTATGTGTTTACACAAATTTCTACATATATGTGTATACACACACACACACACACACACACACACACACACATATATACACTACTGATATACAAGTCTCTCCCCTTTCTAGTCCATCTTCATTTGTTAATGGGATCTATTTGACATGTCTCATCAAAAAAAAATTCTGTTAACCCCTTCTATCAAAATGAAAATAGAAAATCTTAACATATTAAAGATCTTCTTAAATCTTGTTCTAACATATCTTCACTTTTATTTGTGTTACTTCCTACTTTAGACACTATGTTCCAACAAAATGGGACTGCTAACTATTCTTTGATTCTCTTACCATAATCATCTTATATATCTGTCTCAGGCAAGTCATCCCTCCATGTCTGACATACATATTCTCCTCTTCTTTGGTAAATTTTCATAGCTAGGGTACCATTCTTCTATGAGGCATCTCTAGCTCTTTGTATTTGTAAGTGCTCTCTCCTATATGTCGATTATACTCTATCTTGTATTGTAATTATTTGGATACATGTTTATGCCCTATTAGACTACAGGATCTCCTAGGATCCTAATTTAAAAGTAAAATGGTCATCTAATCCAATCTTCTCATTTGAAGGATGAAAATCAAGGCACAGAAAGTTGAAGTGACTTGTCTAATATCCCAAAAGTAATAATTCATTAAGAACAGTGTGGGAGTCCCAAATAACACGAGAAGATGCTAGTTAGGTTAAGTATTGGATGGGTTACAACATTAAAAAAGGATATATAGGAAATTCTTCCAAAGATTTGTAACTTTAGTACAAAATAAGTTAGAAGTTAGAAGAGATACAAGAACTAAAGACTTTATATATAACTACTATTAAAAGATTTCACTAACATGCTTTTTGTTTAAAAAAAAAAAAAGCAGATTAATATGATTCAGCTGTTAACTGGATATAAAAAAAATTCTAAAAGGTTTACTCTAATTATATATAAATTCGAACTAAATGTCTATTATCAGTACACACATACTTAAAAAAATTATTTGTAATAAAATTTGTTAAATTTAAAAATCTTAAGATTTAATTTACTTTCTAAAAAGTAAAAGTCATTTCTAAAATATAGCTCAAGAATAGAAATTTAAAGGTTTTTGCTTTTTAAGTAACTTAGATAAGCAAGCAGGATTTTTACTTCTTTATTTTTATTTATTTATTTTTACTTCTAGATAAACATATGTAATATTAACATATTAAGGCTTTTAGACTATTTGTCAACTTACATAACTTATGAGTACTTGTTATTTGAAAACTATAACCAAGGAAAGATCCCACCTATCTCTCAAAAAAAAATACTATTTATAATTAAGGAGAAAAAAAGTGTTTGACAATATTTTCCCACTTCCCTTATTTTCTTACCTCTTTTTAATTTCCTTCTCTCTCGTATCATCTTCTGAGCTATTCTTCTCCAACGAGGCAAAGAGCTTAAAAGTTTAAGTTTGGACATTATTGAGAGGTCATTGCAGACTGCAGGACGCAATTCATTAAAAAGAAATCGCAAACGTTCAATAACAGGAGCACACACTTCCTTATAAGAACGTCCCTGTTCCTGATGTGTCTATAAGTCAAACACATAGAGATTGGCGGGGAAGAGAGGAGATAGTCAATTTTTTTTTTAACATAATACCAAAAGGTATAGAAGAAACATATAATCATTGATACTAAATCATTTGGCCTAAACATTTACCTTTATTAGTGAGCATTTTGCCTGGTAGACGACTCTACAAACATCCACTACAGACTTAGGCAACGTTCTGTGTTTGACTTGGTCAACACCAAGTGTAACTGGGTGAACTAAAGATAAGGCCACATGACCTATACAAGGCATTAAAAAAAAAATTTAACTTGTCCTGTTAGCATAAAAGTAAGGTTAGTCAAGAATATATTTGTAGTATGTTTAAGACAAAAATATTAATACCTAAATCTTCATGCTTTAGAAGACAACATAAGAGTAAACGTCCCACTTCTTCCACAGGATGTTCAGGAGGAAATGTTATCGGTGTGGTCAAATGGCATTGCTTGCAATACCTTTCTATCTGACATAAAAAATCCTGAAAATAGAAACAATCAAACAAATTCTTAATAGGCACTATGAAATTATATAACATCAAATATTTCACAAACTCTAATATGCACACTGCTGACAGACATTTGAAATACTCAGAAATTTTACTTGAATATGAAAGCAAATTCATTACCAAAAAATTCTTCTCTCTCATTTCATTAAAAAGAAAAATAAATTAATTACTTAAATGAGGCCAAAACAGAATATATAGAAATCAATGACTGAAAAGGGCCTGTGGTACAACAAAATAAAACTAAATATTAATAAATGATTGATGTAAGTACCATTAATCACTTTTCTCAATTAACTAGAATACTAATCATGAGGAAATATTACCTTCACGGTATGATCCTGAATGTTATTATCTGCAATGGCTTGCAAAAATGGTTGGGAATGATCACTCAAAGTCAATCTATGGGAATAGAGTTTGGATTTGTTTGGAGTAGTATTTCCAGGAGAACTGCAGTGGTCTTCATCTTTCTCTTCATTGTAACTATAATGTATCTGACTGGTTTGCAATCCTCCAGAGAATATGGATGACTTAAGCCATTCTGGGAAATATAAAAATTTTTTAAGAGAAAATGTAAACATACTGGGTAAGCAATAATATTTTTTACTGGAGGGAGGATAGCCAGAATATTTAGCATTGGGGAATAGTCTGAAAAGTATTAGAATTGAAATCAGAAGACCTGGCCTCAAATCCCAGTTTTTATTAACTATTTATTCTAAAGCAAACTGCTCAACCACTTTAACTTTCAGTCCATTAAAATGTAAACTGCAGAGAAATCAGGAAGGCTTTAGGTAGAAGTAAGTGCTTGAGGTGAATTTCAAAAGAATCTAGGAATGTTAAAGGAAAAAATAAGAGCAATATATTTCAGACATGGGAGACAACCAGAACAAAGGCAAGTGACTAAGACAGGGAATGGAAAGCTCTTTAAGTATTCCATTTCTGTTAATTCATCAAACCTATTCCTACCTGATTGTTCTAAGATTTTATTTTAAATAAATTTCATCTTTAACAAGAGATCCATTTTCAATTTAGAGTCAATACTGAAGACATTCTCATCCAAAAGCTCTGTATTAGTAATCTGAGCAAGAAAGAATGGTTGGACTGCAGAGTAGAAAAAAGGAAAATATAATAAAATTATATATAGAACCCTTTGTTTCTTTCAAGTTTCTGCTCAACCACAACCTTCTGTAGAAAACTTTTCCAGGTATCCCAGAAGCTAGTACCTCCCTGCTTATACACTGAAGAAAATTTACATTGCAATTAGGCCCCATATCTAATTGCTGATCTGCATGGAAGCTTTGACCTGTTGTTTATGACTTAGGATGGTTTACTCCTCCTAAATCAATATGATGGTAGCTTACTATACTGATATTGTGAGTTCAAGTGATTCAATGTGATTCTCCCACTTGGATATTATGGGAAATGCCCAGCTATTATGTATATATACCTTAGATATACTTACATAAAATCTGGGAGGGCAAGTCCTGTTTCACTTACATCTTTGCCTCCCTAGCACTATGCCTAATTTGGCATAAAGGTAAAGCTAATAAATGTTTGTTGGTAGACTGATAATTAGCATGAAGAGATGATTGCTGTCTAACTAAAAGCAATTTTTAAGATCAAAATTTATGAATAAGCTAATGGAGCTATAATTCTTATTAAAAATGTTACCAATACCTTTAAGACAAATAAAGAAGTCATGTTTCCAATCAGCTTTTTAATCTATATAGAAATTTGATGAAAAAAAGAGGGCCCCTTAAGCATTTTTTTTTAAATGCAAAGAAAAAGAGGCAGCTAGGTGGAGTGGATAGAGTACCAGCTCTGAAGTCAAGAGAACCGGAGTGCAAATTTGACCTCAGACACTTAACTGTTCCTAGCTGCGTGACCCTGGGCAAGTCACTTAACCTCAATTATCTCAGCAAAAACAAAACAAAACAAAACAAACAAAAAATGCAAAGAAAAAGACAGAAGGCAACATAGATGGGGGGATGGCTCTGAAAGTTATATGTTCAATTTATTATGTTTTAAAAAGTAAAACTAAGGGTTTTTTATGTAATTTGGAGGGGAAATAACAAAATTATGTAAAAAAATAATAAAAATCAAGCTATGAATAATGGAGATTTGTAGTTTCATATATAATCCTTTTCTCTTTTACTTGTATACTAAAATGTACATTTGGTCATTTTTAAGCTCAAAACAAAAATAAATTTTTTTTCTAAACTGCAAAAAAGGGTATAAGGAAAAAAGATAAATGTATAACATGTGCTGCTGAGAAATTACTATGTCCATTCTTTTAATGATCCCATTCAGAAAAAAACTTAACTCTTTCATTTCTAAATTCTCCAAGTTTCATATATAAACCACACACACACACATACATACACTCACACACCACATATATATAAACTATAAGTTTATCATTCTGCAAAATTTCCTCCAGTTGTGAGAAAAGGACCTTATTATTATTGTGTAACTATTTTTTTTGGGGGGGGGGATAATTCAGGTTACTTTTTTTTATATAAATTTAGATGCTATGTCATGGGGTGCATACGATTTCCTTGCTCATCTGATAGCACAATTCCTTCAGATCCTTCTTTAGTAGAATCATATGATGAGTAAATATTGCTTCAGCCTTTTTTCATTCTATAAATGTCTACTTTGTACAAGTTTCTTTAATATAACAGATTAACAGATTTTCTTATGCATTCTGCCACTGTCTTATTTCAATGATTGTTGAATCTATTCACATTTAAAGTAAGTCTAACTCTTCTTCTGTGACATTTTTTTAGATTAATTTTTAAGCCATGTACCTATAATACATTTTGCTTACATTACACTTTGATAGTACTCTATTCTTACAGATTCTTTCCCCTCTACCTCCAACCACACCCTATTTATCTACCTCTCCTGTTCTTTTAATTTACTTAAATTAACTCCTTTATCTTATATGTTTCTCCCCAATCTTTAATAGTATTTCAAAATCTTTCCTCTCTACCTTCCCTCCAACTTCTAAGTAAACTTTATTTTCCTTTGATCTTTTCCAATTTTTTTGTCATTTTTATTCTTTTTTTTCTTTCCAGCTTATTCTGAATTGTATTTTCTTCTACAAGGATTATACCCTTACTTATTCCTTCCTTCTTGTTTCTGTGTCTTACATGAGAAAAATGCTTCAGAAGCACCACATGAGATTCCTTTCTAGTCCATTTCTATGGCAATGGGTTTGTCAATCTTACTTTAGCCTCTCTAATTTCTCTCACAAAAGAAATAATAATCCATGGTTAAAATAATTTATGTCATGAGATCCAGTTCCGTCACCTGGTCTTACAATGATAATCAGTCTCCGAGTTACATATAGGGCTCTCTCTCTAGTTCTACATCTCTAACACACTGATTAGTGGCTGTCCCTTGGAGACTCATATATCCCTTTTTCTGAGGTGGGATGTTGTCCAGGGAAGGTAAGCCTTTTTTCAAATAAAGTGGTTTCCTTCTAAAGTATATATTATTCATCTGTATGCCTCTGAAGAAACCAGCTAAAAGAGATCAGTCTTTCAATGCAGTTTCTCTCCCATGACAATGTCTTTTAGTGGCACTATTTCATTTCCCTTTCTAGAGTCCAAGATTCCTTCAAATTCACTTCCACTGGCTCTATTCCCTGTCCCGGTCCCTCTATTCCTTTATTTTTATCCATTTCCTCCCACAATATTCCCCTCCTTGCCTTTCCTGTCCCATCATGTTAAAAGACTCAAATAATTATTAATGCTTCACTATGTGGATTTAGTTGGGAAACATCATCCCTCCACTTTTTCTCCTTATATTCTCTACTTTTCCCTAGTCATGCAACTTTCCACTGTTATATTCTCCCACAAAAGATACTAACTAGGAGGTTTATAAAGTATTAATTCAACTCTTCAATCTTCCTTTTCCTAATTCTTTAAGTTCCCCTTAGGTACTTTTTGTTTTTTGATGACCCTTCCCTGTTCCTTCCTTAAACCCACAGTACAAACTTTTTTTTTTTTTTACATAAACAATAATCTATAAACAGGAGAACTGATTTCATTATAATCTTATTGATAACTGAACATATTTAAGCTTTTTATGTCTGTGTTGAGAGATTTACAAACCAAATAATCTATTCACCCCCTAGGTTTTGCTTTATTATTTTTGTTTGCTTGTTTCTTCAGAAATTAAATATCCATCTTTCTGGAGTAACAATTAGGTTTAAGTTTGCAGGATTTTACTTTGGGTTGAAGTTTTATTTCTTTTGCTCTATGGAATATCCTACTGGATTCTCTCAATTACTTCAGAAATATAGAATAACTTGTACAGTTTCAATTACCTATCTTTCCTATCTAAAGGATATTCTTCTGTTTTAAAAAAAAATTGTTTCACATTTAGGAAAATTTAGACCTCGGTTTTGAATTTCTTCTCCTTCAGGCTCAAGGCTCTTTTGGCTGAGGCTCTAAATGCAGGCTCTCTGCCCATGACTTCAGCAGAATCCATTGCTGACTTGGCTGTGCAGTCTGCTGCCCTTTGTGGGGTCAGATGGGGTTTAAGCTTTATCACTCCTAATAGAGTGAACAATCACAGATCTCAGGAGTCTGACCCTCAAGTCATAAACCTCTATATTTATTCTGCTAACTCTATCTAGTGTAAGGATTCCATTTAAAGGTAGAAGTCCAAAAGTTTTAAAGCAGCTAGGCAGAACCCTGGATAAAGTGCTGAGCCTGAAGTCCAGAAGACCTAAATTCAAATCTGACCCCCACATACTTAGGGGGCACACACTGTCCCTGGATAAATTACTTACATTTCCATTTCTATATCAGTTTACTGAACTGTAAAACAGAAATCAAAAGAACACTACTTCTCAGGATTGCTAGGATAATCAAATGACATCTTTGTAAAACATTCAATCTGGCAATTTGAAGGCCACAGTAAATGTTTCCTTCCTTTTAATATAAGAAGTTTTTTACTTGAACAGAGATTCTACCTTCTATTATGAATTCAGTTGTAAATATTCTAAATTTGACCAACAAGTAATTCCTTTATTTTAAAATTTTTTAGATTGTTGCAGAGAGGAGAAAAGGATTATTCTATTATCTTGACCAAAATATAAATCCCAGGTTGGCTTGCAAAGACTTATTTATTTCACCTGACCCCTTCTATCTATTGCATCTTATTTCCTACAGCCCTCTACTCCACACTATTACACCAACATCCTGATTCTCTTCTCCTTAACTTGTCCAAATCTTATCTATCCTTCAAGGCCTAATCAACTTCCATCTTCTCCATGAAAGTTTCTCTTACTAAATCTACATTATTCTTATTCTCTCATTTCCATGCATTTATTGGCACCCTTCCTTAGCTCTAAAATATTTTCCATTTGCCAATTCAACTGCTGAATCCCTAGCCACTTTTAAAGTCCAATTCAAATCTGTTTTGTATCTCTCCAGTGAATTTTCCCAATATTTTATATTTAACTTATTAATATATGTACTGTATCCCCCAAAAAAATCACCCTGTAAGCTCTGTGGGAACAAGAACACCATCTATCTACAGATTGTATCTTTCACACTGTCTAAAAAAGTTGGCATGTACATGGTTATAAGTAGTGATTTTTATTCAAAATTCCCCAAAATCAATCTCCTACCTAACTTTGGGTTTGTATAAAACTATCCACACCTCATGTACTCTAATGATTAATCTCTGAACACATCTTAGCTCACGCTATCTCCACTGCTCATCCTATCCTCTATATAACTGAAATCTTCAACCCCCTACATCACCAAATTCAAAAATTCATCAAGATTCATCAAGATCCTATTCAAAAGCCATCTCTTCTAAGAAACCAACCTTGGAAATCTTAGACAAAAATCATTACTAATATTTTAGACTCTCATATATCATATCTTTTTACCCTTCTTAGTTACATCCACACTTAACTTTTTATTACATCTGACAAAATGACTTATTCTACCTTATAGATTATAAGCAATTTAAGAGAAAGGACTGCAACTGAAATCAAAACAGAAAATGTGTGCACTGGGTTAAACGAACTAATTAATACATTCAGGTTCAGTTTACACTCTTCATCACCACTGGAAGAGCTTTAAAAAAAGGCAATATTCACATTAAAAACTGCACTTTATCCCTTCAGCGGCCAATGCAACAAAAAAAACTTCTAAATTCAAATTACACGGATTGCATTACAGAGAAAGGACAGTTTTCTTGGATCATAAAGTACAGAAAGGAGACCAATATAAAAATAAGCCTCTTTTTCTTTTTAGAAAGAAAAGCTGGTGACACACTGCAAAGGGGTTTAAAAGACAATTTTATTCTGGAGTCAAAAGGGAGCTACTGGAATTTATTGTGCAAGGGAATGATATGGTCAAACTAATCTTATAAAGAATTAGTTTAGCAGACAAGTGGATAAATCATTATGAAATTGTTACAATGGTCTAGGTGAGGGGTGATGAGGGCCTGAAGTAAGTTGATGGTTGTATGAATTAAAAAAAAAAAAAGATGATTTGTATGCAAAGATATGGAGGCAGAGAGCAAAAATTTGAAAACTTGTAAAGAGAAGAAAATAAAAACAAAATTAGAACCTAGCAAACTATATAAAAGGTGGAGAGGTTCAATAGAAATGGAAAGTTCCATAGAGGCAAGGGTTAGGAAGAAAAGATAAAGGAAATACTGAATTAAAAAAATGTGTAATTTGAAAAGTCCAATCGTTAGTTGGTGATGCGAGACTGTAGTTCAGGCACACATTTGAGCTGGATATATAGATCTGAAAGTCATCTCTTGCACCGAGATGATAATTAAAGCCATGAATGTTAAAGACATTTTCAAGAGAATGTAGAGAGAGAAAAGGACTTAGAACAAATTGTTAGGCTATACCTAGTTAGGGAATATAATATGGATCAAGAGTGAGCAAAAAAGACTGAGGAGTTAGATATATAAGGAAAAAAGAAGAGAGAATCCAGGAGAGTATATGATTAAAAATAATGAATACAAAAAAGACATCTAGAAGTATAAGGAATAAAAAAAATAATAATCATATCTGGCAATTAAGAAATCACTAGTGCTTTAGAAAGAATATTTTCAGTTAAGTATTGAAGTTAGAAGACTTCAAAAGTTTGGGGAGAGGAGAGGAAATGGAAGCTACAATTATAAACAGCAATTTCTAGGAGTTTGGTTGAGAAAGGCAAGAGAAACAGGATGACAGCTTTAAGATAGATGGCAAGGTCTAAAAGGATGTAGAGATGGGTACGTCTGAAAGCAACTGGAAAGGAACAAATAGACATGGAAAGAATGAATATGAGGAGAAAAAAGAGGGTCAATCCACTGAAGAAACCAAAAGGGAATTAGACCAAGGGCATATGTCAATAGGTAATTCCTGGCAAAGAGAGGGAAAGTGACCTCAGAATAAATTGTCTTAATTTTCTCAGTAATATGGGACACAAGTAGATTAACTGAAAGGAGGTGAGGGGAGAAAAGTATGAGAGGACTAAACAAAGGAGAGAAGAATTAGAACAGCATCTACGGAGAGATAAAATAAATAAATAAATAAAGCCTGAACAAAGGTAAATAGCTTTAGAAAGTACTTAGAGGTAAAGGCATTGGTGTTTATGATAAGGACTTAGAGGAAAAATAGGAAGAAATGGAATCAAATCACAACACAGGAATGTCAAAATATCTGCCATTTTGAAAGACATGAAAATTAATTCTTAAGTGCATACAGAAAAAGAGTTAACAGACAAGTCCATAAAAGAACCCTTTACAATATATTCACAAGACCACTCATCTGTAATATGCTAAGGGAATGCTATGCTTACTTTCAATTAACAGTACTTTGGTAGGAGAAGTCAATTATCATTTCTTCATAGATAAAAAACTTAAAATAGTTAAAGAAAGGCAAACTTATTTTTAGGATCATCTATTCCACATTATTTTAACTCATATCAATCAGAAGAAATAATAATACAAAAACTGATAACTGACTATAAATGAACATTAATACATGCAAAACTATCATTAAAATAAGAGTTTAAGTAACATCATTTGATGCAGCAAGTTAGTGACAAAATGGGGAGAAGTGAGGGTTATTTTAAACTACATAGATATCACTATTATATACATAGTTTTGCCTTGAGATCTTCACAAAATATATAAAATTGGAACAGGGATATGCCAATTTTGGCACACTTAAAAGCAGACACTCTTTAAGAGTTTGCAAGGTAGGCCAATTACAAGTCATTAAATAATGTAATCATATTTAATATACTTGATTTATTCCTAATTGTATCCTAATGTTTATCACTCTGGTACCACTTCAAATTTAAATTTGCATAGTGTTTATCTTCCTAAATGTAAGAGTGATTTAATCACTATTTTTACTAATTAACAACAATATTTCCTCTTTTATAATACTACTTAATGACAAACTGATATGAAGGCCAATTTAATATACTGATTAATATTTAATTCAAAGGAAGAAAATTTTTTTCTTACTGGCACATTCAATCTCCACAGGAGATAGTGGTGTGCTCATTGCTAAATAGGAAGCATGAAGTCCAAGGAGGAGACCCAGATTTCTTTCTGGATCTATGAGAGGTGAAGAGAGACTGGTAAGGTCTGGCGTTGTAATCACTTCCTGGTCAGGCTAGTTCAAAAAACAAACAAACAAACAAACCCATCATCAACTTATGAATATAAATTTAATTTAAAATAATAAACAAGAAAGAAAATCCAATTTACATTAAAAAAAAAAAAAAAAAAGACATCTAAAAACTCAACCTGGATGTTTGTGGAGAAAATGGCTTTCTAACAATAATTGTGTGTTACAATGGTAAAATTTAATTATTTTGTATTTTAGAACTTAAAAATTCTAAGCACCTTAATTTGATAGAATATTTATTTCCTTTATTTAATAAGAAAGTCTGCCCCAGAAGGCAGTAGTGAGCATACAAATACCCATTTTTATTATACATTAAAAGTGAATCTAAAGATAGTTAAATTAAAAATCTAAAAATCAAGAAATAGAAAGTTCCAAGATCCAAAGTACCTAGTTCTTCAGCATATACCTTGTATAAAATGGTTAGATTCAGAAGCAACCCTGGGGAAAGCAACAGAACTATATAATTGAATACTCCGTTGACTGTGGCCAAAACCATCAAGTGGATAAGGAGTTTCTGCTCTACTAAAAATGGAGCTCTTTCTAAATAAAAGAGTCAAATATTAATCAGGTTCAAAGTTCACTGTCAAAAGAACAGAAAAACTAAACTTTACTCATTTGCTAATTATATAATACAGTCTTTCTTGCAGTATGCCACAAAAATGATAATTTTTGCATTCCTGTTTTATTAAAAAGGTCTTTAAGTAAAGATAAAATGCAGTATAAATATTCATTAACTTCATAAAAATTTTCTACAGGAAATAACTTAGCAATTTCACATCCAGAATAATTATCCACTATAGAGGAACATTGCTTTAATTAACTTAACTGTTATGGCATATAATGCATTTTTTTGCTATTTCAAATTATAAAGTAATTCCAAAACAAAAAAACTTTTAAAAGCAATGACTAAATAATTCTTAATACCCTTGGTTATATCAATTATAGCAAAAATACTATGCTGAACTACAATGAGTTAGTGTAGTCTACCATATAAACAGGAACATATCTTTTCATTCTTGAACTAATTCAATATTGACTTGGCTCCAATTGTTGATATAACTTAAAAACACATCTAAGCAAAAAGGCATAAAAACTGCATTTAAAAAAAAAAAACTCCATCTCTGCCAAGTATCATTTTAACAACAATTTAAAAGCTATAGCACACTATTATATTTTACGCTGTCTTAAAGATTACAAGCTTACATATGAAACATGTTAAATTACTATTGATAATAGTTATTTCATGTTTTACCTATTAGATGTCAATCTGTCATGAAAATCATACATTACAAAACTAATAGCAAATTTCTTCTAAAAGAGATTCAATTGTGATATTTACTCAACTCAAATTTTACCTCCATATACTGGCCAACACAAAATGCATGCATTGAATCCCTTGTGTCCTCAAACTGTAAAGCAGCTTCCAAAGCAACCACCGGGTCATCACCTGCAAACTGAGCTATAATTTTAAAAAAAGAAAAAAAAATTATAAAAAAGGTATACTACTTCAAAAATGTTTACAGTCCCAACTTAACTTCTTGGATTCTAGCCTTATTATAAAGAGGAGTATAAGACAGAGATATTTATCAACCTCCTAAAATTAGGGGATATCAAGTATCTAAAGTCTCTTCCTCAAGAATAAATGAATGATTGACAATGAGAAAGAGTTGTTGCTTGGCTCCAATTTGGTTGGCACTGCATGAATACTCTGAAGCCATGAATACATCAAAGTATTCTAGATGATCTATAAATTAGATAATCTAAATATTTTCTATGAAATGACAACAGTACAATTTCTAAATCATGAAGTCAAAAATTAAATCTTACCAAGAATGCTATTGCCTGTTAAAGACTGTGTCTGAAAGTCTTTTATATCATACACTTTCCCGTCAATCACAGTCCAGAAGCCTCCATCTTTATTGTGATTCTCCAGATCAGCTTTACGTATGAGCGTCACTTCCTCATTATTTCTACTATTCTGACCTGTAAAAAATGATCCTGAACAGGGTATAAGAAAGGAAAAATATCAGATGAAATAATTCGTTGCTAAGATATACAATCTAGAAAAAGGTCAACAAACTTTCACCTGGAAAATAATTTTAAAAAGTTGGAGAATGCAGCAGTGCTAACTTCCCCAAAACTGTTATGAAAATGAAAATAGAACACACACAAATTCCTTCTTATTTATAAAATAAATTTAAATTTCCTCAACCTTACTTAGTACAAAGAGAAAAAAAATAATTTCTATTCTGTTAATACCTAATCAAAGTCAACTGAGTAGCTATTCAAGCTTTCCAAATGTTGGCAAAGGACATGCCATTTAAATCTGAAATATTTCTTGATCAGGGTGATCAAGAAATCTTGTGAAAGAATTCTGCGAGTTCAAGCTTGTGCTGAGCCCTCTGAATTAAATAACATACATGCTATTATAATACAAAATAATATATTTTGTAATAAGAATAATTCTCATGTAAAGCTTTAAGATTTGCAAAATGTTTTACATATATTATTTTATTTGATCCCCACCCTAAACCTGTAGATTATATGCTAAAATTCTTCCTATTTTACAGATGAAGAATCTGAGCCTTGGAGAGGTTAGATAACTTTCCCAGAGTTAGAGATACAAGCAAAGTAAGTTTCAAGGGAAGTTCAAAAATTAAAAGAACATGAAAATAGATATGTGTAAGAACATGGTAAGAAGAAAACAGAACAGAAAAAATAGTATGGAAAATAGTATATGATAAGGTTGAAAAGAAAAGTGACAAGACTATAGAGAGTCTTCCATTTTAATTTTATTCCACAGACAAGGAAGGAGGTATTTGAAGTTTTCAAAAACAAAGGTTAAAGAGGCAGCCAGGTGATGCAGTGGATAGAGCACCGGCCCTGAAGTCAGGAGGACCCATGTACAAATCTGACCTCAGATACTTAACACTTCCTGTGTGACCCTGGGCAAGTCACTTAATCCCAATTGCCTCAGCAAAAATAAATGAATGAATGAATAGATTAAAAAAAAAAAAAAAAAAAAAAACAAGACTGAGAAAATGAAGTTTAGATATGGGGGAAAATGAAAGTGGACACAAGAAAGTCTGCCTAAGAAGTCAGTAGTGAGCATACACATTTATATAGTAGCAATTAGATAAAGAGGAGGGAACAGATATGAAGAGACTATGGAGACAGAATGGAGGAGACCCATTTACTACTGACTAGATATGCTAAGTATGGAGGGAAAAAAGTGTCATTGTTTATATTAAGATTTCAAAGACAGCAGACTAGTTGAAAGGTATTGACAATGAATCAAAAGGAAAAATAGGTTTTAGAAAGACAAAAAAGTTAATTTGAATTTGAACAAACTTGAGATGCAAATGAGACATCCAGTAAGGGTCTATTACTCAGAACAATGGTCAAGGGTTTCTGTCTAAGAAGATTTGCAAGTCATTTACATAGATATGATAAAAGAAGCAGTTCATGAGATCAACAAAGGGGGGGGAGGGGAAATCGGTGAACACTAAAAATGCCTCTTCATTGTGAATTCTGAAATCCCTGATTCTAAGACTGGCATTCTTTTCTCTTTCTTCTTTCTTTCTATTTATTTGTTTGTTTCTTTAATTTTATTTATTTATTATTTATTATATAGTTTTTAATTTACAAGATATATACATTCAGCACTGACAATTGCAAAACATTTTATTCCAACTTTTCCCCTCCTTCCCCCCACCCCTTTTCCCCAGATGGGGATGGACCAATACATGTTAAATATGTCAAAGTATAAATCAAATATAACATATATATATTCATGTCCATACAGTTATTTTGCTGTATAAAAAGACTCGGACTTTGAAATAGTGTACAATTAGCCTGTGAAGGAAATCAAAAATGCAGGTGGACAAAAATAGAGGGATTGGTTCATAGTCATCTCCCAGAGTTCTTTCGCTGGGTGTAGCTTTAATTCATTACTGCTCTATTAGAACTGATTTAGTTCATCTCATTGTTGAAGAGGGCCACATCTACCAGAATTGATCATCATGTAATAATGTATAATGTATTGTATATAATAATAATAATGTATTGTTGTTTAAGTATATAATGATCTCCTGGTCCTACTCATTTCGCTCAGCATCAGTTTGATGGGGACAATACAGCCTCGCCCAGGAGAGCATCTGCATTAAAATGTTCCTTTCAGATGCTCACCTTTTTGGATGCAAACCCATCCCAAGTATGTCCCTTTCAGATGTAAAACCTATGCACCTTTTGGATGCAAACCCATCCCAAGTATGTTCCTTTCGAATGCAAAAACCCAAATTGTTTTGTTTCTGTATATAAGTAAGCTAGAGAAAATGTCTGCTTGCAATTCTCTGATATTGCCCACTAAGAGAACATCTTAGTGTCTTTCTCTCTTTAATAAAGTGCCTTTTCTTATCATAGTCTTTTGTGTAGCGTTTCTCTCTGCGAACCCGCCCTAACTTGGTGTTCCTGCCACGATCCATACCTCATCATTTGGTGGCCCGTACAGGGATTTCTTTTAACTGAGGTTAAGAAGCCCATTATAATTTCTTCTATAGCGGGGGGAAGGGGGGGGGCAGCTCTGGTTACCCCGGGTTAGAACCTAAGCTGCTGACAGACTCAGGGAGTCAATTAAGAGGAAATTAGTGGCCTACAAGACGTTGTAGGGACGAAATGCTGGTTTTTTGTTGTTGTTGTTGTTTGTTTGTTTGTTTTTTTGGACAAATTGTCTTCTTACAAGAGGGCCTTTCGTTGACACCTTTCTTGAGATGTCTAGAAAGGTTACGCTATAGAATCATAAAGTTGTTTGGGCTTGTGGCAAAAATGGGTCAATTTCTCTCCTCCATCCCTAAAGATTGGGCTATCTCTTGAGAAATAAGAACAAATTTGGTATAAAAGACTTAAAATCGAAAAGGCTTGTCTATTACTGTAATTCTGTTTGGCCTCACTATAAGTTAGACAAACATGAGGCATGGCCAATTAATGGCTCTATCAATTTCACCACTATTAGAGAATTGGACTTGTTTTGCAAGAAACAAGAAAGATGGATGGAAATTCCTTATGGTCAGGCCTTCATGGCCCTTTCCCAGAATCCTAAAGCATTGTTAACTTGCAGGATATTGCTGGCTAAGTCTGTTGTGGAAGAAATAGAGAAAGAAGCTGATCCTCTGAATGACTCTCTCCTTCCTACTTCTTTAGAGGTGCAGAGAGCATTTGCCCCATCTTGTGGCCCTCCGCAGGTTGCTCCTAAATTCGCCTCCAAAGCCACCTCCTTACCAGACGGAGGACCCAGGATTCCACACTACTCAACCTATCCCTCCTTCCCCTCCCGAGGCTCCTGTGTTGTTTAGCCCTTCTCGGGCGAGAAGAGGCACTTCCTTCTCTTCCCGCTCCCTCCCACCTCCTCCTCCCCCACCTCCTCCTCCTTCACCTTCTCCTCCTCTACCACCTCCTCCGGCCACTCTGGCCCTAAGCCTTCACCCTCCTACTCCTCCCCCAGAGCCTGACCACATCAAAGCTGTGGCTCAGGACTCTGGTTTGGGGACCTCTTCTAATCTTTTCCCCCTAAGGGAAGTGGCCTTCCCTTAGGAAGGGGGGGGGGGGAACGCTTAGAGTGCAGGTGCCCTTTTCTATGTTGGATCTTTCCCAGATTAAGGAGAAACTCGGCAGATATTCTGAAGATCCCACTAAGTTTACTGAGGGGTTTAGAGCTGTTACTCTCCAGTACGATCTGTCCTGGGGAGATGTTAACATCCTTCTCTCTACTTGTTGTACCATAGAGGAGAAAAGGAGGATCTGGGACCTGGCCCAGAAGTTTGGAGACGAGTTGGCCATCACCTCCCCCGGTAGATATCAAGCAGGGGCTGCAGCAGTGCCTGTTGCAGACCCCAGGTGGAACTATCAGCAGGGGAGCGAGGATAGAGAAAAAGGGGATCATTTCCTAACCTGCCTCATTGAGGGTATGAAAAAGGGGATTAAAAAGCAATTGAATTACCATAAGCTTAGAGAAATCACCCAAGCAGCTGATGAGAATCCCGCTTTATTTCAGGGGCGCCTCGTAGAAGCCATTAGGAAATATACTAACCTAGATCCCACTTCTTTAGAGGGGACTGCTGTCCTTGGCATGCATTTTATTAGCCAGTCTTCCCCAGATATCAGACAGAAGCTGCAGAAATTGGAACTAGGACCCCAGACTCCAATGAATCAATTAGTGGAAATCGCCTTTGGGATATTTAATAACAGGGATCGGGAGGAGGACCGAAAAGTCAGAGCAAGGAACAGAGAACACGCCCAGTCTCTGGCTGTCGCCATTTCCAAGGGTCCCCAAAGCTTGTGCTTTAGGTGCAATTAGCCCAGCCATTGGGCGAAAAACTGCCCTCAGAGGAACCAGCCGCCAGGCCCTTACCCCAGGTACAAATGGGAAGGACACCAGAAGAGCGACTGCCTGGAGAAGGGGAGAACCACGGCCTCCAGCCTCGCCCTCCAGGCCTCTCCAGGCCAGGACTGATGGGGCCCTGGGCTTGGCCATGGACCCCCTACCTCCATCATTGAAGCCGAGCCTAGGGTAACCTTGGACGTAGGAGGTACGCCAGTCTCTTTTCTCTTTGACACCGGGGCTTCTTTCTCCGTTCTGCTGGAGCATTCGGGTCCTACTCGTCCCTCCCCCCATAAGGTAATAGGAATTGAAGGGAAAATTAGACATTGCTTAGAAACCCTCCCCTTGCCTTGTCGGTTCGGGGACCTATTGTTTCCACATTCATTTTTAATTATCCCTTGCTGTCCCACCCCTTTGATGGGTAGGGACTTGATGATGAAACTGGGAGCCCAATTCTCTCTGGTGAGGCCTCCAGATAATCTCTGTGCACTCCTCTCCAGCCCTCCCCACATTCCCTGTGAAATCTGGGGGGAAATCGACTCTTCCGTGTGGGACCAGGGCATCCCTGGGAGAGCCACGCATGCCACTCCAGCCCTTATCAGACTAAGGGATCCTAGTGTATTTCCTCATAGGCACCAATACCCAATTAAGCGGGAAGATAGTATAGGGCTGCAGCCTTTAATCGACAAGTTTCTTAAATTCAAACTCCTGATTCCCTGCAACTCCCCTTGTAATACTCCCTATTCTTTCTGTCAGAAAGCCCAACTGAGATTACCGGCTAGTGCAGGATCTTAGGGCGATTAATGAAGCGGTTGTCCCAATCCATCCCATAGTAGCCAACCTGTATACAATTCTCGCACAAATTCCAGGGAATACACAATAGTTTTCCACCCTGGACTTTAAAGATGCCTTTTTCTGTATCCCTCTACATGAGGACTCGAGATTCCTTTTTGCCTTCGAATGGGCTAAGCCAGGGGAACTTCCCCATCAACTAACTTGGACTGTGTTGCCCCAGGGCTTTCGGGACAGCCCACATTTATTCCGCCAAGCCCTAGCTAAAGATCTGCTGGACCTTAATCTGTCCAGCAGCAGCCTTGTACAATATGTTGATGATACATTACTTTGCAGCCGGACCAGAAAGGAGTCTCTGATAGCGGCCACAAAGACCTTAAACTTCCTAGCCTCGAGGGGGTACAGGGTCTCCCTATCAAAGGCCCACATTGCCTGCCAGTCAGTTAAATATTTGGGTCACAATCTCACCCCCACCTCTAGATCTCTGAGGAGAGGAAACAGGTTATTTTAAGCCTCCCAGATCCTGCCTCAAAAAGGCAACTAAGAACCTTCCTTGGAATGGCTGGTTTCTGCAGGATCTGGATTCCTAATTTTGGGATTATTGCCAGACCCCTCTATGATTCTATTCAAGGTCCTGATAACCTTCTTCTTGAATGGGGATCGGAACAAGTCAAAGCTTTTAAAACCCTGAAAGCCAAACTGACCTCTGCTCCTGCTCTTGCCCTGCCTAACTTACAGAAACCTTTCACTCTGTATGTAGATGAGAGGCGTGGACAGGTATTGGGCGTCCTTACTCAGCTTCTAGGGCTTGACCCCAGACCCGTGGCTTATTTTTCAAAGAAACTGGACTCTGTCTCCCTAGGGTGGCCTTCCTGTCTCAGAGCAGTGGCTGCCACAGCCCTGTTAATTGAGGAAGCCTCCAAACTGACCCTGGGTCAGACATTAGAGGTTTTAACCCCACACAGAGTCCAAAGCATTTTAGAAGCCAAAGGGCATCAGTGGCTCTCAAGTGGGAGGCTTACTAAGTACCAGGCTCTCCTGCTGGATACCCCGGACCTGTCCCTCCAAGTCTGTCGTACCTTAAATCCTGCCACTCTTCTCCCTGACATCTCTCAATCGGAAGAGATTGTTCATAATTGTGAGGAAGATATAGATTCTGTCTACTGACTTAAAAGACACCCCCCTTGAGAACCCAGACAGGGAGTGGTTCACAGATGGGTCGAGCTTTCTCGAGAATGGGGAGAGAAAGGCGAGTTATGCTGTGGTATCTCTTCACGGTACTGTGGAGGCCAAACCATTGCCTCCTGGCACCTCTGCACAGA
Source organism: Sarcophilus harrisii (assembly GCF_902635505.1). Taxonomy (NCBI): domain Eukaryota; kingdom Metazoa; phylum Chordata; class Mammalia; order Dasyuromorphia; family Dasyuridae; genus Sarcophilus; species Sarcophilus harrisii. Next base: position 220,873,127 of record NC_045428.1, on the reverse strand, counting down.
AATCAGAGCTCATAGCATTAACCAGAGCATTAGAACTTGGGAAGGGGATGAGAGTCAACATATACACGGACTCCAAATATGCTTTCCATATCTTACATGCTCATGGAGCTATTTGGAAAGAAAGGGGTTTGTTGACAGCAAAAAACTCTCCCATTAAATATGCGGGAGAAATTATGCACCTATTGCAAGATGTCCATGAACCGAGAGAGGTCTCGGTCATATTCTGCAAAGGGCACCGGAGGGGAGATTCATTTCAAGCAACCAGGAGACTGCTTCAGAATCTAACCTCAGGTACCGTCTGTGCACCTAAGGTATATGCCTTCCTCTGCAAAGTAAGTTCCCCATCCCCCTCCATCACCTCTCAAAGGCCTATTAAGAGAAATGCCTCTGATTGGAACCCACTCCCACCTGTGATTCTCTCCACCCGGTGCTTGACACCCTTCAAACACTATGGGTCTTGCACCTTAGGCCACTTGATTACCCCTTTCACTATATACAATGCCAGTGCCCCAGAGGTAGCCCCCATTCCCCTGAGGAGACATAAACTTTTTGGGAAAACACTCTGTGGTACTTGAAGAAAGGGGCCGGGATGCTATTTCCTTGGGTTGGATATTTAGAGGATGAAAGCATTCTCTCCAACCTGACAGCCACAATCCACCAGTTTGCCAACAAAACGGCTCATTCCTTGAGAGAGATTCAGGAATCTCTTGACTTGTTGGCTAATATGGTTTTGGATAATCGCATGGCTTTAGATTATCTTTTTGCCTCCAGCGGAGGTGTCTGTGCTCTAGTCAGACATCTTGAGACATCCTGTCTCTGGGCTTTTAGGAGTTATGGTCTTCCCCCCAACCTGACAGAAGCCTTCCCGCCTTTATGGGGCCTTTGTTTCTAGGATTATTTAAAGAAGAGGGGCAGCTCTTATTCTTTGCTGCATTCTTTGAGATGACAGCCCTGGGACCAACATGGTTTCCTTAGTCCCAGTATATCTCTATCTGACTGGATATGTATATTAACAACTCAAGGAAAGTTGAGTTGCGCACAGAGAGAATCTTGCAGAAGGCTGCCTGGATGCAAGACATCCTTGAGCAGTTTCTTACACCCCCCAAGTCCACTGGGTGGGATTCCTTGGATATGGTCCCTACTGGCACCTATACTAACCCCTCTTCTGATTATTATCCTTCTGCTCATATTTGGTCCTTGTGTTTTCAAATTGCTCGTGAGATTTGTTTCTTCTAGGCTACAAGCTGCAAACTTTCAACTTCTCCTGCAACCCGGGAACCCTGAAATAACTGATACACCAACTTCGCATCCACTGGACACTATGGTTGCCGCCTTCAGATCTCGCTTCTCTCCTCCAAGCACCACTTCCCCTTCTTCCCTCCTTTAGGTTGAGCTCTACGCCCATCCCCAGCAGGAAGTAGATACAGAAGACTAGAGACCACTGACCCTTTTCCAAAATAATTTGTGTTTAGTGCTTGAGGGGGGAGATGATGAGGATAATACAGCCTAGCCCAGGAGAGCATCTGCATTAAAATGTTCCTTTCAGATGCTCACCTTTTTGGATGCAAACCCATCCCAAGTATGTCCCTTTCAGATGTAAAACCTATGCACCTTTTGGATGCAAACCCATCCCAAGTATGTTCCTTTCGAATGCAAAAACCCAAATTGTTTTGTTTCTGTATATAAGTAAGCTAGAGAAAATGTCTCCTTGCAATTCTCTGATATTGTCCACTAAGAGAACATCTTAGTGTCTTTCTCTCTTTAATAAAGTGCCTTTTCTTATCATAGTCTTTTGTGTAGCATTTCTCTCTGCGAACCCACCCTAACTTGGTGTTTTGGAGAACTAGGAGACCAACCCATATTCCTGCCACGATCCATACCTCATCAAGTTCATGTAAGTCACTCCAGGCCTTCCTGAAATCATCCTGCTGGTCATTTCTAAAGAGCAATAGTATTCCATAATATTCATATACCACAATTTGCTCAGCCATTCTCCAATTGATGGGCATCCATTCAGTTTCCAGTTTCTTGCCATGTTATGCCATAGATTCTCTTTAACTGTTCTGTCAAATCCCCTTAGTCGTAAAAACCCACTCTGGTCCATTAAGACTGGGAACCGTTTACTCTAAGGTTATATATTGCTAGCAAGATAAACAAGAGAGCAGAACTCCTGTCCTCAAGAATTTACAATATCCCTCTAAAATATTCCAAGATACCTCACTGACATCTTTATCTCTGGGTATTCAGACATCCTGTCTCTGGGCTTTTAGGAGTTATGGTCTTCCCCCCAACCTGACAGAAGCCCTCCCGCCTTTATGGGGCCTTTGTTTCTAGGATTATTTAAAGAAGAGGGGCAGCTCTTATTCTTTGCTGCATTCTTTGAGATGACAGCCCTGGGACCAACATGGTTTCCTTGGTCCCAGTATATCTCTATCTGACTGGATAATTTGAGACGAGAATCCTGTCCAGTCAATTATACTCTCCAATTAATAAACTATTGAAAACTCTCTAATCTCTCTCCTCCCTCAGTTTCTCGGGCATTACAGCCACTACAAAGAGGGCTGGCCTTCTTTTCAGAAACAAATTTAATTTCATCAATTTTTAAAGCAACCCTCCATATATAGATATAAACATATGCAATACCTTGAATGTTATTTTTAAATAAAAGATTTTTATGACAAATCCCAAATTAAGATGTTTCTCACACTTCTGGTTGTGAAAACTTTAAGTTAAGTTTAAGTTTACTTAAAACAACATACCCATTATTCCAGGCCAGGCTAAATCCTCATTATCATCTCTCTCTTTTCCTGGTGCCAAATGGTTAAATCTATCTAGATGTTCCAGTAGACCAGCTAAGAGAGGAATTGCCCCAGCTTCCTGCATTAATCCAGGACTTTTATTGAGCAAAAGGACAATAGATACTATCAACTCTGGAAGAAGAACACCTAAATTATAACAAAAAGAGAAAATATAGTGAACTTTAAAATACATATTTTAAGATAAAAATCATTTTACAGTATTCTTTAAACTGAATTTGCTAAAAATAAATACTTTTTAGGTTCTACTTCCTTTTCACTAAGTGATGATTTTTAAGGCTTTTTTGTCCTTCATCTTAGCTTTGTTAGATACTTTAATAGATATAGAATTTTAATTATTTTTCTATGTTATAAGAAAATTTTTCTCATGAAAACTTCCTTCAAAAATCACATCAATTAAATAGGTCATCTATCTTAAAAATTCCAAGAGCATGTCAGTACTTTTCATCATAAAAAGGCATCTGATTAAATTTCCAACTAATAATTTCTTTCCATTTCATCCAATAACAGGTTAAACAAATCCTACAGAGGTTGAATGTCACAAATTTCTCAAGTTTTAACAGGAATAATAGTCTTTTTACACTCCATCAAAATTCAAAATTAACATCAATCTCTAATTTAAAGACATGTTACTATTAGCCAAAATTTAAGCAACCAAAAATCACATTCATCTATTAGAAGAACTACCTGTTAGATCACCATCCACAACACGAGATACTTCTGCAAAATGCCGATAACTGGAAGATGCAATACTAGTTGCCACAGGCAATATATCTCCAATGTGTGTGCACAAAAGAGCTGTATATTTTTTCAGCAAAGAACCAACTCCTAATAGCTCAGGACCTTGAAGAAAAAAATTATGCAATTAAGAGTTTTAGTTAAAATTATTTTATGTTATTAAATAATGCTACTTTGTAATTAATTAGTTCTATATCATGCTCTAAGTGTTCTTAACCTTTTTGTGTCATGGACTCTCCTTTGGCAATCTGGTAAAGCCAACACTTGTCTCAGAATATTCATAAATGATAGATATGGTAAATTTTAGTTAGAGGTTGGTGAAAATAAAAATGTAGTAGTGTTTTTTCCCCCTTCAAGTTATTCAACACCCTGAAATCTATCCAAGAATCCCCCAAAAATGGACCCCAAGTTAAGAACTCCTGTACTATGTAATTCTCTCCTCTCACTACTCTAGTAATCAGCTTAAGTTTAGTGCCTATCTATTTTTTTCTCTATCCCATAGGTCTTATTTATATGCTCAGATAATATGGTCAGGATTGTTCAATATTTACTTACATAATACCTGGGACAGAGTTATTAAAATGCTAAATAAAGGAAGCAATAGATGCTTTGTAACATATAATTTCCAAAATTTCTACTTAAATTATTCAATAGGAATAATTCTTGGCCATTTTCCAAAAACACCAGGTAATGCAGTGAATAGAGGGCTGAAACTAGAGTTAGGAAAATTTAAGTTCAAATCCAACCTTGAACTCTTGCTAAAATCCCTTAATCTCTGTTTGCCTTAGTTCTCTCTCAACTATAATACAGAATAATAATAGTAATACTTCCAAAGGCTACTGTGAAGTTCAAATGAAATAATATTTGTGAAATACTAAATTCTAGCAAACAGCCTAAAACATAATAAACATGTGGCCTTTTTAAAAAACTTTTCAGCAATAACAATACTTATAATTTAGATTATTTAAATTGCTATCCTGTGATATCAAAGAGGATTTTTTCCCATAAAAATTCTTTTTTAATCCATTTGGTTATTTTCCATTTTAAAACCAGTAGCATATTCATTTTCATCTGTTTTTATCTACAAAATCTTCTTTTGTTAGTTAGCCTGACAGAGTGAGAGCGTGAGTGAGTGAGTGTGAGTGTGTGTGTGTGTGTGTGTGTGTTGTGCTTTCACGAAAAGAATTTAGGTGCAAATGTGTTAAAAAATGCAGCAAGGGCAAGTCATTTGAGGTGGAAGAATTTACTTAAGTGATTTCTTATTTCAATGAGGAGGATATGCTCTCAGGAAAAAAAAAAATCTGGAAAGTCCTCCATGAACAAAGTGAAATATACTGTATACAAAGTAATAGCAATGTTCTAGAATGACTAGCTTTAAATGACTGTTATTCTCAGTAATACAATCATTCATGATTACTCTAAAGGACTTACAATGAAAAATCCTATCCATACCCAGAGAATGAACTGATTTGAGTCTGAACATAAATCGAAGCATTCTCTATTACTCTCTCTTTCTATTTTTAAATTAATTTATCTTAAGGGTTCTTATTTTCATTAGAGTGGGAAATTGATATCTTTCACAATTTGACTGTTATGTTTGTAACTTCACATGTAGTTTCCTAATTGTGAGTAGGGATAAGAGAGAAAAGCTAGAACTCAAAAATCTTAAAGACAAATGTAAAACAAAAATTTTTTAATGTAAGTGGAAAAAATATTAAATAAATGACTTCTTGTTTCTGAAGAGTAATAGTTCTCAATCCTCTAATCTGGTAAGTATATTATAATCCTGATATGTTTACTATACTTGGTTTGAAAAAACAATTTACTAAAGGAAAAACAACTTATATTCTCTGACATAATATCCATTCAAGTTTGGAAACACAAATAAAAATCTTCAATGGTTGTAATAAAGATATACAATAAGAAAAATGAGATGAAAATGATGTTATTAATTTTAAAATCAGTCTAATAAGAATATTCAACTCCAAATCAAAAAGTATAAATAAAAGACATCTTAAACACCACAAAAAAATTAAACTACTTACTAAAGGAATTTGAAACTTGACCACCACTGTCTCCTGGATAGAGTTTACTGACCAGCAGACGCTGAAAACGAAGCAACAAATCCAGGGAGGCAGATCTGTCTTGACTATATTGATCATGTTCTATACAGGACAAAATTCGACGAGCAACATCTTTCAATTTGGCTATTGTCTGGGAAGCAATATTTCTAAGTGAAATAAAAGAATGACTTTTTAAAAAATGTTATTAAATTGGGCAAAATGGCTATGATATTTTCTGAAAAACATCATATAATTCTACTGTTATTCTAAATTTGCAATTTTAAAAAATTTAACATATAAAGTGAAACATTGTACGTATTCTACTATAATAACTTCTTTCACCAAATATTCTCAAATTGGTATTATAATCTGAACTGTTATCAAAGAGAAGGTTATAGACTACCCAAAGTATTCATTGTTAGTGATGCGATAACATTTTATGATTTTTTTTTTGGATCCAAACCTGTAATTTCATTGATGTAGAAAAATCCTTAACATAAATTTTTCTCTACCAATACATTTTTTTGCACTACTCTGCAGCTTTCTTAAGATTTAAAAAGTTGTGTGAAACACCAAGACATTAGGGTAGGTGGTTTGCCTAGTCTTATACACTTATAAGCACTACAGAAAACTTACACAGTATAAGATTCGTGAAGTCAGAAGAAAAATAGATTTTGAAATTAGTATTGAAGCTTTTTTCATGCAATAAAGAAGCAATGGAGTTGAAGTCAAAAAAACATGTATGTGAATTAAAGCTCTGCTACTTACTAAGTTTGGGTAAATAAATAAACCTATTTAGTCATTATGAGCTTCCTTCATTTTAAATAAGGGAAGTTGGAATTAATCTCCAAGTTTCCATCCAGCTCTAAATCCTATGAACTTAAAATGATCATTAGAAATCTAGGTATCATACAATGAAATTTGAAGTATTTCACATTCTAACTCACCAATTCTCCCATCCTATAATACTGACAAATAAAAGCTCTTTATGAATCAAACAACTATATTCTGGCAAAGCTAGGCTCTACTCATAAAGCAATTGATAAGTGCTTCATGTACAAAGCACTGATTTAGGCATGGGAGATACATAGAAACCATTCCTTTTCCTCAAGAAATAATCCTTCCTTCCTACTTAGAATGGATATAACATTCACACATTATACTAAACACATTCAAAGTACCATAGAGAGCATGAACTAAGTTGGAAGTCTTAGGAGTAAAGAAAGGGAATAGACACAATAAATGTTATAAAAATAGAATCAACAAAATGTGAAAATTAACTGTAAGGGATTGAGAGATAGCAAATTACCAAGATAATGAAGAATAAACATACTTTAAGGACTTCACCCTTTTGTGCAACAAAAAAGGACTCAACCCTTTCTATTATTTTTCATATAAATTTATCTTTATATTTTCATGTTCATTTTACAGGTTTTGAAATAGAAACAATAGCCACATTATCAGTATTAATGTTAGCAATACACAGTTGCCATTTACCCTCTATTAAAGTTATGTCATAGGGAGAAGTAGTCCATGGTTCTCAAAGGGAAAGGAAGAGGTACAATAAAGCTGAGTTAAAAACTGGACCAAAAATAAAGCAAAAATCTACTGGAACATTCAGCAACAGGATTATCTTACAAAAATAAAAAAGCATCAGCAGCTAAGGCTAGCAATCTGACCTACTCATTAGTTTCTATATTAAGAAAACAAATTATTGTTTTAAACTCCAGGAAATATTCTTGAAAAGTCTAACAGTAACTTTAGACTCCAAAATACTGGCCATCCTTCTGTTCCTGAAGTATCTGTTATTTCCAAAGGACCTGTTTCATTTGGTTCTGAGTCATGAAAGCAGTATATTTTCTCTAAGTTTCAAAAGAGTTTCAAAAAAAAAAAAAAGAAGAAGAAGAAGAAGAAGAAGAAGAAGAAGAAGAAAAAAGTTAATTTGTGTCTTCTTAAAATAAAATCTAAATAACCAGGAAGCTGTCTTCATTCATACATACTAAGAGGGGAAGTTGATAAGGATTATTCCCAGAATGGGGGAGTATGCCTCTGAGACACTCCTTATTCTTGACTATGTATCTATCCAAAGGAGTCTGCACTTTCACAATTAGTCATCACCAAAAGAATGATACAACAAAATGGAACACTGTGATGTCTAATAGCTATGGGACATCCAGGTAAAGGAGTATATATTTGCTACTACTTTTTACTTACATAAATTTGGATGCTAATGCCACATGTACACTTGAGAAATCTACTACCATTTCTGATAACATCACCCAGAAGATTAATTCTAGAAAACTAATAATTATATGGAAACAAGTATAAAAATAATGGTTAGCAAAATTCCTCTTGCTCACTTTCAATCCACAAAACCTGAGAAACAGTCACTTCTTAAAGATGCTGAAGAATATACATACAAGGACTCACTTTCCATTTTATGGATAACCATTAGAATCTATACCTGACATTAAAATTTCTCCTGACAGGATAGCATGAACCTACTAAAGTAATATGTTGGACAAATGAAGGCTTTTTAAATGCCAAATAATGGACTTTTTGTTTTATCTTAAAGGACAAATGAAAGATGTTATAGTGTTTTATTTCACCAATTTTACTTAGTCAATCAACAAATTAAAACTATTGCTGTAGTTTTGAGTAGCTGAATAGTGATTCTTCTCCCTTTCTATTATGTCTTGCTTAACATGAAGTGACCAGAATCCTTTAATATATATACACCACTCAGTACTCCAGGATACTCCAGGTACACCTTAATTTTAGCACTGCTACATAAGTGTAGAGTAACTCCAACTGTTTCACTGTCATTCATGACCGTAAAAGCACAATAGGTTTTCAGAGAACATTCTAAAACTACTTGTAGGTTTTATTCCTGCACCATCCCTGCTAAAGCTACCATCCACATTTATTATTTTAGATCCCTTCCACTTCTAATACAGGATATTACTCTATCAGGTAACCTCCCTCACAACTTCCAATCTCATCAAAATGTACTTTCATAATCTTTCTAATGGGTGGAATGATCTAAGTTACCTTGGTTGACTGCTTTAGGTAACGTTCTTAATGAGCAGCAAAGGACCAATATATTTATTCTTGCCTCACCTCAGCTCTAAAATTTACAGAAGAGTGATGCTGATTTTAAATCTGCCCATTGTTCCCACAGGACGTGAAGTAGTTGTCTGATTTAATATTCCTCTTGGAAGAAAGAATAAAAGCTTAGCAGAGACAATAATTCATGCCAAGCTTCATATGATATTTTTCTGCTATCACGCTTTTAAAAAACTATTTACCTAAGAAGCTGTTGTATTAATTGAACCAGAGGCAAACTCTGTTTTCCGGCAGATTCATAAATTCCAGTATTAATGAGGTCTTTATCTAATGGTGTCCTACTCCGATGAAGTGTTGAAGCATTTGCTTCCTGCTCATCAATCTCTTTTTCCTTTTGAGCTTCTTTTTTTGCTTCAATATCCTATAACAAATAAAAGAGTGAAATGTTAATGTTTCTTATTAGCAAACTAGTAAGACTTAAGCAGTCTAGGAAAGAAAACAGCTAAGTCAAGTAACTGGATTATCTTAGCTCAAAAAAGATGAAACAATGATTCTAAATAATTCTTAAAGAAAATGAAAATTTAACATCTTTAATAAAAATCATTTGGTACAAAAATAAACTGTCTTGATATGGCACAATTAAGCAAAACTGAGGCCCAAAATAGAGGTCAATATTGATAGAATATTGACAAATTTCATATCCTCAATTTCTCCTTCTCTTCTGTCTACCCATTCTGCTTCAAGATTTTACATTCTTAAGGCTTCAATTAATTCAGGTAATTATCAATCCTTAGGTAAAATATTCCTCAGGACCTCCAATTCCATATTTTCAAATGCCTGCAATATATTTCCATTTATACATCAAATATTTCAGATATAGCTCAATTTCTCCCCTTCATACTCCCAAACGCGTTCCACTTCTCAATTGCTAATTGTACTATTGTTCTTTCCATCATCCAAGTTTGCAACTTCTCACATATTTTACTTCTTTATTCAATCATCCCTCCATCAAGTCAGTTACCAAGTCTTATGAATGTTTCCTTCAAAAAATCTCTCACATCCCTCCATTTAAGTTTCTATTGCTATAATCTAAATGAAGAACTTTTTTAAAGCTCATGCTTAGATCACATCAATATTCCTAACAGATCTACAGTCTCTTCCACCTCACATTATCTTAAAGTACTTAAAGCACTGCCTTTTTTGTGTCAATCAAATCAAAACTTTTTTTATAGAATAAAATACAAATTTCTTACTCTTACATTCTTACATTCCAGGTTGTCCAAAATGAAGCCCTGATGTATGAAGCTTTCCAGGTATCTCTCCTACTATCTCTTGCAAGTATTTTATGCATCAAAGTAAACTATACATTACCCACCCCACTCTATTCTTTCCAACTCTATTCTTCCTTATACAAGTGAATTCCGTGTCACTATATTCTTTTTTTTTTAATAGCTTTTCATTTACAAGATGGGTAATTTTTCAGCATTGACAATTGCAAGACCTTTTGTTCCAACTTATCCCCTCCTTCCTCCAACCCTTCCCCCAGATGGCAGGTTGATCAATATATGTTAAATATGTTAAAGTATAAGTTAAATACAATATATGTATACATGTCCATACAGTTATTTTGCTGCACAAAAAGAATCGGATTTTGAAATAGTGTACAGTTAGCCTGCCTCACAATCTTCTTAACAAAAATCACCCCACATTCTTTAAGATGCAATTCAAATTTCACTACCTCCACAAATCCTTTTCTTGATCACCTCGGTCAGAAGTCATACTACCTATGAATTTCTACTGCAGACTGTAAGTTTCCTAAATGAAGCAACCATTTCACACACCTTTCCTTCATGTTCTGTGCCATGCCCTGCTTGGGTTCAAATACTTGTGATAGAAAGATAGACAAAAAAACAGATAGACAGGAAAGATAAAAACAAATAGATGAATGAATGAAGTTATTTAATAAGTCTTAAGCAAAGATGACAATTAGATTCAAAATCTTTTTCCCTAGAAAAGATTTTTTGATTTCTTAAGACTTGGTTACTTCTTTCATCAATCTTCCATTAAAAAAATACCTATTCTTCCTATTTTTTATCATATTTGACCAAAATACTGTGAAACCCTAATAAAAGCAAATAAGTAAATCTCTTTAAGTCTCAATAATGATATATATTCTTTGTATTAAATAAAAAGGGAGGATTAATGAAAATCCTTAAGATATTTGAAATTATTATTCTTCATATGTATGTATTGTTCATCTTGTATAGAAGATGACAGAAAATATACTATAGTTCTAGTAATAGGTTTATGTGGCACATCCAAATATGAAATTATCCCAGAAAGATACATATAAAGTGGAAAGGTTTAGAGAAACATTCTCAGAAATGTACTGGAAAGACTTTTTTTAATAGACTCCATTGATTCCCATCATTGAGAGGGACTGCATCCACCCTAACTGAACATCATGAATAACTATGTGAGCAAAATTTACCTGGAATTAAAACATTATTTATTAAATAAACCTAAGAAAAAATATGTACACTTAAGGTAATTCTGCAATTCTCAGAGGGAAAAAAATCATCAATATCAGGTTTCCAAAGATGTTCCTCTTCCTATTTTTCATCATATTGCTGTTTGGTCCTTCATCTCAAAGAGGACCATGATGTCATGGAGGTGATGCCATGACATACAAGTGGATTTCAGGGAAGAAGGGCTTGCATAGTCAACAACCATCTAGGTGAAGTGGCAAGTGTCAGGACAGCTAGAGATAGCCCTGGATATTTATCATGATAAAACAGTCAGTTCCTTTAAGGAGATACCTAGGGACTCTATAAGAGACACATGTTTACAAGGTCAAACCAAAACAGAAAAAAAAACATAGAATAGAAAGAACATAGAATATACATCCTACTGCAGAAAATTGAGAGTGTTAATACAATTATTTCTCATTCTGAAAAAATATAAAGTACTTCAGAGCGGAGGCAATTATGTTGTAAGTTTTTTTTTCTTTTTTTTTGAAAAGGTGGAGTCCTTTTAGTACTGCTTATTTTAGGTAAAATGATGCATTTTCTCTTTTGCTCACTCTCTCTCATCTCATATTTTTCTAGAGATCAAAAGATTACAAGACATTTCATGTTTCCACCCAACCAGAAGCTACAATATACCTCAAAACAAATGGTCAAATGGATCCTTCCAAACTGTCTCTCTTCATTATTTTGTCCTAACTTTCCAGAAGCATTTTTCACTGCAAACTGAAGCCTCCACTTTTGTGCTCAATACTGTGTATGTCTATTTCAAGCCTTCATTGTTTGCCTTTCTTGTTTCTTCTCTACCTGATTATAATATATATGATTACTAGAGAATATTAAAGCTAAATTTTTATGCAAAGTAGTCATCTGAGCAAATTCTTACACAATGATATGCATATTGCATGTGCAAAGGAAGAAGTGTAAAAGTATGAGTCATTGGGTACAATCCACACTAATTGACTATAAGATGCCAAATTCAAAGAATTTTTACAATAAAGGTGCATTTATTCAAGAAAAAAGTTTTCACTTATACATGTGTTTGCATATAATACACACACACACACACACACACACACACACCCAATAACAAAAAAAAAAGGTTTTTTGCCAGATTATACCTGGATTTCTGCAGTGATGGCAGCATTTAATGCTGATTCTAATCCTCCATCAGCCATCAAACTGCCTACAAGAAGATCAATCATAAAACGACGTCCTGGACTTACATTCATGTCATTTCCTGAAACTTTAAAAAAAAAAAAAAGGAAGACTTTAAATGTCTGTAATTGTCTATAAAGCGCCTGCATCTTTTATCTATTTCTTTTTTTTTTTCCTAGTCCCATATATCTATTTCCAAGCCTACCTGCACTGGGTAAGAGAGCTGAAAGAGCCCTTGCTCGTTCCTCTGCAGTTGGAAGCAGCACAGACCATCCACTCTGCAGTACTGCTTGAGCAGCTGATTGCACTGTATTAAGAACTCCAGCATTACTTGCTAGTGTTACAACTGTCTGCTTCAAGCTATTCAAGAGTACACTTCCCAGACCCAATCCAAGACATTCCGGATCAACCTGGTGACTAATAGCAGCATGCAACTGAAAAAAAAAATAATAATAATAAGCTGATTTCACTCATACTTGGAACAATTAAATAAAAACCTATCATTAAAATATTAAACACACAATAGAGTACAACTTTATTATAATGTTAATCTAAACTAAAACAGTAATTTATATTTACATAGAACATGAGAGTTTAAATAGGACTTTCTTCACAATGACTATTTCCCTACATTACTACACACCAGGAAAGTAAAGCTTCAAGAGCTAAAGAGTTCTTGTCCAGGATTACAAAGTTAAGGAGCATTAAAGGAGGTTTTTAAATTTCAGGCCTTTAATAACAAATTTTCATATATTCCATCTGTCCCCAATAAATTTTAAAAGCACTTTCAAAAACCAGCTGATTCCTTCAATGTCATCTCCTCAACAAAGTGTTTTCTATACTTTCCCCCATTCCCAGCAGTAAGAATCTATCTTCACCATCAGACTTTAGTTTTGCCTTATGTGTCCCTTATGGTCTTATAAAATTTCATTTTTATTTATTTTTGTTTACCATACCTCCATTAGACCATAAAATTACAGATTGTGTCTCATCTAATTTTTATCTCTCTCCTTGTACCTGAAAATCTGCATATAACTGTTTTTGACAACAGCTTTGACAGATAGGAACTTAATGACTGTTATCGTTAAATTAGAGCAACACTGATTATAAGTGCCTCAAAATAACCAGGTTTAAGTCATATTGTGGGTTGAATCATCATGACCTTTAGTAATTTTTGACATTCAAATATCTAACCTTATCATAAACAGTCTGTGAGACAGGAAGTTGTAGCCCAGGAGTAAAAAAATCATGAAATTCCTCAAGACATTCAAATTCCAACTCTGCCATATTCCAAATCATGTAAATTCTCCAAGTCTCAATTACTCTTTATGAAAGACCAATTATAGATACCATCAACTTCAAAGCATTATCATGAAAGAAAGAATCTATAAACCATAAGAATAATAATTCTTTTGGAAAGGAAGAAGCACTAGCAAAATCAATTCAAATCAACAAAGAAATGCTACCTCTGGGTTCCACAAAGAGCACTTGTTTTTAGTACTAGCAGCAACACACAAGATTTTTTTAGATAGACATTACTGAAATCCTGGACCTGGGCTGTCTGGTGGTAGGATAGTAAGTACACAGATACAATACAAAGTAAGTGTTTTGGAAAACTGCAAAAACCAATTCCTTCATAAGGTAGTACATAGAGTCACAGAATATGCAAAGAACCACAACTAGCAAACAGCATGAGATAGCAATGGAAAGATAGAGCAATAGCAGCCTAAAACAAGCCTAGAAGAACAAATAAAACAGTCTGGTGTTTACTTAACAGGGAAGAAAGATACTGTAAAAGATTTTCAGCATAAAATTGATATAATTCAGGCAGACAGAAATTAAAGTATATACCAGGTAGTGGCAGATAAGCAAAAAAACTCAACCAAACTAAGAAGGCCTATGTGAAAAAAAAATGAGTTTCAAAAAAAATTATATATAAATTATATAAATATAAATTTAAATGAACTTTAAGTAAATATTTTTCTTTGTTTCTGCTTACTCTGTAAATGCAAATTTTAATAGGTTTAAATTTAAATCCAAGAAAAACAAAATGTGTATTCTTGCATTCTCCTGAGTCATGACTTAAGTGACCGTATAAGCCATATCTTTTTTGAATACAAATCACAAATTCTAATAAATTTGGAGACAAATGTCAAATTCAGAAAAAAATTATCCTAACCTTTAAATTTTCTTTTACTATACTTTAAAAAAAAATTATAACTCAATGATTTCCATAAACCATCAAAACAATTTAAATTCCCTTACTACTGCCATACCTCACATTTGCTAATAATTCATACAAAATATTAGAAATTTTAAAATGTCTTCAACTACTTTATAAATATTCTTAAGAATATCTCAATAGACACTTGAAAAAAAGGAATATAAGGTACCTGAAGTCTCAGAAGGTTCAATGTTGCCACTGCCATACATTCTTTCTCCTGTGGTGGTGGCCAGTCAGAGGTGCCATCCATTCCCTCACTTACTTGTCGTAGTAAGAGATCCAACTGTTCAAATGTCATGGGACAAACATCCACCACAAAAGGTACACGTAGGCCAATGGACCACTCAGAACAAGAAGACCAAGCAAAACTCTATACATAAAATATAAGTATCTAAAATAAATCTCCAAAATTCAACTCAATATATTAACAGAAGATACAGTGAGTTAAAAATACAGTCATTATTCAATGCTTGATAACTATGTCTGACATTATTTTTAAAAATGTCCTCTTTAATCTTTCTTTTCTTCAAATGAAATCTTATTGTTCAAATTCTCTAAAACTCCCTATTTTCCAGATGTTTCTAGCTATAATTCTTTTCGTTATGTATCTTCACTCTAACAGAGAGATATTTAACCTTGTTTGTAATATAAAACTCTTTTTAATCTTGTTGGTAATTCTTAGATGATAATTTACTACGTGGGGGGAAAAGTCATTGCTATTTTTTAATATAAATTCTAAACTTAAAAAAATTAATAACTTCCTTATGAGGTATATATAAATAACAAAATTGACTTCTAGTTCTTAAATACTAAAGATATTCTTTGGGTGAAGAGAAAACTAGCATTTATCCACATCACAGCTAAAATGGAGAGGAAAAAAGTCAATTTTGATATGATAGTATGAAACTATTTTTGAACTATTATATTATAATATGAAACTATTTTTGAACTTCTGAAATAAGGTATATTCTGTACAATTATATTACTAAGAATTCTACATAATAATGATGTATTAGGATCAATAGTAACAATTATTATCAATTCTATTCCTTAAAGAAATCACAGCTAGTTGAAAGTTCCCAAATAAATGAATTACAGTTAGTTGACAAACTAACACTGGATATTATAATGCTGGTCATCACTAATACCATTCCTACAAATAAGCAACCTTTCGTTCAGTTCGTTTTATTCATTCTAGATGTTTTCACTTAAATGACTTTTTTAATGCATTCCATTTCTTAAGACCACCGAGTTATTCACTCTTCTTGTAATAAAAATATGAATATAATTTCCTAATTCTTAGTCCAGAATACTAGTTTTTAGTTCTTAGGGAAGGCAAATCTTCATTTTATTCATATAAGCAGTCTACTGAAACTTCATAAATTTGGAGACAAATATGTCCAAATTTAGAAAAATGTATCCTAATCTTTAAATTTTCTTTTACTATATTTTAACAGATAGTTGGAACTCAATCTCTATCATCTAAGTGATTAATGCCTTCTCTTCTACTCAAGTAGAATCAAATACTAGTTTAAAATATCAAATAAGGATTTTTTTTCTTTTTATTCTTTTTAAACATATTTTAAAGCTGAAACTTTTATCATTTACCTGAGCGGGCCCACAAGCAATTCCAACTATATGTTTTGTATCTAATCCTGGCAATGCAGTAGGTTCAGGTTTGGTAATCCGAAGGGTGTCAAAGTGCTGACACTGATCATTACTCCCCCAGCTATGAACTTCGCTATCCTCAGTAAGTGCTAAGCAGTGTGTAGAACCAGCAGCCACATCAACGACTTTTTTACCTATGGGACAAAAAAAGTTCAAATTTGCAATTAATTTTAAAATTGTGGTAGCAACTAAAATAACTTATAGCATATCATAATTTGTTTTACAGTTTTAAACTGTTTTATATCTATTTGTTAACCAGAAACTCTTAATAAATTTAAATATATCCTGTAAAGTATTTTTTTTTTACAAATTTTTTATAAATAGGAAACTGAGTCAAACAAGTTAAGTGATTTGACCAATGATATACAACTGAATTCAATAAAGGTTTATTAAGCATCTTATTTCTACATAAGTCCATGTTAAACACCATTAGACACTAATGGACAACAAAGCCACAATTTAAAATCTTGTGCCTTTGAGAGTGGTATTTCTGCTACTACAGGAAGCAGCCTCTCAAGAAAAGAAAAATATAAAAAAATCAGAAAATAACCCCAAAGTAAAATAAGTGCAATTTAATTTTTTATTATTTAGTAAGACTGGACTAGATTTTTAAGATTATTTCTAGGCTTTAAATAATGTTGCTTACAAACTACAAGTTTTAAGTCCCAGTAGTCTAAGCAGTAAATACTGAAGATGAGATTGTTAAGTTCAGCACTCTTTACTAAACTTCTCCCTGATTCAGATAAAAGCTTGTTATATATATATATATATATATAAATTGGCTTGAGGTAAAGTGGCTTGCCCAGGGTCACACAACTAGGAACAGTTAAATAATTTTCTTATCCCCTCTTCTCTACTCGCTCTATCACATCACTTCTCAAAAATAACTTTTGCTTTTCAAGCAAGCTCTTTCAAGGAAATTCTTTTTTTCCTGACATGCCTTATTGAAAACAACAACAAAAATCCTTTTAAGAAATATCAGTAGTTTAAATGTAAATGTAAATGTTAAGAAATATATTAATTTACAGGTGGTAGAACAAGACTAATACAAAGACAATTTCCTAAGAGATCAAAACAACTCAGCTGAAACTAAAAAGTTCCCAAATAAATGAAGTAGCAGCTGTACCAAGCATAGAAAGCACAAGCTACATCACAAACTTCTATGAAATAAGAATAAAAAATGAAGAAAGCAAAAGAAATCTGAGGATACAAGAATTATGAC
Organism: Sarcophilus harrisii; assembly: GCF_902635505.1. Taxonomy (NCBI): domain Eukaryota; kingdom Metazoa; phylum Chordata; class Mammalia; order Dasyuromorphia; family Dasyuridae; genus Sarcophilus; species Sarcophilus harrisii. Next base: position 220,855,647 of record NC_045428.1, on the reverse strand, counting down.
TGGTTAGCATACCAAAAGAATATAACTGAGAAAATGTGTTAGTTCACTAAAAGAGAAAAATATAAACAAAAGAGTAAATCAGTATACTGCTGTAAATCTGATCAAGTACAGTAATAATAAATTACAGCTCAATTCCACTAACAATTATTAAGTGTACAGTGAGGAGATAAGGTGCTTAATCAGGCATAGTCCTTACCCTCATGAAGCTAAGTCTATAAGCATTATGTTAACACATCTTAAAAATAACTTCAAAACAAAATATTGATAAGTGTAAAGGAATATACAGGCAAAGTATTACATGGAAGGTCTGAGGAGAGGATTTAATTACCCAAAGGAGAAATTTGAAGAATTATAAGTATTAACTTTCAATAATATGTAACTTATCTTTTTTTTTTTAATAAGGCAATTGGGGTTAAGTGACTTGCCCAGGATCATACAGCTAGAAATGTTTAGTATCTGACGCTAAATTTGAACTCAGGTCCTCTTGACTTCAGGATTGATGATCCACTGCACCACCTAGCTGCCCCTAATATGTAACTTATCAAAAGCAGTATAAAAATGCTTCTTTTAAAAATAACTGCTAAAATAATTATAATGTGGACCCCTCTGGCACTGATGAATTCTATGGACTCCTCACAATAATGTTTTGAAACGTGTAAAGTAATATATAAGATTACAAAGGAAACCAACTACACCAAATACAATCATCAAAAAACTCTTTAAATGAACTCATGGGCCCCAGAATAAAAAATAATACTCTAAACTCTCTTGTATACTCTCAATTTCTAGGTGCCACAGTGCTCATTTTAAAAAATTAACTTAGGAGAAGGAATTGAAATTTATTCATTTTATGTTTTACATAATTGCACATGTATAGCCTACATGTGTGATTGCTTAGCATATCTCAGGGAAAAGGGAGGAGAGGAAGGTTAGAAGAAATAGAATTTGGGACCCAAAACTTTAAATAAAAATGTTTTTTAAATTAGAAAAAAAAAGATTTATTCACACTAAATAAATGAAAAGATGTGTATAAATGTATACACATTAAATATATATATATATGCACACATACATATGTATTAAATTTTATTTATAGGATAATTTGTACTTATTCTTTAAATACAGAGATTGAAATAAGCATAACATAATGTGACACCAGTGACTGTAAGAATCTAAATTTGCTTAGTTGCTATTTCTATCATATTGTGAATACCTGTAATTAATAATGATGAGTGATGGTTTTAAATCTAAAGAATGTAAATTTAATTTAAAAATTAAAATTAAAGAAATATAAATTTTAGTTTAAAAATATTAAAGCCTTCAAAGAAAATTATCAAAGAAATCAGTTCTATCCTATTTCTATTTAAGGAAAAAAGGTAAAAAGAAACAAACAAATCTTGCTTTTTATTTTGCATTACACTGACCTTGTAAGCCTTCTAACAGTTTCGGATATCGAACATGCTCCTCTGTTCCATGCCCAAGTCTCTGATTGTCACCTTTTCCCCACGAGTAAACTTGACCATCTTTTGTTAAAGCAACGGAAAATTGGCTTCCACAACGTACTTTAACAACATCTAAGTCTTGAAGTTTTTCAATCAGTTTTGGTGTTTTACAACCATCACTACCACCTCTTCCTAGTTTTCCATAATCACCATCGCCCCAAGACCAGACTTGACCTGGAAAAGAAAATATGATACTTATTTCCAGGTCTACTACATTTTCATAATCAATAAGGATGACATATCAAAATGTGAACTGTCAGATTCCTAAGAAAACAAATTATTTTAGAACAAAAAAACAATCTCGCCTCAACAAAGCTTTGCATATAAAAAGCATATTAAATTGAGTTATCTCTAATTTACAGTTAGCAATTCAGACAGACATAGAATTAACATAGAAAAGGGAAAAAAATAACAAAATTGAAGGGTTATTGAAGATGAAATTAAGAACTTGAATCTTGCTTGCTTTAACATCAGTACTTCTTTAACCAAAAAAAAAAAAAAAAAAAAAAAAAAAAGAACTTTTGATTACTACTAATATAAAACATAATAAGCCGTTCTGAAGAGCAGTTTGGAACTATGCTCAAAAAGTTATCAAACTGTGCATATCCTTTGATCCAGCAGGTTATATCCCAAATAGAACTCACATATGCGAAAACGAAAGGGACTCACATATGCAAAAATGTTTAGGGCAGCCATTTTTGTAGTGGCAAGAAACTGGAAACTGAGTGGATGCCCATCAATTGGAGAATGGCTGAATAAATTATGGTATATGAATGCTATGGAAGACTACTATTCTGTAAGTAACGACCAGCAGGATGATTTCAGAGAGGCTTACATGAACTGATGCTAAGTGAAACAAGCAGAACCTGGAGATCACCATACATGGGAACAAGACTACACAATAATCAATTCTGATGGACATGGCTCTCTTCAACAATAAGATGATTCAAACCAGTTCCACTTGTTCAGTGATGAAAAGAGCCATTTACACCCAGAGAGAGGACCGTGGGAACAGAATGTGGACCACAACATAGCATTCTCACTCTCTCCGTTATTGTTTGCTTGCATTTTGTTTTCTTTCTCAGTTTTTCCTTTTCTTCCTTCTTGATCTTTTTTTTCTTGTGCAGCAAGATAACTGTATAAATATGTATGCGTATTATGGATTTAACATGTATTTTAACATATTTAATATGTATTAGACTACCTTGCCAGCTAGGGGAAGGGGTGAGGGAAGGAGGGGAAAATTTGGAACAAAAGGTTTTTCAAGAGTATGTTGAAAAAATTACCCTTGCATATGTTTTGTAAATAAAAAAGAAAATTAAAAAAAGAAAACAATGTATTTTTCAAATTCTTTCATATTTTTTCAGGACACAATTCAAATTCCAAAAATATCGATATATTATAGAATGATAAGCCAAATGCATTAAGAACTTTTGTGTAAAAATACAGAACTTTTGGAGAGAAACAACTAAGTAGCTGTTCATGGAATTTGGGGTGTTTTAGGACTCAATGGTAAACAATATGATGTAGCTTCTTCAGCACACTCCACCTCCCCAAAAAACTAAAAATCATAGGCTACAGAAATGGAAAAAGTATAAAGTCCTAAATCTAGGAGTTGGTACTTCAACTGGACCCTGCTCTAATTAGACTACATCTGCAACAATATGTTTCGTTCTAATGTGTATATATGTATATTTTTAACTGCCTCAAACAAGTTTGAGTATATCCAATACAGGGCAACCAAAAAGGTAAAAAGTCTGTAGAACCGATTATATGAGAATTACTTAAAATAAACTAGCCCAGAAAAGACTAAGTTCTTAGAGTGGTTTATTAAGTTTATGGGATCTTTATTTTGGAATATAAGTTAGGGGTACAGAATAGGAAATGAAGGAGGCATGGAAAAGAAATATTATTGTCATCAATTATTTGAGGGTTGCCACAAAGAAAAGAGAAGGCAGACTCTGGGGCACCAGAAAATAGAAATAGGGACAATGGATAGAATTATAAGTTAACAGGAGATTTTGGCCGACTTCAACAGCCTGATTCCAAATCCAACAGTTAGTTCATAATTAGCAACAAAAACTGCACAGTAAATGGTATACAATCCAAACTCTATGTAGAAATTTTACTAAATTTTCTTGGGTCCTAATCAGATGCTGAACCATCAATAAATGCTAATTTTCTACCCCCAAAATCAGAAGTGAAACCCAAGTCATCATCTTATTCTTTTTAAAAATTAACACATTAGAAAATAACTGCAAATACTTTTCTGAAATTCTTAATATATGTAAACAGAAAATGAAATCCTACTATTTTTAAATACAAAATTTCCAACTATTTATGTTATTAGAATAGTCCATCTAAAACAATTACAAAGAAAAAAGACTGATACAAAAGGTTGTGATTAAAAAAAATATACTAGATTTGGAATCAAAAGAATCTAGGATCAAATCCCAGCTTTGCACTAGTGTGATCTTTGGCAATTCATAATCTCTTGAGCCTTTAGTTTTCTTATCAACAAAATAAGGAGACTGGGGCCAGTTGACCTCTCTGATCCTATCCAGGATCCTAAATTTATGATTCCATGATTCCAATAGGCCATTAACACTTCCCATCTTTGAAGAAGCCATTTAGGTTCTTCATTTATATAAGAAAAATAAAGCTATACTCGACTTAAGACAGGAAGCTAAATTAAATGACCTGATGAAATCATTTCAAAATTTAAGATCTATGACTTTAAGATCTTAAAAATACCTTAAGTTTTTTCAAACTGAAATACTAAGTCCAAAGTTAATGCCCAAGTTAACAAGCTCCCATTGGGTAAAAATTTATTTTTTCCATTTTCTACTTACCATTCTCAGTCACTGCAAGAGTCTGAGCATCCCCACTCCCACAAGAGACATCAATAACCTTCAGTCCTTTAAGTCCAGTTACTAGCATTGGAATTGTCTGATCTTCACTTGAGCCTTCAAAATAGAAAGTTCTTTCATATCAATCAATAAGTGAGTATTACCAAATGCCTTTTATGTGTTAAGCACTTCAGCTACAAATATAAAAGTGAAGTCACTACCTTAAGGAAAATCACATTTGTATCCTTATTGAGGTAGAACAAATTATACAAAAAAAGTCATCCTTTAATAATTTTATATTAAAAGTAAAAACATACCATGTCCCAGCCTGCCATAGTTTCCTCGACCCCAAGTATATAACTCTCCTTCAGCTGTAATAGCTGCACTATAAGTACTTCCACATGCGATATGAACTACATGTTTCCCAGCTTGCTTTCCTGAGAGAGCAGATATCATCTTAGGTTCTTCTAGAGGCCTAGTAGTAAGACAGAGAGAATAAGAAAACTTCTAAAAATTTAAATGTTCTTTAAATATATCTGAGAAATGACAATGTAAAGCACTTCTTGAGAAAAATAATGATTATAACAACTACAAATAATATTAATAATCAAAGATATAAAATTACCTTTAAAATTGTTTAATGAAAATAAAATATTTTTTCAAAATATATATAACATGATTTTTAATGTTTCATAAAATTCACAGAATTTATAGAAAGGATTAAATAAATATGAATGCAATTTTAATCTTGTATATGCAAAGTACAGAATAATGATTTCAGAATGGCAAGGCCTTCTCAATGTCTAGTTTAAACTAATACTCTTATTTATAATCAATGTTACCCAGAAAAATTTTCAATGGAATCTGGATTACATTTAAAAACATCCATTTAAAAGAACTCAGCTATATTTTAAATAAACTTTTTTTGAAAATGTTCTAAAATATAAATGTTGAGTGCAGTTATTCTACTGTCATATGTTCCAAAATACTTCCTCCAGTAATCTATACTGACCTGAACCTTTTCAGATCTCCTAATGCACTTTAAATGTCATTCATACATTAGTATTTTGCACTATCACTTAACTTATGTTTACATGTCTCCCCAATACACATAACTATATGGAAACTTCACAGAAAGCAAGGATCATGTTGTATTTCTTGATATTAAAATATTTATTAACTACAAAGTACAAAACACAATGAAAACATTAAAGAATAAGGCTATTCCCAAACAAGAATAGCCTCCTCAATGCTTATTAAAACATTATTCTTGACAATAAACCCTCAAAAAATACTTGACAAAATACCACATTCCTAGTCATTTAGTCTTAGTCACAAATAAACTATTTCATAATTATGTATGAATATGTCCATCAGTTGGAGAATGGCTGAATAAATTGTGGTATATGAAAATTATGGAATATTACTGTTCTGTAAGAAATGACCAACAGGATGATTTCAGAAAGGCCTGGAGAGACTTACACGAACTGATGCTGAGTGAAATGAGCAGGACCAGGAGATCATTATATACTTCAACAACAATACTAGATGATGACCAGCTGATGGATCAGGCCATCCTCAGCAACGAGATCAACCAAATCATTTCTAATGGAGCAGTAATGAACTGAACTAGCTATACCCAGAAAAAGAACTCTGGGAGATGACTAAAAACCATTACATTGAATTCCCAATCCCTATATTTATGCACACCTGCATTTTTGATTTCCTTCACAAGCTAATTGTACAATAATTCAGAGTCTGATTCTTTTTGTACAGCAAAATAATGTTTTGGTCATGTATACTTATTGTGTATCTAAGTTATATTTTAATATATTTAACATCTACTGGTCATCCTGCCATTTAGGGGAGGGGGTGGGGGGGGTAAGAGGTGAAAAATTGGAACAAGAGGTTTGGCAATTGTTAATGCTGTAAAGTTACCCATGTATATATACTGTAAATAAAAGGCTATTAAATAAAAATTAAAATTAAAATAATAATAATAATAATTATGTATGAATGAGGGTTATTATTCTATTCCAGTCTTTTAGAATTCTAATATGAAAAGGGATATTTCTTATAAAAAGTGCTTATTGCCTCGTAAAAAACACAGTGATAATACATACACTGTATCACCATGGCCTAACCGTCCACCATCTCCACAGCCCCAAGAAAAGACCTCTCCAGTGGCTGCCAAAGCCAGATAATGATGACCATCTGAATGTGCTGCAATTTTCACAATATTTCTAGAGGCAAGACCTTGAACTAGTTGGGGTCCCTAAAAAGGATAAAAATACCAAAAAAAAAAAAAAAAAAAAAAAAAAAAAAGTCACAAAATGAGAAATCAGTAAAATAACTTAAGATACAATTTAGTAATGCACCACATAGCAACAAAGCCCCAATTACTAAAAGCCCTGAATGTCTGAAGTAAATATCTTTAGTTCCTCAGTTCTAATACTGAGCAAATTCTAAACAGTAACTTAGGGTTTTCAACCTGCTTTACTATGAATATCAGATTTTAACTTTTAAAATATATGAAACTTTGGTAGTCTGTTGAAGAAACATATTAAATCATTTTTAGAGTTATATAAAGCATACTTTATGTATGAAAACATCTAGAGAACTATTACATTTCAAGGACATCAATAATGTATATTTAGCCTCTTGTTTTTCTAGGTTGTTTTAAGTCATCTTTAATAAATTTTTGCAAAATACTATTTTTGCCTTATCAATGCATTTGCATGGGAAGTTAAGTATAATAGGAAGAAACTAATTTCAAAGTAAACAAAATGATGTATTAAAATGAAAAAGATAAAAAGAGAGACCTATGGTGACAAATCAATAACATGGCAAGAAATTTATAAAAGGGGACTGATGACCTAAAACAAACCAAAACTATTGAAGTTCAGAAAATAAAGAAATCTGAGAAAATTTTCACCTTGCTATCACTTCAATTAATTACAAATCAAGATTAAGTCAAGAAAAAAAGATTTACATTAGGGAAAAAACAGCAACCACCCCTACCAATGTGTCACTGTTGTAAGCCTGCATGTAAACTCGCCCATTCCGAGACAAAATCAGGAAACGCTTTTCTGCACAGGCAATCTGTGTGATCCCAAGATTTGCAAGTCCTTCACATTGAATTGGGCCAATCACATTAGCATAGTATTTCCATCCTATTAAGCCCCAACCTATGACTTCTTGTAAAGATCCCTGTAAGACAATAAATTAATTCAATAAGCTGAATTTGATGTAATACATATTCTAAATATTTATTTTAACGATTTAGATTAGCATAGTACAATACAAAGATAAAAATCATCCACTGTAGGAAAATGCCTATAATAGGTGTTTCTCATGAACTTTTATTCATGTAGAAGAAAGTTGTATATAAGCATCATAATACTGTTATCCTAAAAACATAAGCTTCAGCTAGTAACACATCTTTTGAATGACTGTTATGCATTCAAACTTAGATTTGTTTTCTTTTTTAATACTGCTGTCCAATAACAAATTCTTCAAAATCTTTTCAACTTCAGATACTTTCAAAACTGGATCACTATTATAATGGCTTTTTTAGGATTTTACATGGATAGAATGTGTAATGTGCAATTAAATTTTGAGCTGGAAGCTTCCAAAAGCCTTCACTTTTCTCAGGAACTAAGCTGTAATATGTGTTCATCTACTCATATTATTCAAACAAATATTCTCTATATTGGGTTCGAAAAGGTACTAACTTTAAATAAGACATGGTTCTCTGCCTTATAAAGCTTACAGTATATTAAAGATAAAAATGAGAAAAAGAGAGCCAATAAAAAATAAACTATGTTTCTTCCACTCAGGAGGCACAGGTAGATATGCTGTCCTCACCACTCCCCTCCAGTAGTAGTATCACTAGTATTGTTCTTAGTAAAGTGTATGTTCTTTCTATTAAGTAGAAAGACCTTAGAGGACAAGGTCTATTCTGTTTGTGCCTCTGAATCTTTAGGACCAGTATAAAGTCTTGTGCCCTGAAGGTCCTTATTAACTGTTTAATGAAGAGGGCAATCTCCCTGAACAGACAATCAGGAGCAACGATTACTATCCTTGGACCTTCAGAAAGTAAGAAAGATATGTATGGTCAAGAAAATCATCAAAGAGCATGTACTTCATGTCAGAGAACCACAAAACTAGAAAGGCTAAACAAATAAAAAAACTACACATTTAATGACCAGAGGCATTCAGAAACCTGTAAAAAGGAAAGATGTTATTACTTAGCAAGACCAACTTTCATTTAGAAAAGAATTTAAGGTAATCTCCTTTTGATATTAGGTACTAACAATCATTGAGGCAACCCTGAACTATCTAGAGAGAGAGAATATTAAGTTTCTAATCATGACCTTCTAAATAGTGATAGAGGAAAACTGTGGGACAATTAACCAGAAAATTTCTCAATGTGAATTTGTTGATAAATGACAAAGAGATACAACTTAATGCTTCAAGATTTAAATAATTACAGCTAGAAACTGAGGTATGGTATAGAAACAGACAATAGTTCAAACAATTTGGGTAAGATTTTGATTCATTCAATATAGCTTCAAAATGTCACATGCAACTGGTTTGTTGTCAGTTTGCTCTCAGAACATCAAAAGAGCTGGCAAATAAAGAAAGGGACTTAAACTGTACAAAGTTTAACAAATAAGTGGCTATTTTATTTAAACTGCACAAAGTATTATAAATAACTGGCCACTTTATAAAAACAAGAGGACTGTTTAAGCTATTCTAACATTTGTGTACATTTGTATTTATATATATATTTTGTTTGTGATACTGTTTGGGCAAACACATTCCCTCCTATTTAATCAGCTGAAATTTTTCATTTTCCTCTTTCTTACACAATGGGGATATCACTTCCAATACCTACTACAAAGGATTATCATACCACTCAACTGAGATAATACATGCAAAGCATTCTGCAAACCATAAAGGTGTTTATTATTATTCTCAAATCAAGGAGCAGAGAAAAGGGAACATCTAGTCCAAAGATTCTCCCCTCAAGAAGACATGAAAAGCATCAGGCTGTGTTGGCACAACAAAGCTGAAGGGCCCCAGGAAGGATACAATATCTAGAAAAGGAGAAGGCATGGGCAACTAAAGGGATGGCTAAAGCCAACCAATACCAGAGTACCATACTAGAAGTTCAGAAAGGGTTGAAGCTCAGTATAGAGTCCAAGGCAATTTGCAGCAGGGTCTTTTGGGAGGTAAGTACATACTTTAATGCCTAGATACAAGAAATAATGCCTAGATACTTATCATGCTAAATCTCTAAAAAGTGACAACAGTTCACAACAGTCTACCAAAAATAGTCAATACTTTCAAGAATATTAGTTGATAAATTTCCTATGCTAATTAAAAATAGCTTCAAAAGTAATTGCTATCATAACTGGAACAACAAAAGAAAATGTAAAGAGTTATTAAATGCAATTACAAAGTATTTGAAATTCCTGATATAATAGTAAGGTAGACAATTTCATTTCAATAAATACCTTATGAGATGTAGGAGAACTACACTGAGGAGGCATGCAGGGAGTGGCCAGACGATCTAAGTACACTACCTTCCACATTCTTCTAAATTAAATTTAGGGAGATACTTCCTGCCACTGGGAGTAATATTCAAGAAAACAGCCTATTCTAAGAAGTGGCAGGCAGTTTAAGGACTTTTAAGACCTTATGTAAAAAACAAATGATCTCTATTCTCTCCTGATTAAATATGCTAGTCTTCATAGTTTATGGCTGAATTCAGAGTTTTCCCAAACTTGCCAGATTCAATAAGAGATTACTCTTAAGGAAGGAACAACAAATACTGCACACAAAAGTTACTAAAAAAAAGGCACAGGAGAATGGCATAAAGTAGGGAAGACATTAAGAGATGGCAGTATTAAGTCCTTTAAAGGACTTATTTGGAAAAGCAAATTAAAAGGATGAACAGGAGTCTACAAGGGCAATAACAATAAAACTAAGGTGATTTTTCTTGTTTGTGTCCTTACTTTGAGATGTAGTAGACCTTGGAATCTGTAAAAAGGATCTTTTCATGGTAATCTAACCCATGATGAACAATGAAACTGTGGTTTTACTCAGAAGCTAGACATTAAATCCCAATTCTGACAAAGACTAGCTGTATGATCTTGACCAAGGCATTTTATCTCCTCTACACCTAAGTTTTCTTCTCCAAAAAATGGTGATAACATCACAAGGTTATAGGAGGAATGAATTTTGCAACTACAATATGCCATGTGAATTATCATCGTTTTTAATAATATGTAAAAGAACCCTTTAAAAAGTCTTCCTAAACACCATTTATCATAAGATGCTAAATCTCTAAAAAGTGACAACAGTTCACAACAGTCTACCAAAAATAGTCAATACCTTCAAGAATATTAGTTGATAAATTTCCTATGCTAATTAAAAATAGCTTCAAAAGTAACTGCTATCATAACTGGAACAACAAAAGAAAATGTAAAGAGTTATTAAATGCAATTACAAAGTATTTGAAATTCCTGATATAATAGTAAGGTAGACAATTTCATTTCAATAAATACCTTATGAGATGTTGGAGAACTACACTGAGGAGGCATACAGGGAGTGGCCAGACGATCTAAATGCGCCATAATCACTACTGCAGTTTGACGCAAATCAATGGCTAATTCATTGTCTTGTGGTAAAGTAAGGTACCTCAAAAAACTTTCATTGGGACTCAGAAGACCAGACAGCATCTAAAAGAAGGAGGAAAAAACTACATTAGTCAAATATTTCAAAAATAATGTGAAAAATATGAACATACTAATAAATATTTAATACATTTTCCAATTATTTATATTTTGGTATGGATATAAAAGATAAAGTTGGCCAATTTACTTTAGTCATCTCAAACAACACTATTAATGACATGCCTGAATGAACTCTGAAAAGATTATAAATACCATTAAGACAGCCTAATGTTCAAATTGATCATTATACAATCTAAGGATTTTTCATATAAAGCTATGAATGGAGGCATCAACCTATTTGTATTTTTTCAATCCAATCTGAAGAAATTATCATATATTTCCTGTTTTCAAAGTTCAAGCCATACTAGTCATCTTTCTATAAAAAAATTGAGAACCTTTTTAACAAAAATTAGCAAATGTTAATATGTAGCAGGGCTGGAAACTAACTACAACATCATAATATAATTATGTTTTAAATGAAAGACTTAGAAAATAAAATTAAAATCATTTCAAAGGTTTAAACATGAATCTATAAACTAACACTTCACATCTAATGCCAGGGGCTCAAATACAGAAAAGAAGTTAAGAAGTTGAGCCCTCTTTAGAAACAAAAGTATGGGGAAAAAAGAATAATTCTGAATCTTCTAAGTTTAAACACTCTTAAAATAAGCTGAATAGAAGGGGGAAAACCTCAAGCATTGGAGGTAGGAAGACTAATAAAATTTGAGGAGGGTTGGGGTTGAAATCGAGAAATCAGATGACACCAATTCAGTCAAAAGCAATGACATTTTTCCTTTAATCTACAACTTTTACAACCTAAGCCTCTTATTTTATGATTAATTTCATACAGCCTTGTGAGTAACTCAGATGGTTGTCATTTCTCTTTTTAATTAAGTAATTTAACTTATGACTCATTTTACAAACTAATTGGAGAGAAAATAAAAATATATCAAGTATTATTTATTAAATGTCTATTACAGACTAGGCATGTGCTAAACAATAGGAATATAATTTTATAATTATATTAGATGTAATTATATTGAATGAAACAGCTTTGGGGGAAAAAAATAAAACCTTTCCATTCTAAAAAAGAAACAAGAACGCATATAAGTATATACAAAATAACTATGAAAAGAATAGAAAGTAGCTTTAAAAATTAGCTAGGGAGAAAGGCATTAACAGTTCAGTTAGAAAGGACTAAATCCAGAGGGTAGTATTTAAGCTGAGTCTTAAAAGAGGGAAGGAAGGACAGAATTGGAAGGACAGAATGTAGGAAGATGGTGCAAAGACAGAGAATTTAAATGGAGTATTTTATAAGGAACACAGAGAAGGCTAGTTTTGCTGGATTGTAAAGGGTGAGAAAGGTAATAATGTACAATGAGACTGGGAAGACAGGATGGGGCTAGATTGTGAAGTTATAAAAGCTAAAGAGAAGAATTTGTATTTGATCCCAGAAGCAACAGGAAATTGACAAATTTTACTAAGTAGGGAAATCACATGGTCAGATCTATGCTTATTAAAAATATTTTGGCAAAAATGCAAAGGATAAACTGAAATAGAGAGAACTGAGGCAGGGAAATAAATCAGGAGGTTATTGCAATAATTCAGATGAAATACTGTCAGGGCATGAATTAATATGGAGGCTATATGAATAGAGAGAAAGGACTGGATGTTGTAGATACATAAAAACTGGCAATTGATTGTGGCTATGTGTAGTTAGGAAGAATGAGGAATTGAGGTTATGAATCTTAGAGAGCTGAAAGAATGGAGTCTTCAACAGAAATAGTTAAGTCTGGAAAAGAAATGGGTTCAGGGAAAAGATAAAAAGTTCAGTTTTGGACAGGCTGAGTCAAAGATGTCTCTCTCCAAAACAACCAGTTTAAATTATTGAAGTCTCAATGGGTGATAGGTATTTGAAGCTCAAAGAAGAGAGATTGAATCTAGTTTTATAAATCTGTGAGGCACCTACATAGAGATAATTAAATCCATAGGAACAGGAAGATCAAGAGAACATGTTAGAAGAGAAGACTACCATTATAGCCTTGGGAATATGATAGGAATGATGAGCCAGCAAAAGAAACTGAAAAGTAATAATTAGACAGATAAGAAGGAAAACAAGAGAGCACTATCATGAAAATGCAAAATGGTGAAAGTGGCCCCAAAGTCAGATGTAGTAGATAGCTCAAGAAAAATGAGGAATGCTAAAAGATCATCAGGATTAGCCATCCTACTACTGTAAAATCCTTTCTGACAGACTGTAATAAACATTTTCTTATCTCCTATGACATCTAACATTAAGAGCCTTGTTCATAGTAGGTATTCAATGTGTTACCAAATTGGATGGGAACACACATTAAAAGAAATCCAAACTTAATAGGGCAATAACTTAATCTCAGGAGTAATTACTTGAAAGGTTCCCACAATTATTGCAAAAATGATAAAAATCAGCAGGATTATTTATTATCCTGATGACTGATCACTTAAAAATAGAAACTTCATGCCCACCACCTGTAATATTCTTCTTTAAAGTGTAATTTTCTCTGTGAGCAGGTTTCTTGGGGAGCTTCTGGTGGAATTCTAACAACCACCCACCCCTGACAACTACTTTGAGAAAAGGACACGGCTCTGCCTCTGGCTAGAGTAGTATCTGGAAATGGCACCATAACATCACAAAGCAGAGCCAAGACAAAATCCTACCACCTGCTGATGCTACTGGGTCTGAGGAATGTCATGATGTCTTCTGATCGAATTAAACCCCATTGTCTAACCAACACATACTACCTCTCCAATCTCTGTGACAATGAACCAGCTGCTGTCAAGGAAAAAGTGAAGCAGGTTCAATGCCATTATCTTCTTCTCAGAACTCTCTCACTCCTTTCCTACCCCATTCACATTCTATCAAAACCCAATCTTAGATTACTCCCATCATCTCCCACCTCTACTTCCACTCAAATGCTGCTGAATGGAACTAGAAAAAGCTATAACATTGTGCCAACTGCAGCCCTCTTTGTGGTGGCCAGAAACTGGAAACTGAGTGGATACCCATCAATTGGAGAATGGCTGAATAAATTGTGGTATATGAATATTATGGAATATTATTGTTCTGTAAGAAACAACCAACACGATGATTTCAGAAAGGCTTGAAGAGACTTACATGAACTGATGCTGAGTGAAATGAGCAGAATCAGATCATTATATACTTCAACAACAATACTATATGATGATCAATTCTGATGGACGTGGCCCTCTTCAACAATGAGATAAACCAAATCAGTTCCAATAGAGCAGTAATGAATTGAACCAGCTACACCCAGCAAAAGAACTCTGGGAAATGAGTATGAACCACTACATAGAATTCTCAATCCCTCTATTTTTGTCCATCTGCATTTTTGATTTCCTTCACAGGTTAATTGTACATTATTTCAAAGTCTGATTCTTTTTGTACAGCAAAATAACTGTATGGATATATACACATATATTGTATTTAACATATGCTTTAACATATTTAATATGTATTGGTCAACCTGCCATCTGGGGAAGGGGATGGAGGGAAGGAAGGGAAAAATTGGAACAAAAGTTTTTGCAATTGTCAACGCTGAAAAATTACCTATGCATATATCTTGCAAATAAAAAGCTATAATTAAAAAAAAAGAAGAAAAAGGGAAAAAAAAAACCATTGTGCCAACTGGGTTCATGATACATATCTGTTATCTCATCTTAACTGGGTCCTTACAGGAGCAAAGCCATCCTTCACAACTGCTCTCTGATCTGATCCCTCACCACAGCAGATGGTTTTCTTCTCCCCTTTAATATTCTAGAATGCTCATCTTCCTCCTCTCTCATCCAAAGACCTTGCATCAGGCCTTACCAAAGCAAGTCAAGGCTACCTACTGTAAGTTCTCTTTTATCTTCTCACCCCTTGACAGTACTCCCCCCCCCACACTCTCCTCTAGTTCTTTTCAGATCCATGTTTGAAGAAAAGTCGGTCCCTTTCCATGTCAAAGTCAACCCCCTCTACATGTGCCTTGATTCCATCTCTTCCCTATCTTCTGCTGAAGACTACCTGCACTATTATCTGTCCCTTCCTCTTTCTAATATTTGGTGTCTTTCTATCCATTGATTTCTTGGATTACCTATAAATTTGTCCAAGTCTCCACAGATCCCCATCTTAAAAAAAAAATCATTAAATTATGCCATTTCTGCTAGGTATCAACCTTCATCTCTCTTCCCCTTCATAGTTAAAAGTTCAATAAAAAAATGTTCACAATAAGTGCCTCTCCTTCCTTTCTTCCCTCTCTGTTCAAAACCCTTTATTATATGGCTCCTGATCTAAATTCTTAAAGAAAGTTACTCTCTCCAATTGCCAATGATCCTATAATAATGGTCAAAGCTGATGTCCTTAATTATCACCCTTCTTGGCCTTTTTAACACCATTTGTCCTCAGCTCCTGGATTCCCTACTCAACATGGGTGTAATGACAGACCAGTTCTCTGGAGGATCTTGTTACCAACAAGTCCTTTATCTTAAGACACCCACCTCTTCTAAGATTAAAGACTCGAGCTGATACTGAGATCCTCCAGAAAGCTAGTACAGACATTACACATGAGTTTCCATGGCATTTCTCACATGGTTCTCCACTTGTCTGACAAATGATTCTTAGTATCTTTTGTTGGTTCTTCATCCATACCACACTCCTTGGGTTTTCCTTAAGCTCTGTCCTATACACTCTCCTTATCTATCTTTAAACTTGACTGTATCAACCCCTACAGTTCAGTTATTTAAATGATTTTCAGGTCTAAATACCCAGTCTTACCTTCTCTTCTGAGTTCCAGTCACATATTTCAATCACCTACTAAACAAATAAGATTTCAAACTCAAAAATTTTCCCAAAACCTACCCATCTTCTGAATTTCACAATATCAGTAAGTCTTTTCTGAGCTCCCTAAGCTTCTCAAAAGGAAACTTCTTTTAATCTTTTTAGGGAATCAAAAGAAATTTTCAGTTTTTATTTTGAAAAGACTTTGTATTAGGTTATATAGAAATTATTTCTAATCTAACACAGAATGCAAACTCCTTGAAAGCAAAAACTTTCAATTTCGTCTCTGTATTCCAGTCTTTTTGTGTATACTGTACACAATAAGTACATATAAACACTTAATGAAGGATTGCATTTTCTTAAATGCTCACAGTCAGCAGCCCCTAAATAATTAACAAGTATTCTAATATTTTCAAAATAATTAATTCTGCTTAAAAGGGTTTAGATTACCAATTATCAGAGGCTTATTCAAATTTCTCCAGACCAACAAATACTTCTCAAGTGAGTAGTGTGTTTCAAATTATTCCAATTATTATTATATCAAATTATAAGGGTTTTTTTGCAACCAGACTTCCTTCTTCAACCCTCTGTTGCTATTACCAGATGCAACACTTTATAATGCTGACTGCAAAGTTCTTTCACCTTTTTCATTCATAAATCAAAGTGCCAACTTACTCCATGCTCATCAAATTAGCTGGGATTAGTAAGTATCTTTAATTATTTCAAATCACAAAAATTAATTACTACCTAGGACATTTACCTGAATCTCATCTTCAGTATTAAGTATGTCTTTATTGCAGATTATACTCTGAAATCTTTGTAATAAAGGGAGAAGTGGTGCACTAGTTCCTTGGGCAGATCGTTCATTATCTGTTTCCCTTGTCCCATTGTCCCATAATTGAAGTAGTAACATAATGGCAGATAACATTTGGCTAAAAGAAAAAAACAGGTAGTCACCCATCAAAGTACCAAATAGTCACATGAATCTTTTGAATGCAAAACAATTAATTAAAGATTTATAAAGGTTCTGTATTAGCGAGACCAACAATATTAGTGCTTGTAAATGAATTTTTAACAAAAATGAAAAATGAGCGAAGCTTCATGCTTCACAAAGCACTGTCAGACTTTCTGTTTATCAGAAAAAGGAGAAAAAAGAAAGGTCCCAAGTATTAAAATGTTAAAATGCAACCATTCTTCAAGAAATTTCTGTTCCTTCAATTAATTAAAATATTTAAAACATAAGTAAATAAAAACAGAGAAGTTTCTTGGATGTCAAAAAACAGAGGCCAAAAGTGAACTATGTGAACACATTTAATTTTATATTAAAAAGGGTATTTTCAAAGACCCTTTAATTGTCAAATAGGGTACAACTACTAATACAAAAGAAAGTGAAAGAAAAGCATCCCTGGATTATTCATCTTCTGATAACTAAAAAGTTCACTTAAAATTTTTTAAAACAGAGTTTAAAGAGAGATTATTACATTCCTCACCTTAGAGTGCCTCTCTGCACAGCCAACTCTAACAATATGGCAAGTGCTAAGTGCTGGTCTTGTAATGGAATGTTTCCTGGTCCTTTGGTACTTGCAGTTCCATGAACATCACTATTTCAAAAGAAAAATTAATTGATTCAGGAAAACTTTATAGTAACAGAAAAGATGATATGCACATTTATTATAAAATAAGTTTCAACCCTCCTCCCCATCCCAATAAATTTACAATGAAGAAACAAGATTTCTGAAGTTTTCAATAGTGATTTTATAAAATAATGGACTAGCTATAAATCTTTGGAGAGATATTTAGAAAATTCATATTTTCTACAGATATTTTACAGATGAAGGCCAAAGAAGTATTTGTATCTACATCATTTAAAGATAAATGTTCTAAAGCTAGGCTTTATTTTAATTAACTCAACTTTTTAAAAAGATACAAAGTTTCTAAAGCATAAACTTTCTTATTCCATTATCAAAGAAAATTTCTTTAATAGGTTACTTTATGTAATACGAATAGGAATATTTAGATATATTTTCACTTTTAACGAAATTTAGTTTCCATGATTTCTGAATTACTGAATTATATTACTGAATAAGAATAGATTTCTTGCACTTCTCTAAGAATCTAAAATTCCTAAAGTTTATTCTCATTTCTGAGCTAAGAATAACTTCTTAGACTTTATTTTTATATAGCTCATAAGTAATTATTTTATATTACTATTAAATATCCTAACATCTAATCACTATTACAAATAAATTTTTTAAATTAAGTTCAAAGACAGTTATTTAATTTTGTGAAGTAGATTTAATTTTATACTTTAAATATAACTTAAAACATTATGTAAGCACATCATCATTTTAGGTGTGTATAAAACTTTGAGGTGTGAAAAGAGTATCTTAAAATACTTTCTACTCAAGTTCATACTGAATACATATTCCTTTTTTTTTTTTTTTAATTTAATAGCCTTTTATTTACAGGATATATGCATGGATAACTTTACAGCATTAACAATTGCCAAACCGTTTGTTCCAATTTTTCACCTCTTACCCCCCCCCACCCCCTCCCCTAGATGGCAGGATGACCAGTAGATGTTAAATATATTAAAATATAAATTAGATACACAATAAGTATACATGACCAAAACGTTATTTTGCTGTACAAAAAGAATCAGATTCTGAAATTGAATACATATTCCTAATAATACAATATCTTAAAAATTCAAAATAAATGTATTTATACAATCTATGAGATTTACAAATTTCACCTTAAGTAAATATAGGTGGAACACTTTCATGATCAATTACATAGAGTCAATCACTCTGAATGAATACTGATGTTAAGCCCAAAACGTGCACTCAAACTGTTTACCAATATCTAGGGGGAAAAATTACCTATGAGAGATGATTTTGATCACCATACACAAAAAATTACAAGTTTTCAATTGAATTCAACAAATATTTACTAAATTGTCTATTATGTACAAAATACCATGCCAAACCAATGAAAACAGAAGCTTTAAAAGAAAAGGCTTTATTAGGATTCACTGAGATAATAATAGGAATTTGATAATAATTAAAAACTGGACCATGAATCATGTGATATAACTTAATCGAATAAATATGGAAAATAAACTTACCCAGTAACAACAGACCTTAGGAATTTAGTTGCTCTCTCCACAACTTCCAACCAAACAGATGACACTGTGCTTTCATCAAAAAGAGATGCTTCTGGTAGGGCTCTCAAGGCATCAAGAGACTCCTGTAACAATTCACTGCATAGATCGGCATCTTCCCCTAAAAGAACCAATTCAATTCAACCAACATTATTAAGCACTCCTAGAGAACAAGGTACTCTAGTATGTACTAAAAGAGATCAGTGTTTAAATAAAATACAGGTGTGGTCCCTGTTCTTATCTAAGATTATGGTCATCTTGTAAGGGGGATATTGATGCATAAATAGAATATTATAGATTTTGATCATCTTGACTTCTAAAAGGAAGGCTCAGAGGTAGAAAAGCACAAAGTATATTCTAGAGAGTAGCCCAGGTTGACTACAGTATTTTTATTATGTTACAGAAAAACTCTTTCTCAACAGCATTTCTGGTTATAAAAAATGTCATGTAAGAATTACTAACTTCATAATCTTTTACATAAAGTAAATTACACCCAAAAAATCAGTTTTTATGTCACCTGATTAGTTGCTGTTTAGAATATGAGATTTACTTTGGAATCATACACTACTTAAACCAAAAAAAAAAAAAGTAGAGACTGGCTATATATTACTTCAAAATAAAAAAAGAGAAAATTGAGATCCATAAAAGTTAAATATAATCATAGATATATTTACTAGAAGACTAGCACCCAGTTCTCCTGACTTCTTTACACAATAGTTGGGAGGGAGAAGGGCATCTTTTTGGAAACTAAAAAATGTAGCTCAACTTTACCTGACCGCCAAGCTCTGCGTAGGAATGCAAAAGCAAATGAAAGGGCTGCTCTGGATCCAACTCTTGCAAGTCCTTCTACACCTTTTCCTATAGGTCTAGAACTATAACCAAACAAAAGAAAACCCTTTATACTATCTTGTCACAATTCACATGAAATTAACTTTTATCACTTCAAAATGAATCTAATAATTGTAGTTAGAAGAAATATATAAAAAGCATAGTACCCTGTGTGTTACCCTCCACAAATTCATCATTGGTAGCATTATCATGAAATAATGTATTTTCTCCCAAAGGAATTCAATATACTATCAATATGTTAATAAAGGGAAACGAATCTACCTGCAGTAGTGAAATTTTTCATTTCTACTGAGCCATTAATTCATTACAAGCAATGGCTGTCTTAATTTTTAAAGTTCAGTGAACTATGTCACATAGTGGACAAAGAGCCAACTTCAGATGGGAAAAGACCAAGATTAAAGTGATACCTCTGACATATATAGACTAAGATTCTGGGAAATAATTAGGCAATAAGTTACATAGAAGATGTGGATCAGTATTAATACAGAAAACTTTCCTCAATACAAAGTTCCCTATACAACTGAATTGACAGATCCTGCAAACAGCCTTATCCAGCCCACAAAGTTCATTAGTGTGGAGACAGGAAGTGCCTAAGAAAAGTATTTTGAATTAAACTAAAGGGTCTTTCTTTGAATGCAATTCATGACCTTCTCACCAATTCATCTGCATTTTTTCCTGCCTTTGACACTATTATTTCCTCCTCTACTACACTCCATTGGAGACCAGGAACTACAATTTTAACTTTGAAAATTGAATGACTCATCATGACAAAATATAGAAAGATATTTAAAAGGATTGTACATAATTAACATATCAGATTGCTTGTCTTGAGGAGGGGAGAAGTAATGGAAGGAGGGAGAAAAATTTGAAACACAGTCTTACAAAAATGAATGTTAAAAACTATGTGTATTTGGGGGGAAAAATATTATCGAAAAATGAAAAAGGGAAGTATATCATTAATGAAGATGAAGTTTTTTAAAAATTGAGTGATTATACAAAATCAAAAGTGAACATGAACACTGAAAGCTATCTAGCACCACATTCTCTCCCATCTAAAGAGTTCCAATATAGGAAGCTGTAGTAAGTGAGCAATTCAGAACTCTCCTGGTTCTATGTAGATCCAACATATTCTTCCCTTACTTTCAAACAAAAATAATCTCTAATCTCAAGAAGTTTATATTCTACTGGGAAGAGAAAACTTGCATAGAAATAAACATGAAAAGAAACATACACACACTCCCAGATATACAGATATATATATATATATATATATATATATATGCATATATATATATATATGTATACATGTTTGTGTGTATATATGTGTATATATAAATATACATCTATCTGAATATACATGCATGTATACGTATATATGTACGTAAGTGTCTGATAAAGTGTCCCTTTCAAGAGGGAAAGAATGCTAGTACCTGGGGTAATAGTGGGGGAGAAAGGTGTCAGGAAAGACCTTCTATATAATTTGGCCCTTAAGCTAGTACACCTTAAATGAAGGCTCTGAAATGGAAAGTAAAGAAGGATAGCATTAAAACGTTGAAGGGAAGAGGCACATCACCTGTACAAAGGCATGAAGTGGGAGATGGAATATCATGTACCACAAACAGCAAGCAAGTTTATAAGTGAAATACCAGAAAAAGAAAAGACGCCCTAAACTTTAAACTTCTCTATTTTATCACAGAGTAATAAGTTATTAAAAGATTTCTAAGTAGGGAAAATGATATCATCAGATCCATGTTTTAGGAATATTAATTTGGCAATTATGTGGAAAACAGACTGGAAAGGGAATAGACTAGAGTCAGGGCAATCTATTAGGAGGCAACTGAAATAATGGAGGTTGGAAGGACTGGAA
The DNA here is from genome assembly GCF_902635505.1 of Sarcophilus harrisii. Lineage (NCBI taxonomy): Eukaryota > Metazoa > Chordata > Mammalia > Dasyuromorphia > Dasyuridae > Sarcophilus > Sarcophilus harrisii. The sequence goes on along the minus strand of NC_045428.1, from coordinate 220,833,858 downwards.
GGCCTAAGCTGTAAGGTCAGTGGAAAGAGAGAAGATGGGTATAAAACATGTAGAACCAGAGCTGTAAAATCCTACCTCCACATACCCAATATAACTATTGACCCCACCAAGTTATTCAATGAATATCATAAACAGTTTTCTGAGCTAAAAACAAGTTTTTGTAATAACCAATAGTTTGGTCAGTTTATTTAGAATTTAAATATAAATTTAGAATACAAAAGAATTAGAAATTTTTTCACTTATTACCTTTTTTTGTCGACAGTAGGTAAAGGAATACTGTTGCTTTTCCACTTAACTTTGACATTTTCCTGAAGAACAGTTCTATTCAGTGCAATGAAATATCGTTCCAGTATAACCAGCCTCTGCTTTAGCCTTACTGCTGAAAGAGTTGTTGTAGCCATCCGTGTAGCAAGAGTTTGCTGTTCTTTCACTAGCACATAAAGGCACTCTTTCAACTCGTTCACATCTAAGAGAATAATGAGAAAACACAACTCAAGATCAAATGTGATATATAACATGTTAATATAACTCATTTAATTTCAGCATACTTCTTATTCTTATATGTTTACTTACATTAGCAAAGATGGCTCCAGAGCTGTATAAGGCCCTCAAAATCATTTGTCAAAGCAATCACAAGTGATGATGAGTGGAAAACTAAGTACAATAAACTCTCACTGCCTGAGTTCTATAAGTTGATAATTTTGTATGGATCAAGAATGATGTTATAAATATCCAATAATAATTCATAATACATAATATATGATATCCAATAAAAATATATAAATATCCAAATAATCCAAATGGCAGGAATAAAAAGGCTCCTCACCTCTGTCCTAGAGCTTCCATCCACTGCTCCCTATTCTCCCTTTTGGCCCTGATACAAAAAGTAAAATCCTATTGCCAGGCAAAAACTTTTTCAAGTATGAGAATACAGTAAGTCTTCTGCTTCCAACTAAACATCCCCCCCTTTCAAACAAGGTCCTGCCCTTCATAAGTCAGTGATGAATTCTCTATCGTTAAGTACCTACACTTCTATATAGTAATATTCCAGCTTAGTAATATACTATCTAAACTGGCATCAAGCATGGAGGTCCTTCTTTCTATGCATTATACTTCTAGTAACAGTCTAAGAAATCACATTAATTTTTTTCACTGCCCACATTAACTAACTCAAATTGAGAAACGGAGGACATAAAAATCTCCAGGTTCTCTTTAAACAAATTGTTGCTTATTCACACCTGTATATCTACAGCTGAAATATTAAAATAGGATTACCATGATACTGAAAAGTGATAAGAAAATAAAATTTTGTCTGTTATACCAGGGAAGTTTATGTTGTAATCTGTTTATACCAACATATTATTCTGGAAAGCTACCAAGGCCCTTTGTGACTAACATATAGTAAAATTTCTTTACAGCATTTTCCACAGAACTACAGTTTTCAATTTATTATGTATGAAAAAATCAAAAGAAGCATCATTGGCTTGTGGACAGACTTTAGAAAATTTCAGGTTTACAGGCAAGAAATATTGGCAGAAATATTTTTTATTCTTAATGATAACATCATTATCATGAATGGAACAGGGGTCAAAACCACACTTCATTCTCACTTAGAGATATCTTTCACTAGGTCAAAGTTTCCCTTATGGTTGCCTCTCAACCATTTTTACTAAGATTTTCTCAATGATTCAACTCAATATATATTAAGTATCTATTTAAAATCATAACCTTGACATTATCATAAAGTATGAGGAAAGATTTTTCAGATGAGGGAGATGAGTACTAGCAAGAAGTTTGAAGAAATTCTATATTCCACTCAACTGAATAATGGTGAATAGGAAAAAGAATCAATTACAGAGTAGTTTAAAAGATTGACATGCTTCTGTTAGGGACCAGAAGAGATTAGATATAGATGCATAAGAAGACTCAGTCAGTAAAATGGCATGAGTTTTCTCCAGCACAATTAAACAGAATGCAAGTAGAAGTGAAAGTGAAAGATATTGGAGTAACCTAAGATTAAAGTTTAGCAAGATACAAAGGGTGATGAGAGAGAGAGAGAGAGAGAGAGAGAACAAAAGATTCCAAAATAAAGGTTGGAGAATAGAAAGGAAAGAAAGTGAACAGGGATGATGGCAATGAAAAAAGTCAAGAATCAAGTAAGGCATGTTCACTGGAGCTGAGAATGAACAGAACAGATGATAAAACAGAAATAGGCAGTGGGTCAAAAAGCAGTAGGGGCCAAGAATTTGTCTGTCACTTAACTCATTTACATGTTAATTATTAAATCTCTATTATATACAAAGAATGTGACTGATTCCTTTTAGAACTACTGAAGATTTTAACCACAAAAATCCCAAAAGCAGTATTTTAAGAAAACTAAACTAGTGGTATATTGTTGGTGGAGCCGTGAATTAATTAAATCCTGGATGTAGCATTAATAATAATAAATATGAGTATATATTAACAAATACATGATGTTTTGGTCATGTGATGATGAAAAAAATTTTAGTGGAAGCAAAAAACGAAAAACAAAGTAAATTCCCATCAATTGGAGAATGTTTGAAGAAATTTTCTATATTAATATGCAATGAAATTTCATTCCATTATAAAAATAATGAATATAAGGAATTCAAACAAATTAGGAAGACAATAAACTCCTAGTGAGATGTACAGAATGAGGAGAAAAAAAAAACAGAATGATCACAATAGCATAAGAGGAAAAAAAAACACCAAAAAAAATCAAAACTCAGAGAGCCAATCTTGACACCACAACACTTATGAAAAATCCCTCCCTTTCTCTCAGTTGAGCAACCATTTTTTTTTTTTTTTAACATTTTTGTGTGTCACTGACAGCACCACTCTCACCCATATTTGGTAGTCAAGTAAAGCTTATGGACCTTTTCTCAGAAAAATGTTTTTAAATGCACAAAATAATATAGGATTACAAAATACCTTAATTATACTGAAATATGGTAATTAAAATGCCTTTTTTTTTCCAATCCGAGGAGGCAAGATTAAGAACTCATGTAGTAGATATAGGGAACTACAGGCATAGAATGCATTATCATATGATCTGACTAGGTCAAAATTTGTTTCTTTGTGTTTTGGTGAGACTTTCTGGGGATAAGGGAGGAGGAATGGGGAGAAGAGAAAACTGTAATTCTTTGTTCAAAATCCAGAGAGTTATATATAGAGAGAAGTGACAATTTAACTGTTTTTATTTTCTCTGTTACAAGAGAGAATTCAACAATAGACTACTATTAGGGAATGATTAATGTACACACTGATATAAGAATTAATACAAATAATAATAATAATGCAAAATGGATAATTTCGATTAGTTTTTGCTCAAACAAAGCCAATGCAGCCAAGATTAGATTTTTTTTTTTTCCAGTCCGAGGAGCCAAGATTAAGAACTCATGTAGTAGATATAGGGGTCAAATGATAATAATTTTCTGGTGAAGAAATTAAAGCCATTTCTAGTCATATGAAAATATGTTCTAAGTCACTTTAGATTAGAGAAATGCAAATTAAAACAACTCTGATGTACCACTTCACACTTGTCAGATTGATTAAGATGACAGGAAAAGATAAAAATAAATGTCAGACGGAATGCAGGAAAACTAGGACACTAATGCATTGTGAGCAGAGTTGCGAAATGATCCAACAATTCTAGAGAGAAATTTGAAAGTATGTCCAAAGTGCTATCAAACTGTGCACACCCTTTGTTTCAGCAGTCTCACTGCTGGGTCTGTATCCTAAAGAATAAAAAAAGGAAAAAGGAACTACATGTGCAAAAATGATGCCCCTCCATTAGTATGGAATATTATTGTTCTATAAGAAATGATAAACAGGCTGATTTCAAAAAGCCTGGAGAGACTTGCGTGAACTTGCATGCTGAATGAAATTAGTAGAACCAATAAAACATTGCACACAGCAACAACAAGATTATGTGCTGATCAACTGTGATGGATTTGGCTCTTCTCAACAATGCAGTGATTAAAGGCAATTCCAATAGACTTGTGATTGAAAATGCCATCCACATACAGAGAGAAAACTATGGAGACTGAATGTGGATCAAAGCATATTATCTTCACCTTTTTGTTTATTAGTTTTTTTCCTTTCTTTCTTGTGTTTCCTCCTCTCCCCCTTTTGGTCTGATTTTTCTTATATAACATGACTAATATGGAAATGTTAAAAAATGATTGTACATATATGACCCATTATCAGAATGCTTGCTGTCTTGGGGAAGGAGGAGGGAAGGGAGGAAGAGGAGGAACTCAAAATCTTATAAAAAATGAATGTTGAAAACTATTTTTATAAGTAATTGGAAGAATATACTATTAAAGTTTTTTTTTAATATCTATGGGCTGAAAATTACTAAACTATGCAATTCTTTTGATCCATCTGTCTACTAGGCCTATGCTCCAAAGAAAAGAACGGGGAAAAGGACTTTATAAATAGAAAAATATTTACAGCAACTTTTTGGGGGTAGGTAAAAACTAGAAAATAAAGATGTATCCTCCTAATAGATGGGAAATGGCTATAAACTGTGGCATATGAATGTAATAAATTATGTCAGAGAGATTATGAAATAGTTTCAGAAGAAACTGGAAAGATTTCTATTAACTAAGATGAAGTAAATAAACTAAAGAAACAATTTATGCTATAACATTATAGGAAAAAAAACATTGAAAGACTTTTTAAAACTATGATCAATACAACTGACAAACCATCTATGAATTAAGGACTTTATTTTTCAGGATTGTTTTTTCCCACACTGCTCAGTGAAAGAGAAACAAAAGCAAAACGATATTAAAAAGTTTGAAAGATATAAGAAGATTTTTTAATTACATCTATCAATAAAATAACTATTTTACTTTGTCCTAAGTACTTCACACAGCAAATATATAGCTAAAAAATAGTCATTAGATATAAAAAACCTTTATAGTACTAGATAAATGGTCATTGTTGCTAATTATTACTAAAATTATCTTTAAATATTCATCACCTAACCTAAAAACTAACAATGAGGCCAAACTTCATTTTTTTGGTAATTATAAAAGTCCCATACTTTGTTTGGGTAAAAATAGGTTACAACTGTTTACATCAGTAAGCTAAATGTAATTTATTCTACATTCTACAGTTTAATCGATAAATTTCACCTTTTATAACCATACAAGAAACTATTTGTAAAAAGTTAAAGAAAAGAGTACCAGTTCCTAAAGTCTACCAGAGAAAAACAATTGGAAATTAAAAATAGGACTTAATCCAATTCTTTTTGTATAGCAAAATAATGGTTTGGTCATGTATACTTATTGTATATCTAATTTATATTTTAATATATTTAACATCTACTGGTCATCCTGCCATCTGGGGGAGGGGGTGGGAGGAAGGAGGGGAAAAATTGAAACAAGAGGCTTGGCAATTGTCAATGCTGTAAAATTACCCATACATATAACCTGTATATAAAGGCTATTAAAAAAAAATAGGACTTAAAAATAACCCTTAACCATCACACTTAACTTGATACTATAGTTATATACTCTTAACTAAGTTCATTACAATTTTTTTCTTTTAACTTGTAAGGGCCCACATCTTTAAGTATCTTTTTTTTTTCCTTTAACTCAAAAGGAATCAATCAAATAATAAATCATTTATATATTTCCACTATGCAGATTTGTATATAAGCAAGTATAAAACAGTATATTTGTACATGATAAAAACAATCAATAAAACAACAATACCAAAATTAATTCCATTACAGAAAATACTTCTTAAGGAAAATGTAACCAATATGCTATTTATTTAGAAAGTGAAAACATGGAATAACAGCAAAGACGAAGAATAATATGGGTATAATTACTTACCTTTCACTCAAATAAAGCAAATTATAATAAAACTTCACTTGAAAGGCATTAATGGAGGAAAAGTATATTAACAACTACAATACTATAAAGCCTAAATTACTAAATGTTTCCTTTTAAGATGTAGTTTTTCTTACTAGGACAATACTAATCATATAAACACTACCCTGCTTTAAATGACTATCTGCTGTTTGCTAAAGTCTGTACTATGTAACAGTATTTATTTACATCCCAAACATTTTGAAATAGCTAATTCTCAAGTATCTCAATCTAATTCTCAAGTATCAATTATTTCCCTGTGCAATCTTCCCTACACTATTCATCTTCCTTTTTTCTTCATAAATTCACACAAAAGAATTTTTAATTCAATCCTGAGCAAAATTTCTAAAATTACTAAAAACTCCTTAAATAAGGAGTTTACAATTAATGAACTTTTAACCAGCATCACAGAACAGAAAATTAACCTGAGGAAATATGAAAAAAGCATAAGGAAAAAAAAATTGAGAAAAATCTGGCATACTATCTAAAAACATAATTTTAGAATATGCTTTGAAGAAAGCCCTACTCTAATGCCTGATGATTCTGAGTTCTTGAAGGCATACACAATTATGATGACCAAAATTCAAGTTATTTTAAGGTGTAATCATGACAGTAACCCATGACAGTTTTCCCATATTGGCCCAGTCACAAATGAAATCTGCTAATTGGCAATCCAGCTAATTAGAGAGGCTCATTATCCTTAAACTATCAATCCAGGATATATCACTAAACTATCCAGGATATAAACAATATAGAACATCCCTCACTCTGGTTAAATTTTCTTTCTTCATTAGCTATACATATACTGTGCATGATATTATTTAAATGTATGTTTTAAGAAATGATGTTCAGTATTTTGTATACAAAATCTATGTCACCTTTCTGCTCAATAAATGATCAAAGTGAGGGAATGATATTGCTTTTAAGTCATTAAAATGCCACTGTTCTCAAAGTGAGCTTTCTTTTACCTAGGTCTTATGTCTCCAAATCAATAACTTAATATTTTTCTTTTCTCTTACCTTAATGAAATGCATTTATTAATATATAACTCCTTTCCTTTCACCCTTCTTAATTCCTTACAATCAAGTTATCAGTGATCTTTTAATTGTCAAATCCAGTGGTATTTTTTTTCCATCATAATGCTCTTTAACCCCTCTGTGGCCTTTGACATTTTTGATTACCCTATCCCCAATACTCTTCTAGGAGGGTTTTTGCGACACTACTCTCTTCTGGTTCTTCCTCCTAGCTCTTTCTCAATATCCTTTCTTGGAACTTCATCCAGTTCATAGGTTCTAATTATGGAGAACCAAATGTTTAGATCTCGGTCCCTTATTTTCTTCTTCCAGAGTTCTCTTATCTAAGTACTTCAGATGGTGATCTCATCAATATTACAAGTCTAAGTTGATCATTCTCAAATCTGCCTTTCCTGCGTCATTTTCTCTGCTGATCTCACAACTCCAATTCCCTTTCAGACAACTCAAACTGAATATTCAGTAGACATCTTAAACTCAACATTTCCAAAACTGAATTCATTATCTTTCCCCAAAACCCTCCCCCACTTCTAACTGTCCTATTACTGTCAACCTAGATGTCATTTTCAATTCCTCACTCTCTCTCATCCCCATATCCAAACTGTTAATCTCTCAACTGCAATAGGGAAGTTTGAAAGAGAAGTAGATTTGAAAGAAAAGGTCTCTGATGCACAGAACATCTCTCTTTCATGTCTGCTCTTGCTCTGCAACTTATATATTTTCCTACCAAAAATACGAAACTGCCCCAAGCAAAGTCTGCCCTCCAAGGATGTCTGCCAGAACCACAGAATGATGGATTAGGGGGGATGAGGGGGATCAGAAGGGGCAGGAAAAGAGAGAGAAGGGTAGAAAGAGGATTCCTTTTCCAAATAATTCATCAACTTGAAATCAACTTGATGATAAACCTCTCTGAAAATAATGAAGTAGATCTGTGAACAAACAAAAGTCTACCACTGGATCTATCCTCAAAAAGTCTTTCCAATTTCATCCAATTGATTTTTATTTTGCCTGACTTACAACACAATTAAAAGGCCATGTCTACCATGTCATTTAAAAGCAAACTCTCCTAGCACTTTTTGCATGTAAACATTCTACTTTGTATTAGATATTTGTGACACAGTATCTCTACTAGGCTATAAATTCACATCCTATTTATCTTGCATCTTGTACATGCCTAGTGACTTTTCTGCACACAGTAAGCATTTAATAAATTAATGTTGAACTAAATGGAGTGAATAAATTTCAATATTTTAAGCAAACATCTCCATTTTAAAGCTTTTATTTCCAAGTTCTAAAAAAACTGTGGCTATAATCCCTAGAACAAGAATTTTAGGCAATCAACAAGGTAAAGCTGGAAAATACTTTACAAACCTTCTAGACCAAGTCTCAATTTCACATTCAAAGAAGCTAGTTACTTGCCCAACATTGCAAACATATTAAGTTCCAGAACTGGGGTCTGAGCCCAGTTCCTCTAATACCATATCCATCACTCTTTATGCCACACCAATCTGAGATTCTGAAAGGTCAAAGAACTTCTTAAAGTCAAATTATGCCTATTTATAAAGCTACAGAGGCAAACCTGATTTAGTTCTCTCAGGTAAACCAGAGGGCAAAGAGAGAATAAAGCAAAGGGAACATCAGAAGTAAGGATTCATAACCTCTCTCTTCTTCACTCCTTCTTTCTTCTTTCTCTAACTCCAATATTCATAGAGAGATATATCTCCAGACACATATAGATATCCTGTTTTCTAACGCAAATCACATAATTTTAAATGAAACAATGATATTTCTATGTTTTACATCTGCTGCTAAGTCTACTTTTAACTCCTCTGTTCCTCCCAAGTTAAAGCTCATCACTTCTAATCTCATCACCTAGTCTGTTAACTCAAGCTTTGACAAAAACCATCTCCTTCAGTTTTCTCTCTCTTGACAGAAGATCTGAAGGATGGAATATCAAACTCTTTCCAATACCTTCCTTTATAGAAGGTAGAAAATAAATTCACCCCACTCCATTCACTTCAATTCCACAGAATAAAATGCCACATACACCCTGGTCTCTCCTTGTCAGTCCTTCCCCTTTCTTGACTCCTTTTTGTGTGCTAACTTTCCCATTAGATGATTACGTTCCTTGGGGGTAGGTAGGGACAGTTTCTTTTTTTTTTTAGTGTATCCCCAGCACTTAACATAATCCCTGGCATATCGAAGACAATTAAGCACTGAATATAGTTGCTTAATAGATGCTCAATGAATTGATTTTTTTTCTTCTTCAGGTGAAGATTCTGTATGGCACTGAAATCCATCCTTTCCAGTTAGTAGTTCGTAATACTGCAACAAGATTTCTATCAATCAGCAAAGCACAACAAATTACAACCTGCAGAAAGCTTTCTCTAGAAATGTAAAGTACTAATGTGCCTTTGTCAATTCACCTTTTTAAAAATTTAAGTCATTTTTCAAAATGCATTTTTGAGAATTTAAATATAAAGTTGTTTTTTCTTATATTTTAAAGTAAATATTCCAAATAAAAATATAAATAGATGGGTCAAAAAACGAAGGAAAGAAAAAAGATGAATCATATTTTTACAAGTCTATACATTCATGAATTTTCAGAGTTGAATAGATAGCACCATTATAGCAATGATCTTTTGACAATGTCATGTAAAGTTCATATTGTGAGATCAAGCATATTAAAACATAAAATTTACAAAAATAAATGTTAAACACTATCTTTACACATATTTGGAACAATACATGTAAAATTTACAAAGTATAAGCTGATAAATATAATAAAACAAAAACAAGCCAAGATATAAAGCAGGCAAAAGATAACTAAAGCACTACTACTAGTGCTAACAATAGTACTAAAAAACTACAATTATGTAAAGAGGGAAACAAAAATGAAGAAATAAATGAGTCTTAACTGCTGAGTTGAATATGTCATCAAAGTCTAATGAATATATATTCAGAATTTATATTTGCAACGAGTTCTAAGTCAAATCTTTGTTCAACAGCATAATCACAAAATTTCATAATACCTGGTTGTTTGCCCCATACCCAACTCTCCACAAGTGATTTGGCCTTATACATAGGGACTGGAATTTCCTCTTCATCTTTCTTCTCTTTATCATTTTGATCTTCTTTCTTTGTTCCACTCTGACATTCCATGGTGTCATCTGGGAAATCAAACACGGAAACTATTAAAACTTTAAAAATAATAATAAAAATATAATATTCAGTTCAATTGTGTGATATATATCTCTAATCTTGAAATACAAAAATCAAGATATTAGATACCATCACATTACAATACTATTAATGCAGAAGAGGCCAAAAATTTCAAAAAAAGTTGACAAAAATCAGTTATAAAATGTGTAACAATATTTGTTTTGTTAAATATGTCAGTGAGCAAAATAAGTGATCCTTTTTTTTTTTTTTTTTTTTTTTTGGCATTTATTTATTTATTTATTTTTATTTAATGGCCTTTTATTTACAGGTTATATGCATAGGTAACTTTACAGCATTAACAATTGCCAAACCTCTTGTTCCAATTTTTCACCTCTTACCCCCCAACCCCTCCCCCAGATGGCAGGATGACCAGTAGATGTTAAATATATTAAAATATAAATTAGATACACAATAAGTACACATGACCAAAACATTATTTTGCTGTACAAAAAGAATCAGACTCTGAAATATTGTACAATTAGCTTGTGAAGGAAATAAAAAATGCAGGTGGGCATAAATATAGGGATTGGGAATTCAACGTAATGGTTTTTAGTCATCTCCCAGAGTTCTTTCTCTGGGCGTAGCTGGTTCAGTTCATTAATTTGGAAATGATTTGGTTGATCTCGTTGCTGAGGATGGCCAGGTCCATCAGAACTGGTCATCATATAGTATTGTTGTTGAAGTATATAATGATCTCCTGGTCCTGCTCATTTCACTCAGCATCAGTTCGTGTAAGTCTCTCCAGGCCTTTCTGAAATCATCTTGTTGGTCATTTCTTACAGAACAGTAATATAGTAACCCTTTTTTAATTATTAAATCATTCATGGATTTTTCTTTGAAGCATGCTATTCCTCATAATCATTATTCCATCTCCCAATTCAGAACAGACTACTCCTATCTCTTGGCATCTTCTCCTTGTTATAGCTAACCCTTTTGAGGTTGCTAAATCTCTTTTCAGAGTTAGTCCATCAGTCTTTTCCCCACTAACTCCTTTCTGCAATTTGTCCTGTTTCCTTATGGGTTTAGCCTCTTCTTGGCAGCTTAAAAATCTTTGTTGCTTGTTTTGGGTGATACCTAACCCTACAAATTCTTTTGAGAAAACTTGCAATACTGGCCTAAATATACTTTTGGGATATCACCCTGTATCTCATCATTTTAGGGAGTAACCTCAACATTTTGAGGTATGTAAAGAGTCTGCATCAATACTTGGAATGCTCTACCTTTTCATTTCCATTCCCATGGTTTTCCCTTTCTTCAAGTCCCAGATATAAAATTTCATCTATTCAAAAAAAAAAAAAAAATCTTTCCAAACTGTACCTTAATTCTCATCTCTCTACTCTTTGGTGAGATCATCAAGAAAAACTGCTGAAAGAGAGAAAGCCCAGGACAAAGCTTTAAGGAAATGTGCACAATTAGGAGGTAGAATTCAGCAAAGAAGACCAAAAGAGAACAAAGAGAAACCAAAAGAGGTTGGTGATACAAAAAGCAAGAGAAGAAACAGCATTCAGCAGGAGATGGTCAGAGGCATCAGATGCTGCAGAAATCAAGAAAGATAAATTTTAAGATAAATCCACTGAATCCGCAAATTTAGAGATAACTGTTAACTTTTGAGGAAAAAAGTTCCAATTAAGTAATGAGGTCAGACACTAAACTTGCAAAGAGTTGAGAAAGTAGTGAGAAAGAAAAGTAGATATTAAGTAGTACAACAGCTTTTTCTAAAAGGGAAGAAAGATACAGGATAATAAAGACTGTGAAAGAGTCAAATAATGGTTTGTTTGTTTTGTTTTGTTTTTTTTTTACTTTGTACATATATTTGAGAAGCTACTAGGATTGCTAACCAGAATCTCTCAAACTCTATTTTCCCAGGAAAGCTCCTATTTTTTTTTAGCAGATGTCTATTTTTAACAACTAGTACTCACTACTAATTTCTGAAAATGCTTAGTAAAATTATATCATTTTGAAATTATTGCTGAAATATAGCATAAAGTTCACATCATCAATGATTTGCTAACATTTGTTCTCAAATTCATGCTTTTAAATAATGATTATACTCATTTCTGGATTAAGACTAAAACCAAAATAGTATTTATTGAGCTTGGCAAAAGGCTGTTTATTCTTGTCCCTAAAACTAATTGTTAAAACTATTTTTAAAATCTCCTCTAATCTTTCTAAGATAAAAGGGCCAGAGCCAAGATAAGAAGAGGTTCAGAAACACTGCCCATTAAAAACAATGATAAATTACAAATCTACAAAACAAGGAAGCTGAACTAGACCTCTTGGATTGTTTCTGGCTCTAAGTATATGATCTTAAGAGAATGATTTTTTGAATAATCATATTTTTCTTTTTGAGTACAAATCAGTAAATTTTAAATATGCTTGAGGAAACACTAACGTGTGTGTCTCAAGTAAGTCAAGAATTTAATACCATATTAATATCAAGCGAAAACATTTTGTACCTTAAGCAGACACAAAACTTAAGAAAAAAATTATAATGAAATAAAATTTACCAATATATGTTAAAGTCAAAAAAGTTTCCATGACATTAATCATTATAGTTTTTCAACATCTTAAGCAATTTCAGGATTCAGAATATACTTTTTATCTTGCTTAAAAACGACCATGAAACATGGCTCTTTTCAACAATGAGATGATTCAGGTCAGTTCCAATGGTCTTGTGATGAAGAGAGCTATCTGCACCCAGAGAGAGCACTGTGGGAACTGAATGTGGATCACATCATAATATTTTCACTCTTCTAGTTGTTATTTGCTTGTATTTTGTTTTCTTATTTTTTTCCTTTTTGATCTGATTTTTCTTGTGCAGCATAATTGTGGAAATATATAGAGAGAGAGAAGAACTGTACATGTTTAACATATATCGGATTACTTGTCATCTAAGGGAGGTGGTAGAGATAAAGGAGGGAAAAAATTTGGAACACAAGGTTTTGCAAGGGTGAATGTTGAAAATTATCCATGCATATGTTTTGAAAATAAAAAGCTTTAATGGAAAAAAAAGTTTTAAATAAATAAAAATAAAAACTACCATGAGCTACAAAATCACTTGTTGTAATAACCTTTAAAAGAAAAATCTTTACCTCATAAGAAGCAAAGGAAAAAAAATCAAAATATTGAAAATAGATTGCATTATAATTCTTCTGAATGAATATGAATCATTTTTCCTCCCCCCACCAATAAACAAACACAATATAGGTGTGTTCTTTTTTATAATAAAGTAGCAAAGGATGTCACTGGGGAAAAAAAGGAAGCCTACCAATGTAACCTAACAGTTATGAATAGTACTAGTTAAAAACAGAAGAGTAATATTTTTTAAACAAGTTCAATAATCTTATTAAAAAGTGTGGTTTTCGATCTCCATAATGAATATTGATGCTAAAATCTTAAATAAAATATTAGCAAAAAGACTACAGAAAATCATCCCCAGGATAATTCACCATGATCAAGTAGGATTTATACCAGAAATGCAGGGCTGGTTCAATATTAGGAAAACTATCAGCATAATTGGCCATATTAATAACCAAACTAACAAAAACCATATGATCATCTCAATAGATGCAGAAAAAGCATTTGATAAAATCCAACATCCATTCCTATTAAAAACACTTGAGAGTATAGGAATAAATGGACTTTTCCTTAAAATAATCAGCAGCATCTATTTAAAACCAACAGTAAGCATCATATGTAATGGGGACAAACTGCAACCATTCCCAATAAGATCAGGGGTGAAACAAGGTTGCCCACTATCACCATTACTATTTAATATTGTATTAGAAATGCTAGCAATGGCAATAAGAGCTGAGAAAGATATTAAAGGAATAAGAATAGGCAATGAGGAAACCAAATTGTCACTTTTGCTGATGATATGATGCTATACTTAGAGAACCCCAGAGATTCTACTAAAAAGTTATTAGAAATAATCCACAATTTAGCAAAGTTGCTGGTTATAAAATAAACCCACATAAGTCATCAGCATTCTTATATATCACTAACAAAATCCAACAGTCAGAGTTACAAGGAGAAATCCCATTTAAAGTAACTACTGATGGTATAAAATATTAGGAATCTATCTGCCAAGGGAAAATCAGAAACTTTATGAGAAAAACTACAAAACACTTTCCACACAAATTAAGTCTGATCTAACTAACTGGAAAAATATTAAATGCTCTTGGATTGGGCAAGCAAATATAATAAAGATGACAATACTACCTAAACTAATCTATTTATTTAGTGCTATACCAATCAGACTTCCCAAAAACTATTTTGATGACCTAGAAAAAATAACAACAAAGTTCATATGGAAAAACAAAAGGTCAAGAATTTCAAGGGAATTAATGAAAAAAAAAATCAAATGAAGGTGGCCTAGCTGTACCAGATCTAAAATTATATTATAAGGCAGTGGTTACTAAAACTATCTGGAAATAGACTAGTTGATCAATGGAATAGGTTAGGTTCAAAGGACAAAACAGCCAATAACCCTAATTATCTAGTGTTTGACAAACCCAAAGACCCCAGCTTTTGGGATAAGAATGCATTATTTGACAAAAATTGCTGGGAAAATTGGAAATTAGTATGGCAGAAACTAGGCATTGACCCACACTTAACACCGTACACCAAGATAAGGTCAAAATGGGTTCATGATCTAGGCATAAAGAATGAGATCATAAATAAATTGGAAGAGCATAGGATAGTTTACCTCTCAGACCTGTGGAAGAGGAAGGAATTTATGACCAAAGAAGAACTAGAGATCACTATTGACTACAAATTGAAAATTTTGACTATATCAAATTGAAAAGTTTTTGTATAAACAAAACTAATGCAGGCAAGATAAGAAGGGAAACAATAAACTGGGAAAACATTTTTACAGTCAAAGGTTCTGATAAAGGACTCATTTCCAAAATATATAGAGAATTGACTCTAATTTATAAGAAATCAAGACATTCTCCAATTGATAAATGGTCAAAGGATATGAACAGACAATTTTCAGATGATGAAATTAAAACTATTACTACTCATATGAAAGAGTGTTCCAAATCACTATTGATCAGAGAAATGCAAATTAAGACAACTCTGAGATACCACTATACACCTGTCAGATTGGCCAGAATGACACGGAAAGATAATGCAGAATGTTGGAGGGGATGTGGGAAAACAGGGACACTGATACATTGTTGGTGGAATTGTGAATACATCCAGCCATTCTGGAGAGCAATTTGGAACTATGCCCAAAAAGTTATCAAACTGTGCATACCCTTTGATCCAGCAGTGTCTCTACTGGGCTTATACCCCAAAGAGATACTAAAAAAGGGAAAGGGACCTGTATGTGCCAAAATGTTTGTGGCAGCCCTGTTTGTAGTGGCCAGAAGCTGGAAAATGAATGGATGCCCATCAATTGGAGAATGGTTGAGTAAATTGTGGTATATGAATGTTATGGAATATTATTGTTCTGTAAGAAATGACCAACAGGACGAATACAGAGAGGATTGGCGAGACATACATGAACTGATGCTGAGTGAAATGAGCAGAACCAGGAAATCATTATATACCTCAACAGCGATACTGTATGAGGATGTATTCTGATGGAAGTGGATTTCTTCAACAAAGACAAGATCTAACTGAGTTTCAATTGATCAAGGATGGACAGAAGCAGCTACACCCAAAGAAAGAACACTAGGAAATGAATGTAAACTGCTTGCATTTTTGTTCTTCTTCCCAGGTTATTTATACCTTCTAAATCCAATTCTCCTTGAGCAACAAGAAAACTGTTCGGTTCTGCACACATATATTATATCCAAGATCCACTGTAATCTATTTAACATGTATAGGACTGCTTGCCATCTTTGGGGAGAGGGTGGAGGGAGGGAGGGGAAAAATTGAAACAGAAGTGAGTGCAAGGGATAATGTTGTAAAAAACTACCCTGGCATAGGTTCTGTCAATAAAAAGTTATTTAAAAAAAAAAAAAAGTGTGGCTTTTTTTTTTAAATAAATTTCATACTGATGTTTACAAAATCACCAAACCACAGACTATTAGGTGTGGAAGAGATCTTAGTAACCAGGTAATACAACTACCTGATTTTTGAGTTGCAGGAATTGAATCCCAAGAAACAATGTCACACAGCAAGTCAGAAGCAAAACTATGTCTATAACAACACACATATCCTGATTTCAAGTTCATTACACTTTGTACTACTTCAAAAAAGACTATCACTACAGGTCTTAGATGACAAAATAACCAAAGAAAAAAGTATATAGAAACTTCTCAACAAATATTTACTAATACAAAGAGTTGACTATGCCCCTTCCAGGATTCCCAAATAACAAATATTAATTTATTATCATCCACTAGTAACTCCTTACACCTAAAATAATAAACTTCCTTTAAAACTATTTATGATACGTGGAATAGCCAAGTTAATTGGCAATTCTTATCACCTTCAATCACAGCCATTTAAGAAAAATGGATGAGACAATATTTGTAATACACTAGTACCTAGCACATAGCAGATACCATATAAAATGCTATTTTATTCCTTTTCCACCTCCTAGACAGTAAATTAGACATAAAGAAACAATTTGCATCAAATTAGTTTGGGAGTCCCCTACCTGGGTGAAATCACATCTGGATTCTCAATGCAATTCCACTTTCCCTTTCCCTTCCTCTCTACCCTTTCTCCCCACCCCACCCCCTGAAAAAAAAAAGTTTATAGATCCAGAGCCAGAAGGAATTTGGGAGGTCAGTTAGAAAAACCCTTCCTTCATTTGACAGAAAAAGAAACAGACCTGAAGAGATTATGCTTAGTCAGTCAAGGGCAGGGTTCACAACTGCAAGTTGAATATTTTCCATTGTACCACTGCACCACTTCGGAAACATAAACTCATGAAGGTACTTATTATCCATGTATTAGCTTATTCTGTATTTTCCCTAGCACAATAATGCCAATGTAAGATATTCCTATTATAATATGACCTCATTTAACTAGAATGCTCAGTGAATAAAAGTCTAAAAAATTGTCTTTTCCAATCAATTAAGAATAAAATTGCTTTTTTGTTGTTCCAAACACTCTTGGAAATATTTCTAAAATCTAAAAATAACAGCTAACATTTATATAAGGCAGGTAGGTGGCATGATAGACACCTGGCATCAGGAAGGTTTGAGTTCAAATTCAGTTTGACCCTGAGCAAGTCCCTAAACCTCTGCCCTAATTTCCTCATCTGTAAAAATGAGGATAAAAATAGCACCTGCTTCTGTGGGTTGTTGTGAGGATCAAATAAGATAACAATTGTAAAGCACTTGGCACATAGCCGATGCTATAAAAATTTTAGCTATTTTCATCATTTTTTAAAATATATATTACAGTTTAAGATTTGCAAAGCACTTTACAAATATCTCACTTTATCTTCATAAAATCCTTAGAAAATAGATGCTATTATTATCCCTATTTCACATATGAGCAAACTGAGGCAAAGAGATTAAGTGATTTGCCCAGTCACATAATAATAACTATCATTTATCAAGAGTTCTAAGATTTGCAAGGAATTTTTGTATTATCTCATTTGATCCTCACAACAACCCTGGAAGGTAGATGCTATTGTCATTCCCATTTATATTTTATTTCAAATGCTAGAGATATCAAAGATGAGGAGTTATCGACTTATTTAAGTATATTTGGATTCAAAAAGTACTGTCTCCCAGACAGTCTCATTTTAAAAGGTTCTTGTTGGTATTTTTTCATCTCTTACATAAGAGTGTTGGCTACCATTTGCCTTTTCCTAAAAATATATCATAGAATAAATTACAGCTGACAGTTCCAATTAAATTTAGTTCCAGCTGACTTTTTTTTTTTTTGCTTTTACTGTAAATCTTAGTACAAAAAGGAAATTCATTGAAATTAAGACCTTGAAATTGGGAGGTTATATATTATAGAAAAGCAAAAAAAAAAAAAAAAAAAAAAAAGTCAATCAGGTTCCCCTTAAACCTAATGCCTTACAAACTATATATACACACACACACATCTTTCACAAGACATCATATTATTCTAGTCTCATAAGGTTATAGAAATTATTTTAACAGCTATAACAACGTCACAAATAACCTAAGAGTAAATTATTTTGGCAGAAGTCTGTTTATAGATTTAACAATAAGTGAGCATGTTCTAATAACCCAAGACAATTCCAAAAGTCTCATGATGGAAATGCTATCTATAATATGAACAAGCAATTTTCAGAAGAATTAAAACTATTTCTAGTCATAAGAAAAAATTCTCTAAATCCATACTGACTTGAGAAATGCAAGTTAAGACAACTCTGAGGTATAACTACTTCATACATATCTCACATTGGCTAAGATGACAAGAATAGATAATGATAAATATTGGAGAGGATGTGGGAAACCTGAGACACTAATACACTGTTGGTGGAATTGTGAACTGATCCAACCACTCTAGAGAGCAATGTGGAACTATATATACCCAAAGAGCTATTAAATTGTGCATACTCTTTGATCCAGCAGTGTGTCCACTGGGTCTGTATCTCAAAGAGAACATAAAAGGAGGGAAAGGGACTCACATGCGCAAAAATGTTTATAATAGTCCTTTTTGTAGTGATAAGGAACTAGGAAACTGAGTGGATACCCATCAGTTGGAAAATGGCTAAAAAGTTATGGTTTATTAATGTTATGAAATATTATTGTTCTAAAAGAAACAGGATGATTTCAGAGAGACCTTACAGGAACTGCTGCTAAGTGAAGTGAGCAGAGCCAGGAGATCATTGTACAGGGCAACAAGATTATATGATGATCAATTCTAACAGATGTGGCTCCTCTGAACAATGAGATAATTTAGGCCAATTTTAATAAAACTGTGATGGAGAGAACCATCTGCATCCAGAAAGAGGATTGTAGGGAGTGAATGTGGATTACAACATAGTATTTTCACCTTTTTTGTTATATGCTTTTTTCCTCTCTTTTTTTTTTCCTTTTTGATCTGATTTTTTTTTCTTTTTTTTTTTTTTTGGTGTAGCATGATAAATGTAGAAATATATATTGAACAGCACATGTTATTTGCTGTCTAAGGGAGAGGATGATTAAGGGGACAGGAGAGAAAAAAATCTGAATACAAGGTTTTCCAAAGGTGAATGTTGAAAAGTATCTTTGCATGTATTTTGAGAATAAAAAGCTTTTTTTAAAAAATGCTATCCATATCCACAGAAAGAACTATGGAGTCTGAATGGAGATGGAAGCAGACTATTTTCACTTTTCTTTTTGTTTTTTCTTTCTCGTGGGCTCTTTCCCTTTGTTCGGATTCTTTTTCACAATATGACTAATGTGGAAATATGTTTAATATGATACATGTACAACCCATACCTGATTGCTATCTTAGGGAGAGAGAAGGAGAAAAAAATTGGAAATTAAAATCTTATAAAAGGGAATGTTGAAAACTATCTAGTAATAACTAGAAAAAAATACTATTAAGTGGGAAAACAAACTTTTTTTTTTTAAAAAAAGATTACGTTCCACTTTTTTAATGTTCAATTAAATTAATGAGAGAATAGAATGTGATAAAGGGGAGGAAAAGTGAAGAGAAAAGCATTGGATGGGTAACAAATGAAGTTCTCACTGTTGAGTGGGAAATCATCTGGACTTATTCACCCAAGAAAAATTATAACGTGAGGATATAACACTGTCAGGAAAAACATAAATTGTGAAATAAATCATTATCATGCTGAGCTTCTACAAACAATTTTACTACTCTTGAGGAAAATTTACATATTCCAAAGTTCATAATATTACAAATAGGTGTTCCAAATCTTTCCACCACACTTTCCTATATACCCAAGAGCCCTTGCTTCTGACTTTTCTTTAAAAGAAAGGGGAGAGAGAAAAAACCTCATCTTAACGATTTCACACTTCATCATTTCTTCTTTTGCTCCAATCAGTGGAAAAATGTATTTTTCTTGCAAAGAGCAACTCAAACTCACTGACTGCAAGAAGTTGATCCTTTGAATAATACTTTCTCTCACCTCCAACCTCAACTTTATGAGAATTCATTAATTTTTTTCTCAAAACCACCCCTTTTCCAAATTTCACCATTTCTATACAAGATTGCACAATCTTTCAGTGTCAGGGTTTTATAATTTCATTCTCAACTTTTCCCTCTTCCTCACTCCACATAATCTAATTAGTTACCAAATCTTCCTTTCATAAGTGAACCCTCAATAAAAAACCATCACACATATTCACTGCCTCTACTTCCTCTCCATTACCACCACTTCTCACCATTAACCACTGAAGGTGCCTTTACCAAGGTTACCAATCAACTTCTAAAAGTAAACCTAATGATTTTCCAATATCTCCTCCTCCCTTTAGCTTTTAACAGAAGCTCACCATCCCAAATCCTCTCCCTTCTCGTGTTCTCATGTTTGCTCTCTCCTGCCTTCTAACTATTCCTTCTCTATTGAATCATCATGGCTCTATATCCTAAGTCTCTTCTCTCTATATGTTCTTTTCCTTAACCATTTTATCAACTAATGTCTCAAATCTTTATATGCAATTTTAATTCCTCCCCTGAATTCTGCCCTTTGTACACTATTAACATCTCACCCTCCAATAAATATATTTCTCCTTATCATTATTCCAAACTTCCCAATTTCTAATGAGAGCGCAACCAATGCTTCCACTTTGAAAGTTTGATCCCTTCCCAGCCCAAACCTTTCAATTGTTATTGTTCTCTCCTTCCTCAAGTTATCCTGTATTTATTTGTATCTGTGTCTGTATGTGAGCACAAACAGCCATGTCTTCCCAATAAAACATAACCCCTTTAACGTGTTTTGCACATTAGTACTTAAATCTTTGCATACTATATTGAAAGTCCTCTAAACCTTGCCTACAAATTAAGGAAACCACAGGAAACAGGAGAAATGAGAATATATAAATAATAGCATGTAAAATGTTGCAGGATACAAAACTAAAGCTCTATGGCAAAGGAAGCATATACTAGTAAGTCAATATGGAATCAAAATTATGTTAAAAACTAGCATCTGGGCAGAAAAAAAAAAGAATGCAACAGATACTGGGAGTTCTATTGACTTAAGAGAATATTAAAAACTATGGGATTGATAAAAATGTATTTAGAATGAGGATCTAAGTAACAATGTTTCATATAAGACACCATCTAATTTTAGTAACAAAAAAAAAAAGCCATCTTATTTCAAGTGGCATGCACATAAATATCAGCTTTAATTTGGTCACACAATAGCAAGAACAAGGAAGTTTTTTTAAAGATGTAAATTTCAAAATTTTCATATATTTAACAAGTCTGTTAAGTCTTTTTGGACTCAGAATCAAAGCTACAAAATCCCCAACAGAAGTATAGTGTAAAATCAGCATTATGCTGATTGTAGAGATCAATTTTTCCTGTAAATCAGAAATAGCCATGACAATTATTAATATTAGCAGAAATCTCAACACAGTGACTACAGCCAAAGTACAGGAAGGAGACAATGGATCACAATATTCCAATTTCAAAGGAAGAGTATGAAGATGAAAAGTGTTCTAAGAACATTGATTTCACACTGAAGTAAAATTTACCACAATGAAAAGACAGTGGAAAAAAAAAGTACAAAAAGGCTTGTAAAGCCTTGAAGATAACGAAAGAAACACAACTCAACCACGAAAAAGATTTGAAAGGAAAAAGGATGCATATGTAATTTTAAAAAAGAAAAGAAAAAAAAAAAACTTTCCCAAAGATAAGACAAAAACAGTGAAGCCAAAGGATGAAATTCAAATAGATGTGTTTTTTTTTTAATTTTGAATAAAATGAATTGTAGTTGAAAGAGAAATTTGAAAATTCAATTGAGTCACTAACATTTTCAAATGATTCTTTGTTTTTCAGTCATTTTTTTGTACTTTTTGGATATAGCCTCCTGGCATCCTTATTAGAAAGGACTTCAAAATTATCAGGAATACATACAGAAAATATTCTACAATTTCTATAAGGTAACAAAAATATTCTACAATTTCTATAAGGTAACAACTATGCAAAAAGAAAAGCCAATTATTTACAACAGAGCAAAGTTTTATGTTTACAATAAAAAGGATGGCTTTTGTCAACACACCTCATGTGGAAACACACCTCTTATGAATGAATATATTTCTCTATAATGGGCAACCTTCTTAAATTTGGGAATGCAAAGCAAGCTGTCAAGCTGGAATAGTTAACTTAAATGAGAAAGCATTTCTATTGCATAATTCCTTAATAACACTGCAGGCTGTTCATGTCCATCACATACTTCTCTAATGTCCCTTGCATGATCAACTCATCAGATACTATAATACAGTAGTTCTCAAAGTATGGTCTAGAGAATCCTGGGGATCTCTGAAACCCTTTTAGAGGGTCTACAAAGTCAAAAATAGTTTTTATTTCCAATATGGTAAATGTCTATAAATATAACCCAGATAAACAAAAACACTTTGGAGAGATCCTCAATAATTTTTAATAGGATAAAGATACTGAAAACAAAAGTTTGAGAATCACTACGTAATACTTCATAGTACAACAATCAGCAACAATGTCAGGAAAAAAAAAAAAAAAAAAAGCCTTGGTTTCAGGGTAAATTTTATGGCCATTAAAAGAACTCAGCAATTTCCAAAAAACAAACCAGTCCCTTTCTTCTTTAATTTTGGGACATAGTAGTATCTAACACATACATAATGATGGGACAAGCATCCAACTAAATATTACAAGTATAGCAAATAGGCATTCTTTATCCATTTGTTTTTTCCTATGTAGGTGGTTAACCAATCTCCTGAATGAAATTTAAGTGTGTAACAAAACAAAGACAAAGACCAAGATTCATACCAGATAGGCAAGTATGGATGGGCTGCAATCTTCATCAATGTGGGAATATTCATAAGAATGAAATTCAAGATGCATCTGAGAGTTACAGTATGTACAGGCACCATGAAGAGTGCTAAATTTGGAGTCAGAAAAAGACTTTCCTCATCTACCTAGTAAATGTATACCCCCGAGCAAGTATCTTAACTTCATTCTCTTTCCTCATCCAGAAAAAGAGAATAATATTGCTTCTGTAATAGAGCTGATAAGAGAATTAAGACATTACACACACACACACACACACACACACACACACACACACACACTCTCTCTCTCTCTCTCTCTCACTCTCTCTCTTTCATGCTCACTTCCATTTAGGAGACTTTCTGAAATATTGTAGGGCTTGATAAAATAAAAACATATAGAAGATCTCATCATTTAATGAGAATATCTCCTCTGGGAGGAATTTGTGCTGGATCTCCTTCTATAACAATAGTCATTATAATTGACATGTAAAACATATTTCCCATTTTTATGCCTCAATCCATATAGAATATCATTAAACAAGTTTTCTCTGTTATACCTTTCAAGAAATAATGAATAATGTTCATGTATGCATGGGAAACATTTTGAAGAGAAGTCTTTGAAGAGGTTTTTTAAATGGACCAAATCAATGTTGGGGGGTTAATATTAATAGTCAACAAGCAATAAGCACTCTGAGAACTCAGAAACACATTTTTCAGACAATTGTGTGATGGTAAAGATGTGTAGGTACTATGGAATACCACTTGTGAAACCCTGCCTGTTCCCTGCATATATCTACATTAATTGATGTCCTCCACACATATAATAGTATTATATAGATGGAAATAATTATCAAGATTTCTCAGTTATCTTTTTTTTAAAAATAAGGTTCAATTTTTTTTTCTTCCTGAATATATACTTATTCTCCCTCGGTTGTGTAGCCTTACTTTGATCATAACAGAGAAGTTCCTTCTCACAGGGCACAGCTATCAAGACCCAAGGACTCTGTTTCTAGTCCTGGTCAAGAGTTCCTAGATATAAAGCACAGAAGAAGAGGGGGAATCCCTGCCACTTAAAATCAGTACAAGACTCTCAGCCCTTCCTCCAAGGCACAGAATTTAAACTCTCCCTTGCTTTCTTGGTGAGGACAGGAAGTCCTATCCTACAAAGGCTACCAAGAGTCCTACTTCCAACATTGGAAATAGAAGATTCCCTTACTGTTGAGGCATGGAGTTTAGGTACAACTGCAAAGATTCTTGGCAGAGTCCTGGTCAATGATTTCTGAATCTAGGAGGAAAGGGGCTTCTCCAACTGAAGGACAAGATATAATGATCTGGCCCTCATCCTCCATGGAAAACAAAGCAGGGTAGGAAGGTTTCCCATCCCATCCACCTTGTCCACAGAAATGGAACTAGTTCTACTTGACAACTAAATCTCAGCTTTGGTAAGTAGGTCCTAAGCAAAAGGGAGGTATCAGTGATCCAGATTTGGTTAGATTCTAACAGGAAGCAACAACTCCAAGAATCATTATTAGAAGATTTATTAGCAGTATGCTGTGAATAGGGACCAATGGCCAGCAGGGCAAGCAGTGAAATCTATAAGATAGAATAGGGAAGAGAAGAGAGAGAAAATTATCCCAGAGGGGTAGAAGGAGAGGGAGCACCTCCACTCAAGATGTTAAACAATACATGTAAAATGGAAGAGTTAATCTCTGGGCATCAGTGAAGGACAAGTAAGACACATAAAAGACTGACAACAACTGCCCCAATAACTTAGAATTTCAGTGGAGTTTCTCTAGTTTTCCCCCACCTATCAGGAGAGAGATAGGGTACAAGTAGAGCTTATCTCTAGATGCAGGGTAGGTGAAGGATCAGCCAATATTCTAACTTCAGACCATCCCAACAGAGACAGCCTTAGGCCAAGAATCAGGATAAGGATGGCAACTTATCAAAACACAGAGAGGAACAAGACATGGCAATAAAAGAGTCAACAAACCAGATAGTAAATTTCCATAGTCAAATAAAACTGTCACAAGTCAAAGTTATAAGATGGGTCCAGGTGACAAAATGGGAGTTTAAAGAACATCAAAGGATAGCAGACTACAAGCTACTTTTCCCATCTTTCTTTTGTTTAATGTCATTTTCACCTCCTCAAGGAACCATATCTAAAACAAATGTTCAGATTCCAAAGGTGATGACAAGTATAATCTTCCTCAGCAACTTCCCTAACTTTTTTCTCACAAAAGTATTCCTGAGACTTCTGGCTACAATCTATAAGCCTTTGGCCTTTTATTCCTTACTCCTGAACAAATATTTTCCACATATTTTTGCTATTCTAAATATCTGGGTTTAACTTTGCATTAAAGTCACTGAGAATATAGGGTAATGCTATTTGGAACAAGTACTTAGTCAAGATCTTCGTAGAATTTCTCTATTTTTTCAGTCTGTACAATAAATGTTGGCACATAGGCTTCAGTTACTTTCATGATGAACCTTTTACAAATACTTTTATAAATCACAGCTACACAGGGTAATCAAATGTCACATAAAGTAATGCTTCTTGTTGCCTTTGGATGCATATTAAAGCAAGTTCTACCAACAAAGTTAGGAGTTATTAATTCATTTAGCTACAACTTCTATCTTCCACTAGGTGAAACAGCAAATAGAATGCTAGGCCTGGAGTTAAGAAGATATATATCTTCCTGAATTCAAACCCAGCCTCAGACATTTACTAACTGTGGTGATCCTGACCAAGTCATTTGATCCTGTCTGCCTAAGTTTCCTCATCTGCAAAATGAGCTGGAGAAGGAAATGGCAAATCACTTCAGTATCTCTAAATCCAAATGAGGTCTCAACGAGTCAGACATTTTTTAAATGACTGAACAACTAGGCACTGTTTTGGATGCTGAGGATACAAAAAAAATAAAACAATTCCTGCCCTCAAAGAACTAATATTCTACTGGGAGAAAGAATATTTAACACCAAAAAAAAAAAAAAATTCATTATAAAAGTATATTCAAATTAACTTCTAGGGGCAGGTACGCTAGTATCTGCAGAAAATCATCTCAGATAGGCTTCCTATAGAAAAATGACACGAGCTCAGTTTGAGAGGTCACAAAATATTGCTGGAGAGAGGGAAGCCTTCCAACAGCTTTTGCAGTAGTACAGATATGGGGAATAAAACTCCATATTTGGGGAATAGGAAATAAACACTTAAAGGCTTTCCCAACAAGATCTTCAGTTCAACTTCTACTTGATTCCCTTCTCCATACCTGGGAAAAAACACTCAGGCACATTGAAACCACTAAACATAAATGCCATTTCTCCACCTGTTGCTTTCTGTATCTTATCATAACAGCAGAAAAGATAATTATCACTGCTTAACAGCTAAGCATGAACCAGGGAGGGAAACAAATTTCTTTCCCTTCTAGCCCGTTAGGGTTCCAGAAGAGATGATAATAACAGCTGAAAACAAACCAGTGGGCTTTCATCATTACTGAGAACTTAAAAGGTAAAATTATATTTCCAAAGCAGATTGTGTATAGAATAAAATGAATGACACTTAAAATTATACAAATATCAGGGTTTTTTTCTCAAAGATTACAAATATGTATTTTTCCTGCCTTTCAGTATTCTTTTCTATTTTCTCTGTCATTAATACCTTTAGATGTTCTCCTTTGCTTCCCTCCTCTCACCACACCACAAAGAAGATATTTTAAATAAAACAAGCCAAGAGAATTTATATCTAGAAGGTATTTTAAACCCTAACTGTAACCTCTTCTTTTTATGGAGATAAGGAAATTTAGCCAAGGAACTTGTAAGATCATAGATTTTGTGTTCAAAGGAACTTTAGGAGCTATTTAGGCCAATTGCCTCATTTTACAAATAAGGTAAATAAGGCCCAGAGAAGTTATCTGACCTACCCAAAGTCAATTTGATAGAAAGTAACAAAAGCAAAATTTGACTTCGGCCCTTTTGACTCCAAAAGCCTTTTTTCACTGCACTACGCTGCCTCATTTCACAGCTGAGCAAGCTGAAATAGAAAGAAGCTAAACAATTGAGAGGATTACAGTTTTGAAGCAGGAAAGGACTTTAGAGCTCATCTACCAAATTCTCCATTATACTGATGAGAAAACAGAAGCCCAGAAAAGTTAGGTGATTTCAGAGAGACAGCTAGGGAGAGTACAGAAGATGGAGAGATGGGCCTGGAATCAGGAACACCCAAATTCAAATCCTATCTCCGATATTTTGGAGCTCTGTGAATCTGGACAAGTCGCTTTACCTAAATTTGCCTCAATTTATTCAACTATATATAAAATGAGAATAACAGCACCTATCTCCGAGGGTCAGAGAAATTAAAATAATTATAAATTGTTTAAGCTTATTACCTGGCACAAAAAAAAGCACTATACAATGCTATTATTATCACTATGTCTCCACCTTTAGAATTCCTTGTTGCAAACTACGATTACTTAAGATTGAAGCTAGAACAAGCTACTCACCACTTCCTGCCAGAAAGGCAATGGACTTAAAATGCAGAAAGACATATATTTCTGGACATAATCAATGCAGAAATTTGTTTTGCTACACTGTAGATTTTCTTATGAAGGTTTTCTTTTTCATTTTTCTAAAATGTTGAACTGAGTTATGGGAAGAAAGAAGTGATGAGAAAAAACAAATGCATATAAAAAACTAAATTTTTAAATTTTTTTAATTTCAAAACTCAGCTCAAACATATTTTATATATGAATCTTTTGCTCAATCCCTCTCCTAGATCCAAGTTCCTTTCCTCCCAAAATTACTTTGTATCGTATGTGTTTGGTGTCTCAAAAGTCTAAGTATAATTTTAAGCTATTAAAAACATATGTATATACGTGTTCATATATCTATGACCAACATCCCCAGAGGTTTATGTGTAAAGGAAGGGATGATAATACACAGAGACACAGATAGATTTAGATATATCTTCTCAATGAATCTGTAGTCTCAAGCAATCTTTATGTCAGAAGGTGACAGGTTTAGGAAAGTTAGGGCAAAAACCTATCATCCAATAAAGAAGTGGGAATAATTCAAAAGCTGGAAGATCTTAGCATGTATCAGAAGATGAAACTGTGATCAAATTAAGTACAAGTAAAAATAAACAGGCCAAAAAAAAAAAAATTTAAATCAAAAGGTATGGTTCAAGAAGTCTGTCACCTTCCCTCCTCCATGGGGAAATAAATTCATTCATTCATTCATTTATTTGATTATCTATCTATCTATTGATTGATTGATTGCCCACAGCAGCTCTTTAAACCCTCCGTACTAAGACAAAAAGAAGTTGAAATTGTCATCAGTAGAGGAAATACTCACATAGCTGAAATCAAAAATTCTAAACTAGGGAAATAATATGTAACACTTGATATTGTTGCAACTTATTATTTTTTTAGTATATCAATTCTTTAGTTTAGTTTTGTTCATCACCAGATAATTTAAAAAATTCAAAAGGTTGATTCAAACTACAAGACAAACTAAAGACAAACTACAAGACTAACTGGTAAGTTTCTACAAGAAAAACCAGCTAAACTAATCAATATGAAGTGGGTTGTTCCCTATTGTTATCTATGCTCAAAAAACCTTAGTATCTTTCAAAATAAACTTCTCTTTTTGAAATGAAAATCTTGACAAATTTTAATATAAGTAATTTACTTATGTATAGGACTGACAGAAAAGTTACTAAAGAGCAAAAAAGAGCAACCAAGTCATTTTTGTAGCATGAAACGAATTTTTTTTCAGACTTTTATAATCAGAAAATATTTAGACAACTATGTATTTATGGTATAACAGGTAGGATACCGGTCAAAAGAACAAATGGAAAGGCAGCAAGGGGACACAGAGGAGAGAACACTGGCCCTGGAGTCAGGAGGATCTGATATCAAAGCTGGCCTCAGCAAGTGCGATCCTGTGAAAGTCACTTAACTCCAATTGCTTGAAAAAAATAAAATGATTCAAAAGGACAGTATTTGGTGGTCAATGGTGAGAGTGAAGGGCTTATCTCTGGTCTCTAAGAATTGTTTTCTCTCTCTACGCTATTAATGCCAAATATTTTTCTTTCTACATTCATAGATATTTCCATATTTTCAAACTCTTGTTATTTTGAGAAAGAGACAGAGACAAACACATATGACATTCTATGAAAAATTATTTCCATCCTGAAACTTCTTGGAATCCTACCCATTAGAGTAAAAGGTACTTGAATTGTACCCTATTGAAGAAACATGGAGCTATAAAGGAATGGCAGAGGGGTCAAAACACCAAATTCAATAAGTGGCCAAGAGTCTGACACTGTTATAAACTTATTTTCTAGCCATTCATGGCCCCAAAGTTATTTTCTTGTTTAAACTATAACTCCCTAATAATGAAATTTTGGCTTCCTTACTCAGAAATGTTTTATGAGTACCCCAACACAGCTGGGTGATAATCTTTCCATCAAATTCATTGACATCTTGGTCCAAGTTTAGATCCCAGGTTCTCAAGTTATGTCCTTTGGTGTCCACAGGCCCCTTTGCTATCTCTTAATTCTATTAACATCATCCTATGTCTGGCTCACTTCAAATTAGTAAACTCTGCTAACTCTAGAAAGAACAATAATGAGCTCAGAACTCATGTAGAAAAAAAACTGGGATATAAATTGCAGCTGAGAAAAAGGAGATGATAATGCTTTTTAAAAGGATAAAGATAGTTCAGATTAATAATGAATGTAAGAAATCACAAAACCAGAAAAGCAGAATAACATCAAATATAGAAAATGGTCCACTTAAAAAAGCAGCTATTAAAGTCAGTAAAAGTGCAGTTTTTACTGCTGTGCTATCTTCCTGCCTGATCTCCAGCCTCCAGTGGAGGCTTTCTCTCTCTCTTTCCTCCTGAATAGGTACCTTCTATTTGCTGTTTCTCATGCCCCTTTAAGGCAGAGAAATAAAGACAGAACAAGCATAGCTTCCATCTCCTGCCTGATGTTACACAAGGCTTCTGACATCTTCAGCTTCTTCTGGGAAAAAGCAAAATTTCAATTAATGATTCACATACTCATACCTAATCATAGGCTATACATCTGAACCCCTATAAGTCATCATCCAAACCCTACTCCCTAACCACACTAACATTCTTTATTTCCTTCAATCCACCAAAGTCCCAACCAAAATCACCCACCCATTCCACTGTGCTTTCCAGAATGTCTGCTCCATAGGCAACAAATTCATTTCAATCTTAAATCTTGTCCTATCCCATTGTTTTCATCTTCAGATAGCCACTAAGATTTGGCTTCCTAGATAACACAGCCTCATCAGTCATTCTTTTCAGTATAGGCTCTTCACTCCATGTCCTTAACTCACTTGTAGAGGTGGAGGAACTGCAATACTCCTCACCCCCCACCCCACTGCTACTTTTATGTTCTCTCCCTAATTCTATCACTTAGTAAACCCTCCTCTTAA
Organism: Sarcophilus harrisii; assembly: GCF_902635505.1. Taxonomy (NCBI): domain Eukaryota; kingdom Metazoa; phylum Chordata; class Mammalia; order Dasyuromorphia; family Dasyuridae; genus Sarcophilus; species Sarcophilus harrisii. The sequence goes on along the minus strand of NC_045428.1, from coordinate 220,803,364 downwards.
TTCCATATAATCTATATTTTCCAACCAATCAGCATCCTGGTAACTGTTGTCTATCAAACTCCTTGCTCAAAGAATTCAGTATCTAGCTTACAATCTTTCTCTTCTCCCCAACTCCTGCCCTCACACTGAGACTACAACATACACAAAGTCTACTCAAAAAACCTAACCTCTCAGTTTCTCAACTACTTCCTTCCCCTATTCCTCCACCCACCTCAGTTACACACAAAAATCACTATATCTTTGACCAGGGGTCCTCAAACTACAGCCTGTGGGCCAGATGCAGCAGCTGAGGACGATTATCCCCCTCATCCAGGGCTATGAAGTTTCTTTATTTAAAGGCCCACAAAACAAAGTTTTTGTTTTTACTATAGTCCGGCCCTCCAACAGTCTGAGGGACAATGAACTGGCTCCCTATTTAAAAAGTTTGAGGACCCCTGCCTTTGACCCTGCTCCATGTTCAGGAAATCTAAAATTATCTGATTATCTTCTGTTGGTTTTCTACCTCTCCTTCAACATTCCCAGACTAATCTACTCTTCGTACACATTATGACCTCTAGGCTCTTGATTATACTTTCTCTCCTTTCACTCTCAACTCCCTACAGTCTAGCTTCTTGAAACTGCTCTGTTCATCACTGGCAGATCTAATAGTCTTCTTTCTCAATACTCACCTTTATGGACGTCTCTAAAATATTACTATTTCCTCCCCACCTCAGTCTCAAAAAAAGTAGTGGTCCTCTTACCAAGGTACACCCCCTATACATGACATGTACAAAAGATCCCATTCTGTCCCATCTTCCTCAGCAGACTGTCCCCTCTATCATTTTCATGCTCTCATTTATCTCTCTATTGACAACAAAATGGTCATGTCTCCTCCCTCCTCAAAAAACCCTCATTTGAGCCTTCCATCTCTGCTATCATCCTTTATCTCCTCTGCCTTTTGTGGCTTGCACCTTAAGAAAACCACCTACAATCAGTACCTTTACTTCCTCTCCTCTCACTCCCTTCTTAACTCCCTAAGATCTGACTTTTGACATCATTCAAATAAAACTGCTTCTTGCTACAAATTACCAATCATCTCCTAATAGCCAAACACAATGACCTTTTCAATATTCACCCTTCTTCATCTCTCTGCTACAAATGACACTGTCAATCACCCTCTTCTCCTTGATACTTTTTTTTCTTAGATTTTCAGGATAAATTTTCCCAATTCTTGCGTCTATCTTACCACTCCTCGATTTTCTTAATGAGATCTTTAACCATATCACACCCTCTAAATCTATGTGTCTAAAAAAGGTTCAGTCCTAGATGTCTTGTCTTCTCTTCTCCCATCTATACTTCCGTCACTTGGTGATTTTTCATCAGCTCCCACTGATTTAATTGCCATCTCAAATTTAATCTTTCCTGTCCTAACCTCTCTGCTGGCCTCCAATCTTGCATCTCAGACATCCAATAGATATTTCAAACTCACAATGTCCAAAACTGAACTCATTATTTTTTCCCCTAAACCACCCCCTAATCCCAAACTTTCCTAATCATCATCTAAGATACCACCAGCCTCTAACTCTCCTGAGTTCACAATACAGATCTTGTCCTCCACTCTCCCTAGTACCTCTCATCCTCCCTCACCCCCACCCCATTCAAACCAATATTTCCAAGACCTGTTGGGTTCCGCTTTGAAATATCTCTTGCACATGCCTCCTTTTCTTCTCTGATACCTCTACTATCCTGCCCCGAGCCCTCATCACTATTACAGTAGCCTGCTAGTTGGTCAGCCTGCCACAAGTTTGTTTATCACCACTTCAGGTCATTCTCCATTCTACCACCAAAGTGAATTTCCTAAAGCACCAGTTCTCAGACCATAACTCCCTTCCTCCATCAGTAAGTTCCAGCTACCCCCCCCCCATATCCAAAATATCACTTCTAACATCCAAAACAAATGCCTCCATTTGCTGTCCAAAGCCCTTCATCATAACCTAGCCTCTCCTTTCATCTTTCCAGTCTTTTCACACCTTGCATCCACTCTCCATTCATATAATTCTCTATTCCAGTAACAAGGGCTTACTGACTGTTCTACCAAGATGACACTCAGCTCCAGAAATTTTCTCTGGCTGCCCCCCCATCCTGGAATGCTCTCTCTCCTTAGGTCCACCTCCTGGCTTCCTTCAGATGTCAGATAAAATCCCATCCTCTATGGTAAGTAAGCCTTCCCAATCTCTCTTAATTCTAGTACCTTTTGTTAACTGTTACTTATTTATCATATATATAACTAGTGAAGCATACATAAACGCATATGCAAACAAAACTATGAAGGCAAAGTCTCTTTTCTTCTTTTCTTTATGAGGGGCACATAATGGGAGTTTAATAAATGCTCACTAACTACTGACTGAAAGTTAAACACTGTGGTTCAAGGTTGTGTTCTTTGGGTATGTTTCCACAAAATGGACAGCATTTAATTACTACAAATGAAGTGGTGTATGTATATAATCCCATCAATTCTCTGAATTGGTCTAGTATATTCCATTTGTGATTTCAAAGGAAAGAAAATGACAAACTTATCTCAGGGGAAAGTGAAAACATAATAAACGCTCATACATCTCAAGAAAAATGTTCAAATTTAACAAAAATTTCTGAAGGAGTCAACAGAAGAATACATACTTAGAGACAATGAAGACCCAAGTGTGAAGATCTACATAAGGATCATTACTAATTGTGCCCCGGGGAAAGAAAATACACTCTGGGTATTTTCCAGAAACTCTAGTTATAATACCTAATTACTTATATTTTTCTTACTATTAAAAATTATACTACTTTTAAAAAATATAGTCTCAGAATTTCAAATTAATCAGTCAAGTTTTTTTGGTTTTGGTTTTAATTTTGGGGGGGATAGAGTAGGTTAAAAAAAAAAAACAGGTCATGCACCAATACTATTTCTTAAAGTTCTATTAAGAGGCGATGACATAAGGGGGTCATGTACCCCTTATACCATAAAATGGTCATATAATCACGGATCATATAAATAAAAGCACCTTAATTTAATTACATCTAAAACTTTTTAAAACTAAAGAAAAATGAATACAAAATGTTATTCAATAAATATAACAAACAATTTAGTTCTTTTTTATCATCAAGCAAGAAAGAATAAGAAGAAAAAATGAGGGAAGAAGTTACAATCTCTGTATTTGACAAAACTCTGATTAAAAAAATACCTTTTTAAATCTAATTAGACTGTGATAGAATTTGTTTCTAAAAGTGTTTAAATCCATATTGAAAATTTAGAAATACTAACATTTTTGAAATCTTCTCATTCTCAACCTGCTATTCTAGATAACAAGTTGTGGCATTTCATTTCACAAAAAGAATTATCTATTTTCAAAAGACAATATCTTGCTCACTTTTAACATGCTGAAGATAATGACTTTTGAAAACAAGCTCTCTACCCCTCATTTTCTTTATTTGTAAAAAGAGAAAACTAGATGAAATCCCTTCTAGCCTATAAGAGCCTACTTTTATACTTTAAATCCTCTAGATTTAACTACAAGAAATCACATCTTGGTGCTGACCTAAAGGCTAGATAAAATTAAACCAGAGACAATTCCCATTCCTACTCCATAGAGAGAACGCAGAAAATATCTCCTAATTGTTGGGATATCAATTATCATTTCTATACAAACAAAATTAAAAGACATGAATAGTTTTAAGAAAAACTTCAAAACATATATTTAATCATTTTTGAAATGGAAAAATTATTTTAAATATAATCTGTTATGACATACATTACACCAAGATCCAAAAAGGCAAAAAAATTATTTTTCAAAAAGAAAATGTTAACATTTCCCAGGAAATACTTCTCTAATTATCATGCTATTTATCTATTGCTTTATACTTGGTACCTGTATTCAACATGTCACGAACAAATGAAAAAATCTAACTACCCAGATTTAAGTACAAATATTCATTTTCTAGTAAATGCTACCTAAGTTAGGAACAAACAATTTATACACTGGAAAAGACTGTACAAACTAGAAAATTCTAGAAATACCTTTTCGAGGAGGTAGTTCTCCATTCTGTATTACATCTGTCCCAGGATATACAATTTCTCCATCTTTGACCATTTCATTCCATAGGCCACAGAGTCCATCTCTTGTAAAAGCAAGCTAACAAACAAATAAAAAGAAAAGTATATTATAATTGATTTTAATCTATTAATTCTTAACTAGTAACCCTTTTAAAAGCCTAATTTTCCATCCATATTTTATTCAACAAACATGTAAGTACATATTACATTCAAGAAAGATGCTATTCCTTTAACAGAGAGAAGTATTACTCTTTCTTTATAAACATGCTATCCAAGAAATTATAATCTAGTTAAAATGTTAAGGCATAATAAGTATAAGCAATTATAATAGTCTTAAAGGTCTACAAAGGAAGGAAAAACCATTTGGGGCTAAGCTAAATAACAAAATAAAGCTGAATATTGCAGAAGGGCATATGATCAAATAAAAAGAAATGAAGAATTTCAAGTAGATTTAAAGTCTGTTAATAAAAAATGGATGAATGACTCAAATAGGAAATTAGAGGAATGAAATAACACAACTAACCTGGAATAGGTCAGTATAAACTCAGTTGCATATTTGTTAGTATTTGCTCAGGCTTATTCTTATTAATGTCAAGTTACCATAAAAGTTTCTAACGGGCATAAGATCTAACTTAAATTTTCTTTATAAACTTTCTTCATAAAGTACACAGATGATAGCACTGCTTATTTATACCTTTTTATTAAAAAGGTATCAACTCATGATGGTTCATTTTCCTTTTTCCACATAGTTTACTGATTTAACTTTATTATGTAAGACTTATTGTTGATGAACTGCATTGATGCTTTTTTTTACGTTCAACTGAATATTCCCCTTCAAAATGTGTAAGATCTTGAAAACAGGTCTATAATTTATTTATTCAAGTTAATATTCCAGGCATATGGTAGAAGAGACCATATCCTCCAGGCACTTTAGGATAGTTTTTCCTTGAAAAAATAATTCTTGAGAACTGAATGGCTCAAAATGTTAAGTTATCAGAATAGTTAGTTGAGTGAATACCCACTGCCATGGAGTTGAGGAGTTGAGCAAATGGAACTAGGAAAAAGATAGGAATGTCTTGTAAGTCAAATTGGTAGGTAACACAAGCAAAGGAGCTTCATTCAAACCTTAGTGCTATTCCTTATTAAATATCCTTTTCCCTCTCTAGATAATTAAATCTCTTTTGGTAACTGCTGATGACCTAAGAGTGTCTCATTTTCTTCCAATATCGAACCTATATTATTGAGGGGAAGGATCTGAGTCAGGGCCACCTCAAAATAAAGGATAATTAGTATCCTTAAGCATCTTTACCTCTATAAATAGCAACATAAAATTACAGAAGCATATCAACATATAGAATTTTCATGAGATATAACTTGTTGGGATTTAATTTTGTGTTCATAATTTAAAATTCAAACTTACAAAATTATACTTTGTAGAATCTGCTAAAATGCACAGCCAAAATATTGAATTCACAGCACAATTTTATGTAATATAGCACATACCTCAGAATTAGAAAAACAGGATATTGACTGAGCTGACAAAACATTTCCCACAACAAATATATTTCTTTAAAAGTTGTAAAAACTGAATTTTTCTAAATTCATTTCATGTGTACTGGAGAAGTTCAATATTTAAATGAATGAATATAAAATAGATACAATGTATATGTATATACAATACATTTATACAATAAATACAATATTATACATTAAATAATTTTATAGAGTGTATTATGTCTAAATTTTTAAAGAATCTTTGAAATTTTCTTTTTTTTCCAAGTGTTTTCTTTTTTTTTTTTTTAATAATAACTTTTTATTTACAAGTTATATGGATGGGTAATTTTACAGCATTGACAATTGCCAAACTTTTTGTTCTAATTTTTCCCCTCCTTCACCCCACCCCCTCCCAGGATGGCAGGATGACCAGTAGATGTTAAATACATTAAAGTATAAATTAGATACACCATAAGTATACATGACCAAAGCCATTATTTTGCTGTACAAAAAGAATCGGACTCTGAAATATTGTACAATTAGCCTGTGAAGGAAATCCAAAGTGTAGGCAAGCAAAAATATAGGGATTGGGAATTCAATGTAATGGTTCTTAGTCATCTCCCAGAGTTCTTTCGCTGGGCATAGCTGGTTCAGTTCATTACTGCTCCATTGGAACTGATTTGGTTCATCCCATTGCTGAAGATGGCCAGGTCCATCAGAATTGATCATCATATAGTATTGTTGTTGAAGTATATAATGATCTTCTGGCCCCGCTCATTTCACTCAGCATCAGTTAGTGTAAGTCTCTCCAGGCCTTTCTGAAATTTTCTTAAAGGAATCTAATCCATTCTCTTCCTTTTTAATCCTGGGTCCAACCAATTGTGCATTTATTTTGTCTAAGTTCAAAAACAGTAAACTCCATAGGTTATCCACCTAAGTCAAAGGCTTTTAACTTTTTTGTGTGTCATGTACCTCATGACAAAATAACAATGCCTATAAGTAAATTTTTTCTCAAAATAGAATTTTCTTAATTCTTAATTAAGGGAAATAAACATTTTTAGAAGTTAGTAAAAAAAAATAGAGATGTATTTTTCCCATCCAAATTCATAAAAAGCCCCTGAAATCTATCCATGGAACCCTGACCTCCAAGCTACAAACTCCTAATTTAATTTTTGTAATAATCTGGACAACAGGAACTTTTCATCCACACGTTTGGTTTTTTGGTTTGGGTTTTTTTTTTTTTTTTTTTTTTGGTTTTTTTTTTGCTGAGGCAATTGAGGTTAAGGGGTTAAATGACTTGCCCAGGATTATATAGCTAGGAAGTGTTCAGTGTCTGAGGCCAAATTTGAACTCAGATCCTCCTGACTTCAGGATGGGTGGCTCTATCCACTGCATTAACATGTTTTGGTTTAAAGTTTTTCCTCAAAGCATAAAGTTAACCAAACTCTTTTGAGAGGTTACCCATTTCTAATGGACTCTACAATGTGTTTTGGAGCAACCAGCATAATGACATCTGCAAAGAGGAATATCTAAAGAACTTCATTTTCCAGAGAAAATTCCTCTACAATTTATATTTTGCACTATATCTCCATAATAAAGATTTTTGATAAGCATATATATATATATATATATATATATATATATCCTTCTTCATGTCTCACCTGATAGTAATTAGAGGACTCCCTTCTCCCAGAAAACAGTCATCCTTTTTATATCCATATTGTACAATTGTTAAACTATGCCTACAAAAATGAGTTGTTGCATGTCTTCAAAAATGATTATCAAAATTGTTCTTGTACCACATGACAAATATGGGAATATGTTTTAAAGGATTGTACATATTTAATCTATATCAGATTACTTGCTATTTTGGGGAAGGGGAGGAGGGAGAAATTTTTCAGACACAAAATCTCACAAAATTAAAGTAGGAAACTATCTTCATGTGTATTTGGAAAAATGAAATATTATTGAGAAAAAAAAAAGTGCACTGCTAGAATGGTGAACTGACCCAATCATTGTGGAGAATAATTAGGAACTATACTCAAATGGCAAATTGTGCATAGCTTTTGATCCAGCAATACCAATTACAAGTATCTCTATATTCCAAAGAGATCATAAAAAAGGAAAAAGGACCTAGATGTGCAAAAATTCTCATAACAGTCCTTTTCATGGTAGCAAAATATTAGAAACTGAGGGCATAAACATCAATTAGAGAATGGCTGAATAAATTGTGGGATATATGATGGAATGTGATGTGATGGAATACTAGTATAACGAGAAGGATGGTTTCAAAAAAACCTGGAAAGAATGACATTAGTGATGCTAAGTAAAGTGAACAGAACAATATTTTACAATGATAAACTGAAAATGACTTTTGATCAACTACTCTGAACAATAAAATGATCCAACACAATACCAAAGGATTTATTATGAAAAATGCTATCTACCTTCAGAGAAAGAGTTCTTTGGACTCTGAATAGATCAAAGCATAATTTTTTAAAATTTCTCTATTTTTCTCGGATTTTTTCCAACATGGCTAACAAGGAAATATGTTTTGCATGATTGCACATGTATAACTGATATCACATTTCTTGCCTTCACAATAGGTGGAAGAGAAGTGGGAGGGAAAGAGAGAATTCTGAACTCAAAAACATTTTTAAATGAATGTTAAAAGTAAATAAGTGCTTTTTAAAATGCCTACGAAAATCTACCGACCATGAATAGGGAAAGTGAACTGTACCAACTCTGATTCCACCTCAGAACTAGGAGAAAGATAAAGATGTTAATGATAAAAGTAAAGTGATATCTGTGAGAAAGCAGGCATATGAATACACTGTTGTCCTGCCACTTAGGAAACACACAGACTTCATAGTATGTACAGAATTCTTATTTAAAATTCAACATACCACAGCTCCTCCTAATGCAAGACTCATTAGAGAACTGGCCTTGGAGTCAAAAAGATTAGTTTCGAATTTCACCTCTGATAAATACTAGCCATGTGATCTTAAAAGGATCACTATAATACCTCTCAATGTCATAGTTCGGTGGTTTCCAAAGTGAAGGTGTCACTATACACCCTTGGTGTGACCCTAAGGGTTGTGAGGTCAATCAATTATAGAGAATGGGAAAATGGGTTACATGCCATTCTCCCAGGGAGTGGCCTTATCACCAACACAACAACCACCAGCTGCTTCTGCTTCACATACTCAAAACTAACTTCCCCTTACTCCATTACATGTCACTGATCTGGTATGGTTATGCCAGGATAAGCTCCTTAATGAAGTTATAATCTAAATGCCACACCCAGTCACAACAGCCACTGCCCAAACAAAATTTTCTGTGCTCCAGTTCATCTTATAGCCTTCAACCGAGTCCCCCGTGGTAAGTAGGTTTTACACTTCTGAACAGTAGCTACCGAATAAAACTACAAACTCCCAGCTTTTCATTTTTTGATGATAACAAAACTTACAATGGATAAGAATGCATGAACAGGTTGCAATCTATACTGCAGATCTCATTACAGTCTGTCATCCAAAACTCAGTTCTCTTCAAATTTTTCTATTTCCATCAAGGGCACCACTTTCCTTCTATTCAACCTCATCATCATCATTCTTGCTTTATCACTTAGCTGCTCCATCCAAAGTTACCAAAAAACTCTTAATTGATAAATCTCATGTTCTATTCTCCGTTATCATTTTTTTTTTGATCCTTCTACAGCACTCCACCCTTGAAGACCAGAATATTCCTCCTGGCTTGCTGAAAACAACATATGTATTATCTACAAAAACTCTCATTTCAGCATGTAAAAAATTTGGAAACAATCTTCTAATCTAAAATATTATTCTAAAATATTTTATTAAGAGCAAAAAAGGTTTCTGTACCAACAATAAGATTATTTGACATCTTTTAAATTATTAACTTGTGCATCAATTTTATAATATATACTTATTAGTATTCAGCATTTGTTTATAATTTATAAATAAATAAATATTACTAGGTTTATAGACTCCTCCAGAGGTTTTTTTCCTCCACAAGGGTGTACAATGAAAAAAAATTGGACAATTCTGAACTCTAACTATAAAACAGTTTAAAGAGAAGGTGCTAATTTGTAGTGGCAGAAGTTATTTACCCAAAGGTCCCTAGACTGATGAAATCAAGGATCAAATTAACGAGAGAAAAAAACATTCATAAGGTCTCATTAAGCTCAGCAAAATTAACTACAAACAGGATCAGGAAGGGAATGAGGGAAGGAGAGGAAGGATAAAAGAAGGAAGAAAGATGAAAGGGAGACAGGAAGGAGGAAAGGAAGAAGAAAAAGAGAAAGGGAGCAAGGAAAGGGGAAATGAGAGAGACAGAGAAGGAAGGAAGGAAAAGAGGAAAGAAGAAAGAGAGGGAAGAAGGAAGGGAGGAAGAAAGGAAGTCAATACAGATGTAATAAAATCTCAGTAATATTAAAAGTTTGAGTACATTATTCATAGATTTTTTTTTTCTCTCAGACTTCTTACTCTTACTTTAGATGCAATTTAATAAAATCTGGTTACATGGATCCAAGAAGTGACAAGGAAAAGATAATGACCCAAAAAAGCAAAGCTGAAAACTGGAGTGGGACAAACTTAAGTCCTGCATATCTCAAAAGTCCCTGAAGGTATATAAGCTCCATAAATTGTAGAATAGTATTAGCATTCACAATGAACAATCATCAGGAAAAGATTGTATGTATAGTTTATTCTGTTGAAGGCAGAATTCATTTTAGAAAATTTTTAAATAAAAAGACTATCCTCCCTTTCCCAATACATCTTCTCCCCTTCCTCCCTGAAAATGTTGACAATTAAAAGGGGCAAATCTCAATTATATGAAAAATTCACTCATGGAATATTACCAGAAAAAACAGACAATTAACAAAATGATGAGATCTCTTTACTAAGGAAGAAATGAAGGATGGAATATATGCATGTAGCACACACAGTTGTTTCAACAAAATTATGTTGACCTTATAAGAAAGGGAATAAATTTGTAAAGAAAAAAATATTCTAAACAAAATTTACAGATGAAGATGGGTGGATTGATTTTTTTTTTTTTTTAAAGGTGTTTGTTTTGGGGAAAAACTAATTCCTACATTTCAGGTTTATCCTACTATTTTTAAATTAAATTTATATTATACTGAATTTTAAGTTTAAATGTTACACATGATTTAAATTAAAACTCTTCAACTTCCCCCACAAACTATTATTTAGCAGAAAATTTTTCTATGATTTAGACAAGAGTTTGGTGTTTGTTTTTCCAGTCATGTTTGAACAGATGGAAAGGGGAATATAGTTTAGCATACATAATTTTCAAGTAAAAGGATCAGACACACAATAAGGTAACAATGTTAGGTAAGACTTCCAAAAAAAGCCATACCTATCCAAATATAATGACTGTTTGACACATTAAAAGTCCCTTTTTTAAATAAGGACTTCTATAAACAAAAACAGCACTAGTTTGAAAAGAAGGTGACTTCAGTTATATACTGCTAAGTCATCTTAGACATAAATGTATCTAAGCAGTAGGGAAGAGATAGAGCTTTAAAAAAATGTGCTTCTATTTCTAAAAATAACACCAAAAACAAGTTTAAAATCCTTAAATTTCTACTTTTATTAAACAAAAAATATAATCAGAAAAATAGAAAAAAAAATGGAAGATACAATTCTCAGAAATCCATTTATACAGAATGGTTTTTAAAAATTAGTCTTTTTCATCTTTTGATATTTCTCATTATTAGATTTTAGTATTTAATATCACTCAAAACTGGAGAATAGAAGGATAAAAATTTTGTGGTGGGTACTATAATAATAAACATTAATAGTTCTAAATTTATATCAATGAAACACTAATGAAATACATTTTAATAGCTATCATATACAATAGTATAAGCCTTAAATCAATGGAAACAAAAAAGAATATAATTATAATATATAATATATTAAATAATTAACATATTAAGTAATATATTAAATCTAATTTATTTCCATTGAAACAAACATTAAAATGACCAGAAATATCAATGGGCAAGCATTTTTAAGCCATCTATCAATATGCTACACAAGATTATAGTATATTAATTCGTATGAAAGCTATACAAAAAGGATCACATTAACAAGTTGCAAAGAAAGAGAGAAGGGTCAAAAGACTACACACAAATGAGAAAAATGGCCACGAAAAAGCAATAAGAGCATATATACACCACACACTGAAAACATGCCACCCAGGAATATCTCACGACAAGGACCAATTATCGGAATCTCATACATGTACATATACCCTCTCTCCTCATTCAAAAACCTTCAGTAGCTCTCCACCACCTCTTGAACAAAAATACAACCTGCTTAGCCAAGCATTCAAGCTCATATACAATCTAGTTATAAAACCCGATTTCACACTCTACTTCCTTTACCCTCGTTCATTATATTCTTTATACCTTCATTATACCTTCTCCTCTATCCCTTTGCCTTCACAGATGTATGTAGCCATATTTGCAAGGTTCTCCCCCACTTACAGAAATCCTTTTCTTCCTTCACAGATCAAATTCTACACCTATTCCATGAAGCTTTCTCTTATCTCAATCCTCCCTTCTTTTCCTTGCCCCTGAGTCTCTGGTGGTACTCTGCCTTGTCAAAAATTTTATTTAATTTTGAGATTCTACAACATATCAGGCACTGTACTTCACAGATAGAATTGCATAACATGAGACAACACAAAATAAAAACAAATACAAAAACCATAACCTCTACCTTCTTCAAGGTATTTAACAGTCTAGTCACTATGTTAAGCATTTTTGATTTCACAAGTGCTAAGGCAGATTGCAACCAATGGCTAAGGCTGAAAAAAGTTATATAACTTGTCCACAGTAACAAACTTAGCATAAGTAGTAGTAAGGTTTGAAACTAAGTCCATGTAACCCAAGTTCAGAATTATATCCATCACTATGTTGTCTTTTTATAATTTCACAGGGAGGATTTTTTTGGAATGAGCATTTTTCCTTGGACCTTTAAGTTTTGCAAAGGGCTTTCCATTCATTTTCATTTGTTCTTCACATCCCTGGGGAAGTGGCTACTTCACCTATTATGGCTCTCATTTCATAAATGAGGAATCTGTGGCTCAGATCTCTATGACTGATTTGCCCATAATTTCACAAGTACTAAGTGTCAAAAACAGGACAAGAATCCAAAGTTTACAAAATATTTTCTTTACAACCTTACCCTCTGAGTTAAGAGGAGGAAGCATTAGTGTGTCCACTTTATAGATCAATAAACTGAGGCTCAAAGAAGCAATGTGACTTTTTCCAGTATCACAACTAAAAAGCAAAGAAAGGACCCAAGTTCAGGTTTTCTGTATCCAAGATCCGTATTTTACTACACTTAGTAGCTAACAATAAGGGATAACATTAGATCCTTTTCAGCTCTAGATTTGTGACTCTGAAACAAGGCAGAAGTGATAAGAGCAAAGGAAAGGGTAAGGCGAAAGCTATAATAAAATTTAAGGAGAAATCACTTTTACCTCGAGGTTAAGGCATATACCTTATATAATTTTCACAGATAATCTAAGTAAAGGTATTGGGAATCAGGTTTCCATTTACATTTCTTTATAAAACTAAATGCTCTCCAAAATTTACAATATTCAGAAAAATGATCCTACAATCCCACTTCTGGAACTATACTCAAAGGAAAATGGAAAATAAAAAGGGAATGAATCTTTAAAAATAAGATAAAATAATAATAAATAATTCATAGCAACTTTATTTGTAATAGCAAGGAAAAAAATGGAAACAATCTAAAAGCCCAATGACTGGAAAAGTCTTAATAAATTATAATATGTTAATTTAATAATTGAGTATTATGGTGCAAAAATGACAAATATAAAAGATTATAAAAATAAAGGAAATTTTCTAAAAAGTGATACAAAGCAGAATAACATATTCACTGACTACAATTTTTCTTAAGAAACAAGAAAATTTCATTAAACATATGAATAGATTCAAAATGGGCTAACAAAGGAACTGGAAAGTAAACAGATATTCAGTTGGGGAATGGCTGAATAAGTTATGGCATATGAATGTAATGAAATATTGTTCTATAAGAAACGATCAGCAGAATTTCAGAAAAGCCTGGAGAGACTTACATGAATTGATATTGAGTGAAGTGAGTAGAGCACAGCAACAAGAAGATAATGTGATGATCAACTCTGATGGATTTGGTTCTTTTCAATAAAGAGGTGATTCAAGTCAATACCAATTAGACTTATGATGGAAAGAACCATCTGCATCCAGAAAGAGGACTGAGGACTATGGGGACTGGATGTGGACCACTACATAGAATTGTCACCTTTTTGTTGTTGTTGTTTCCTTGCATTTTGTTTTCTTTCTCAATCTGATTTTTCTTCATGATAAATGTAGAAATATGTTTTGAAGAATTACGCATGTTTAATCTATATTGGATTACTTGCTGTCTAAAGGAGGGGGGTGCTGGAGGAAAGGGAAGGAGAAAAATTTGGAATACAAAGTTTTGCAAAGGTAAATGTTGAAAACTATCTTTGCTTTTATTTTGAAAATAAAAAGCTATTATCAAAAAGCTAACAGTAATTTTATGATATTGTTATTTTCCTATTAAAGTGTGATTAAGATGTAATATAAAATACAAATGTGATGTAAAAATGTAATTTGAAATAAAGCAAAGTATAAACAATTTCAAAGTGTCTTTTGAAAGATTTACTTCTTATTTTATCACCCTGGCTAATAAAACTTCATAATTTTTAAGGCTCCTAATTTGAATATGGAGAAATGAGAACAAGAAAATTCAAAGAATAATGCAGTTTGGGGCCTAAACAATGCAGAAGATGGTGGTAACAAATAGAAATCTGCAAATAGGAGGAATGGTAGATTTTAGGAGCTAAATGAATAGTTCAGATTTGGACATATTGATATTTAGGTACCACCAGAACATTCAGCTTTTCAACAAACATATGTGAAACTAGAGATCATGGGAAAAGTTTGGTCAAGATATATATATATTTGGGAGACATATGCATAAATGTAAAAACTGAAGCCATCAGAAAAAATAAAAGTGAAAAAAGACAAAGAAGAGAACCAAGAACAAAACTCTAATGATCTCTATGAGATGGAAAGATAAGGCAATAAAAGAAAAATCCAATAAATAAGAAAAGCAGTATAAGACAGTGTGACAGAAAAAAAAAAATCAATCAATAAACATTTAGTAAGCACTACTACATAAGTACCTACTTGTGGTACTTAACATGCCAAATACTGCTAAGCACTGATGAGAAAGATAGGACTCCTTGCTCTCAAAAAGCTCACAATCAAGTAAGGGAAATATACAAACAATTGAGTACAAACATGATATATAAAGGATAAACTAAATGTAATCAACAGAAGGAAGAAACGAGAATTGAGGAGGAATGGAAGAAGCTTCCTGTAGAAGGTAGTGGTGTTAGCTAGTCCTTGAATGAAAGTAGGGAAGCCAGGAGTCAGAGAGAACAGTATCAGGAAGTAAGAAGAAATCTGGACTTCACCAATATCACAGATTATAGATTGAGGAATCCCTGATCACCTTGAAGAAAATATGAGGATGAAAATACTATTTTCATACTAATAATTATGTCTGGATGGTATTCTAGTTGCAACCTAAGGAGATATATGTTTTATCTCTATCTTCTTACAGCTTGGCACCTACAAATTTACTGTTGTACTAGGAAACAACAGGAAGACCAAAGCAAAAAGCAAAATTTAGAGTAGCTTAACGTAAAAGGAGTTGAATAATTCTAGGATTTATTAAGGTAAGAGGCTTTAGCTTAGTTGATAAATCTTTAAAGTTCAAAAGTCCATTTTTATTGGTGCTTTGTCATAACCACTTCCCCTTCCAGTTTGACATATCAACCGTTACTGTCTAATATGGAATACTGCTGACTATAACATACAAAAATGCCATTCAATTTCTAGTCCATTAGATCCCTGAGAGAAATTTACTGTTATTTTTTGGGGAAAAAAATGTTTTTCCAAAAAAATCCATCAAAATTCCAGTAACCATCCTACAGTAGAATTAGTGTGAGATAAGATGATACAACATCACGCCATGAAGTATTAAACTGTAATAGAGATTCTGTTTAGAGGAATAATGAGAAAAAATTGCTTTCTAATTCCTTCCTTAAGAAATCCTAAAATTGTGTTCAAAGCCTTCAAACTTCAACATTATATTCTTCATTCTTTCTCTCCAACTGCAGGCAAACACAAAACTGAGACTCCTTTTTTATATCAAATGAACTTCCTCACCTCAAAGGTATTTATTTTGTTCTTCATACTCAGGATGCTGCCACTTTTACAAGCAGCAGAAGCAGAAACAGGATGGTATTAGTAAGATACAGGAAATTTATACTAGTTAAGTTTGGGGTCCACCTTAATTTTTAAAATGATTAAAAGTATAATTCCTTAAATGAATGATAATCAAATATGGATAAGACACTAAGGAGAATGCTTAATTTCAAGGGCTTCCCTTCCCCCCAATAAAAGTATCCAATCTTCTAACAACATTTTCCTTCACAAAGTTAGCTAATTCAACAAATCCTATAACCTTCATCTAGTCTAATATAGACCAACTGAAACAGCTAAATTTTTCAAAGTATTCATCATATCTTAAAAGAGCTAATCTTCCATCAATGGTATTTGTCCTGAAATAATCAAAAGCAAAATGGTAGAAACTATTATTATGTTTCAAAGTGTTAAAATTCCTATTTTAACCAATATTCATATATACTTCCTAAAAATGAAACCTCAAAAATGCTTCAATTTGATAGCCAAAAAGCTTTTCATTTTACTAAAAGTTTCTTGGTAAGTAATAAATAGAATTACTTCAAATACACTAACACCCAAAGCAAAATAAAAGCAATTCAGAAAATAGTCATGCCTAATAAAGATTTAAGACACACAAGGGATATTATCATGACAGAAATTCAAGAAAAGGACTAAATTAACCTATTTTATATAGCAAACTCTCTATTCTTAGTTCTAGTTAACATCTGTATCAACAGTTTACATATAATCTATAACATTTTCAAAACACTTGTACATCTGCAATTTACCCATACTCAACATGGGACAAGCAGAGAAGAATCTATTGAACAAAACCTACCTGATATTTTGCCTGATTTTCATTCATTAATATTTCTATAAATATAGTCACAATAAAATATACTCTTAAAAATTTTTAAAAGGTAGATTACTCTAGATACATTTAAAATAAGTAAACCTTAATACAAAATATGACGATAATATTTTAAGCTTTTGCTTAGAAATGTCCTATGTATTTAAAAGTTACTGCTTGGAAAGTTATTGCTTTGAAAATGTTTATGTTTGAATGATAAGCAATTATGAAAATAAGTATTTTCTGTAAGGCTTATTCCACCTTTTGAAATTTAAAAGACAATCAACATACCATCACAATTATATTTTTTTAATAGACTGAAAGAGACATTGTAAATGATGCACACCTTCTGATTTGCAAGCACTTTTGCAAAGAATAAAAATATTAGTGACAGCCACTTTAAAACCTAATCAAAAAAACATGGTTCCAAAGTCCATTTCTCAATAAACTCAAATAGTAATGCAATTAAATAAATTTGTTTACTTGTATATATAATAAACTGTTGTTAATTACTAAAACTCCCTATGGTGGTAGAGGGAGGAAGAGGAGCCAGAATTGAGGGAGGGAAGCAAACCGAATTACCAAGAAATTATATATGCCCATTTAAAAGTGAATCAAAATCTGAGCAAAGATTCAGAAAATAGTAATATAAACTTCAACTTTCAACAACATACTAAAATTTCCTCCACTGGAATAATAATCTGATTATTAACCATCTACAGGTAATCTAATTTGAATGTCCATTACAGAAATCAAATCTTTCTCCATTAGAGTCAACAACAAGAAATGTAAACCAAAAACTACAATTCAAGATGAAAAACCTACAACAATTTAGTTAAGATTATTCCTAAACTACAACTCTAAGATACCACTACACACCTGTCAGATTGGCTAAGATGACAGGAAAAAATAATGATGATTGTTGGAGGGGATGCGGGAAAACTGGGACATTGATGCATTGTTGGTGGAGTTGTGAACGAATCCAACCATTTTGGAGAGTAGTTTGGAACTATGCTCAAAAAGTTATCAAACTGTGCATACCCTTTGATCCAGCAGTGTTACTACTGGGATTATATCTCAAAGAGATTATAAAGAAGGGAAAGGGACCTGTATGTGCACGAATGTTTGTGGCAGCCCTTTTTGTAGTGGCTAGAAACTGGAAACTGAATGGATGTCCATCAGTTGGAGAATGGCTGAATAAATTGTGGTATATGAAAATTATGGAATATTACTGTTCTGTAAGAAATGACCAACAGGATGATTTCAGAAAGGCCTGGAGAGACTTACACGAACTGATGCTAAGTGAAATGAGCAGGACCAGGAGATCATTATATACTTCAACAACAATACTAGATGATGACCAGTCCTGATGGATCAGGCCATCCTCAGCAACGAGATCAACCAAATCATTTCTAATGGAGCAGTAATGAACTGAACTAGCTATACCCAGAAAAAGAACTCTGGGAGATGACTAAAAACCATTACATTGAATTCCCAGTCCCTATATTTATGCACACCTGCATCTTTGATTTCCTTCACAAGCTAATTGTACAATAATTCAGAGTCTGATTCTTTTTGTACAGCAAAATAATGTTGTGGTCATGTATACTTATTGTGTATCTAAGTTATATTTTAATATATTTAACATCTACTGGTCATCCTGCCATTTAGGGGAGGGGGTGGGGGGGGTAAGAGGTGAAAAATTGGAACAAGAGGTTTGGCAATTGTTAATGCTGTAAAGTTACCCATGTATATATCCTGTAAATAAAAGGCTATTAAATTAAAAAAAAAAAGAAATGACCAACAGGATGATTTCAGAAAGGCCTGGAGAGACTTACACGAACTGATGCTAAGTGAAATGAGCAGGACCAGGAGATCATTATATACTTCAACAACAATACTAGATGATGACCAGTCCTGATGGATCAGGCCATCCTCAGCAACGAGATCAACCAAATCATTTCTAATGGAGCAGTAATGAACTGAACTAGCTATACCCAGAAAAAGAACTCTGGGAGATGACTAAAAACCATTACATTGAATTCCCAGTCCCTATATTTATGCACACCTGCATCTTTGATTTCCTTCACAAGCTAATTGTACAATAATTCAGAGTCTGATTCTTTTTGTACAGCAAAATAATGTTGTGGTCATGTATACTTATTGTGTATCTAAGTTATATTTTAATATATTTAACATCTATTGGTCATCCTGCCATTTAGGGGAGGGGGTGGGGGGGGTAAGAGGTGAAAAATTGGAACAAGAGGTTTGGCAATTGTTAATGCTGTAAAGTTACCCATGTATATATCCTGTAAATAAAAGGCTATTAAAAAAAAATTTAAAAAAAAAAAAAAAAAAGAAAAAAAGAAAATATGTAACAAAAGCAAAATAAAAAAAAAAAAAAGATTATTCCTAAACTGGAATCATACCCACAATTTAAAAAAGAAAAAAAAAAAAAAAAACACACATTAAACTCTTACCTGTAAATCTGTTTTTAACCACTTGGAGTCAAATCTAGCCTGGGCAGCTAAACAGAAGGATTCAGAAGACATTTTTTATGTATGAGCCTCTTCTTGGCTCTCAAGACCTATAAGCAAAACACAAAGATTTTAAGGAATGTGTCCGTACACACACGTTCCAAAAGTCTTAGTGCAAAGTAAACTTGAAAGATTTCGGGGATCCCTTGTATATACATACACATATAAGTATACTACACATACATATTATTTACATATATATATATATATATACATACACACACACAAATCGTTTTATTTAAAGGGCAAAAAAAAATGGGTTTAATTAAACAAAAACTATTCCATAAATTGTTATATTTAGGGTAAGGGTTTAATTGAGCAAAAACTATTCCTTTTTCTAAAAATAAGATCCATAACATTAACATTCTTCAGATCTATAGTATTACATTTTATATTACATCAAGCAGCTTGTCTGTGATTATTAAAAACAACAGTCATGTCCCAAGCAAATACCCTCTCGTCCATATGCAAATTGTGGACCCCAAAATAAAATAGCATCCCTGCTGTGACAAATGACACTGTCAAGGGCTCTGCTGCCATTCTCTCAGACCCGTAAATGGTGCATGAAATAAATAATTGATCACGGATTATTCATCCAAAGCAGTAACCGCTATGGGAGGACGCTATGGGAGGACGCTATGGGAGGACGCTATGGGAGGACGCAGAGTGCTCCCGCACGCAAGAAAGCAAACACAGGCCCCCGGTCTCCAGAGCAGTCACCTCTATGTAACTAATCCCAAGAGCAGGAGGGCACCCAGCTTGTGCATACGCACGCGTGCACACACACTTTTACAAGCGCGCGCGCAGCGGCAGCCGGGTTGCCCAAGCTAGCCGGTCGCCCCGGCAGCAAAGGGTGGAGCACAGACGGGCAGGGGCGGCCAAGGTTGGGGATGTTGCCCGCACCGCCAGGCTTGACTCCACGGAAGCAAACATGTTTATCCCAGGGCTAAACCCGCCCGCTTCGGTCCCACCCCGGAGGCGCAAGGCCCGGCCCCCAGGGGAGACAGCTGCCGCCCGGTGACTGATCCACAAAGGCGGCCGGGCGGCCGCCGCTGCCTTCCCCGGGCCCGATTAACGGAGCCACCAACAGCCCTCGGCCTCCGCCGGCGAAGCTCGTCCTCTCACCGCCGGGAGGGACCCGAGGCCGGGAAGGCTCCCTCTCCCCGCCCCTCTCCTCACCGTCAGCCCGCCGGCTCCTCTCCAGTGCAGGACAGCCGCGGCGACTAAATGACTGCCGGACGCCTCAGTTCCTCCGGGTTCCTGACTGCCGTGACAGGGAAGCCGCCGCCACTACCGGCCTTCCCCTTCCACTTCCCGCAGGCACCCGGGGCCCGGCCTTACTCTGACCGATCCCCTCCCCCCACCCCCCCAGCGACCCAGGAAAGGGGGAGGGTCGCGCTACTGAGAGCGGCCTCCTCCCTACAACCTAGCCAATCAGCGCGAAGGGACCCCCGCCGACGCAGCCAATCCCAGCGACCTCTTTCCCCCCTCCCTCATTCCCTCTCCACTATATCATCCTCTTCCTCCTCCTCCTCCCCTGCCCCACTGGGGGACTCGGCCTCAGCCCAACCCATTGGCAGGCTCCGGGAGGAGGGACTTCCGCCTCCGCCCTGCCCCCTGCACCCCTAGTCTCCCTCCCCTGTTGCGTCATTACCGCCCCTCCTCCCTACGAGCTCGGGCACACGCGCCCACCCACCCCGCCGCCTGCTGCTTTCTGGAGTCCTAAACCTCCCTGCTGTAATGATTAGAGGAAAGGGAAACTCTGAGCCCTTGAAAAAGACAAATGCTGCCTGTTTCTGTGCATGCGACGGGAGGGAGGAGAGAATAGGATCTGAAAGATGGTTGTTGCCGGCTGAATAGCAAGGGGAACAGATGGGATGGAAGCAATAAGGAGAGAAAAAAATAGAAAAGTGGGAGGTTGAAAGAAGAACCAGAAGGCAGCAGAAGAGATGAAGGGAATGCCTCCAGGGCCTCGGGTTTTTTATTTTAACCCTTTCAATCCTTTTGCCTCTCCAATGCTTTGACATATTGTATCAGACGCAAAAAAAAGCTCCTGCGTTCCTATGAGAACTCAAGCAACTCAAGGGATACCATCACCTTCATTCACTAATTAATGCTCCACAGATACAAAAGTAAAGAGCTTTGTAACATTTTCCAATGGCAGACCCACTGAAAGCGTCACGAAAAGAAAGAAATTGGAAGGACTCCATTAAAACGTTTCAGCAGGCTGATATGTAAAGGTGTACCCTAGGGAAAACTGTCACAGATAAACTCGTATTTTAAATGAATTCAGTACGTGAAAATGGCTGTCTTTTTTTTTTTTTTTAGGACAAATTGGGGGAAAAAATTGCTAACTTTATACAAGAACGTATTTGTATGTTCCTGCCTCTGTACCGTTATTCCTATGGATCCCTAGACCTGACTTGTGCACACTCAGTCCCACACACATACACACCTCATGAAAGTCTTCCCATATTTTGAGACCCAGCTCAATTTTGCTTTTATCAGTTATTTTTACACGTCTTACGCACATTAGATTGTAAGTTACTTGAGAAAAGAGTTTGTGTGATAGCTTTTATTGAGTGACAGATTGTACAAACCCCCTTCCCTTTTGGGAGATTCCCCAATACCGTGCTAGCAAAAAGATGCCGAGAAACTAGCTCTTTCTCTGTTTAAGCAACTTACAGAGACGCATGAAGTCAGTTTGTTAAATAATACCAGGCCTTAGTATGTAGTAGTAGAGTGAAAAAGATCTGAGTTCTGATCCTTCCTCAGAAACTGGCAATGTGACCTTACGCAAGCCAAGCTCTCTGTTTCAGATTCCTCGTTGTGAAATGAGAATAGTAATAGCATCTAATTAACAATATTGTTGTAAGGGACAAGTGAAATAATATAAGGAAAGTATTTTGCAGACCTTAAAATGTTACATTAAATGTTAGCGCAGACAGCATCCTGCCAGGAAGGAATTTGACCACCAGATGGCACTACTCTCCAGTCATCACTAAAAACGGGGGGGCTGAGGTAGGGGGAGATTTAAGTGGCAAGAGGACAAATGTATTCAATGCACAGATGCTGGCTTTCCCAAAGATAGCTGTATTCCCACGAGTCATCAAAACACTCAGTCCGCAAATTCATAACTCTCACCAAAATTAAAGGTATAGAAACAAGAAAATGACAATCTGAAAATTATTGAAATTTTAAGAAAAAGAATTATTGAAATCTCATATTGGCTTTCAAGCCCCATCCCACAACTGATTTCCCCACTTTCAAACAAATAATGTTATCCACAAGAATTAAAACAATTTACTTCTTAGGACCTAATGATTTATTGAAATATCATTAACTTTTATTTTAAAAAAGTCATATAGCAAAATTAAATCAACAAAACAAGTAGCATTCATTATTTTGTGCCAAACACTGCGCTAGACACAAGAGATAATACATAATAAATGAAACAAATCCTGCTTTCAAGGAGCTCCCATTCTAAAAGGAAAATAGAGAAAATGCTTTGTTTGATCATTTTCCCCAAGAAAGGCTTATTAAAAGAATTTGAATTATGAGAACATACTGGCTTCAAGATATCACAGAAAGACTTGTTTGTCTTCCAGGCTGATCTAGCCTCAGTCAGCACAAATTCAGGTTTGCTCCAGTTTTCCATCTTTTTACCTGCACCTTTTCAGGATCTGTCCCAGTTTGTCCTTCACTGAGCCCAGTACAGACCACAAGTTACAACTGGCTATATGGCCAACTTCCCTTCCCATCAAAAGTTCCCATCAAAAACCTCTCTGCTCCTGGTCAAATGCAAGGAGTAGCTCAGAATGATGAATCAGAAATCTTTACAAGGACCAAAAAAGAAGAAACATGAGAATGATGCACATCTTCATTCACTTACTCTCTGATGTCTCTCTGATTTATATCTCTCAATAATAAGTATTATAAACATATCCCTAGTGCCTACCATATAGTAGGCAATTAATAAATCTGGCTCTTTTAAATAACTAGATAAACCTGGCTCTTCAAGAGACTCAAGTGATATGTCATTGGATGTAAAGATACTACCAACATTACAAATATAATTCAGTCAGCTGCAATCCATCTTAATATTGAGGAGTTTATTATTTTTATTTTTAAGTAACAAGTTTTTTTTTAATTAATGGCACTTCCATTGAGCAATCTTTTAAATCTAAAAAACAAATCCTTTATTTCATATCTACATTATCCAGTCAAATTTCCTCATTATCCATGGCTGAAAATATCTTTGCCTTTCTGCATTTAAAATTCATTACTTCTCTATGAGAAGGTAAGGGTCATGTTTTATCTTCATTCTTTTGGACTTGTGATATATCATTGTGTTGATCAGAATGCTAAGAATTTTTTAGAATTGACTTTCTCTAAAATTTTGTTATTATATAAATTGCTCTCCTATATCTGGTCACTTAGCTCCGTTTCATTATAATATTCATTATTAGTTTTCTCTGAACTTGTCCATTTCATATTTAATGGCACAATAATTTTCTATCTATATATCACAATTTGTTTAATGATTTTTCAATAAGAGGAAATACCCTTAGTTTCAAATTTTTCCCTTCAAGAAAAAAAGGTACTATAAATATGTGGGTATACATGTGTGCACATGTGTGTTTTCCTCTTTCATTGACTTTTTTGAGGTGTAGGCCTGATAGTGGTATGACTGGATCAAAACACAATTTAATAATTTCTGGGCATAGTTCAAATTGCTTTCCAAAACAGGCTAACCCACAGTTCCAACAACTAGTATTAGTAGTACCTGTTTTCCCACATACCCTCCAACATTTATCATTTTCCTCTTTTGTCATCTTTGCCCATCTGATTCCATATGAATATAAAACCTCAGAGTTGCTTTAATTTACACTTCTCTAATTATTAGCTGTTTAGAACATATTTTCAGGTGATTGTTTATAACTTGAGTTTCTTCCTTTGAAAATGGTTTCATCTTATATTTTAATCATTTATATTTTGGAGAATGACTCTTGTTCTTATATTTATTTGAATTAGCTTTTTATTTAT
Source organism: Sarcophilus harrisii (assembly GCF_902635505.1). Classification (NCBI taxonomy): domain Eukaryota; kingdom Metazoa; phylum Chordata; class Mammalia; order Dasyuromorphia; family Dasyuridae; genus Sarcophilus; species Sarcophilus harrisii. Next base: position 220,779,023 of record NC_045428.1, on the reverse strand, counting down.
CTTGGACCTTATCAGAAAAACTTGTTGCAAATTTTTTCCCTAGTGATCTGTTTCCTATAAAATTTTTGCTTACCTGAACATTACATTTCTTTCTATAAAAACATTTCAATTTCATATAATTGTTTAATCACCTTATAATACTCTATAACTTATTTAATCATAACTTCCCTCTCTATTCATAGATCAAGGAAGTAATTTCTTCCTTGCTTCTCTAATTTGAATCTAATGGAACTTTTTATAATCATGTCAAATGTGCTATGAAACTTAATTTGGTATATTACATATATTATATATAATTATTCTACTATATTATTCCACTGATCAACTTTTCCTTTTTTAACAAGTACTAGCTTGCCTTAATAATTAACAACTAGCATTTATATGGAATTTTCAGCAAAGTTCTCTTCAAATATTCTCATTTTATTCTCACAAAACTCTTACAAGATAGGTGGTATTATTATACAAATTTCATAAATAAGGAAATACAGATATAGAAATTATATGAATTGTCCAAGATCACACATATAATGATCCTGACTTCAAGTCTAGCATTCTATCCACTTTACCACCTACCTACCATCCACTGCTTTGTTTTAGATCTAGTGTGGATAGACCCCATTTTCACTTTTATTCATTTTTACCTTTCAGATTTTTTTTTTTACTTTTTTGTTCTTCCGTATGAATGTCATTTTTTAAAACTCTCTTAGGCATTATTTTGGGGGTTTGATGGCTAAAGCATTGAATGTGTAAATTAATTTAGGTAGTATTGTAGTATATAGGATTATAGTAGTTTGATCTGCCATGAGCAATTAATGTGTCTCTATTTAGGTCTGTCCTTATTTATTGAAAAAAGTATTCTATAGTTAAATTCATATAATCTCTAAGTGAATCTTGGAAGTTGCTCTCCTAAGTATTTTACAGCTTCTGTTGTAATTTTGAATGAAATTTCTCTTTCTAGCTCCTCTTGCTGCATTTTTTGGGATATATACACATATAATATATACATATAAAAATATTACAAGCATTCATATTTTTAAGTGTACATGTATATGTGTATATAATTATGTGTGCATACACATATATAAAAATATGAATGCTTATAATTTATATGAATTATATTCTATACTACAATTTTATTAAAGTTATTATTTCAATTAATTTTTAGTTGACTTTTATACCATCATATCATTTGGGGAAAAAGAGCAATATTTTTCCTCTTTGCCTATGCTTATCCCCTCAATTTTTTTTCTTGTATTATTGCTGTAACTAGCATTTCTAGCACTGTGTTAAATAATAGCAGTGATAATGTTATTTTAGTTACTTAGTAATAATGAAAGTTACTTTACCTAAATGTTTTTGGAAAAGTCTCTAACTTTTCTGCATATACCATAATGTTTGCTCTTAGATTTAGATAAATATCATTCAATATTTTTAAGAAAATCTTCATCTGCTGTTCTGATAGTTTTTAATAGACCTTGTAAGGTTTTGTCAAAATCCTTTTTGTCATCCACTGATACAGTCATGTGATTATATTACTGACATGGCTAAATTAATTTCTAATCTTATTTTGAATCAACTCTGTTCCTGGTATAAATCCAACTTGTATATAATCTCAGGTTGTGGTAACATAAATGTTAATGTTTTATTTTAAAAGTTTACATCAATGTTTATTAGGAATGTTGGTCTATAATTTTCTTTCTCTTCTTTGTCTTTCCCTGATTTCAGTATCAAGACCATATTTGTATCATTGAAAGATGTGGAAGAGTGACTTCTTTCCTTATTACTACAAACAGTTCACATAATGAACTGATAGACCATAATATCCTGGAATCATCATTTTCTTTATAGTAAAATAGATCTTCTTGGTACATTTATCTGAAGTATTATTCTCTCATGCTCAAAACAGTCTCTATTTCTCATCAACATTTTTATGAGAGACTTATGTTTATTCTCAAGCTGACCTTCTCACTTGTCCCTTCACACAAATGGTAGGTGTGATCGTCAACTAATTGGAATACAACAGTCACTTCACATTATTCTGTTATCCACAAACTTTTCCTTTATAAAATTCTAGTTTCATATCAATTTATTTTTGAGACTATAATTCTCATAGGTTAATCACAAAAAAGATTCAGAATAGAATAGATCTAAAGGCTGAAAATAATATTTTGGTTTGTTTGGGGAGTTTTTTTAAACAGTAAAAATTATGTTTGCATTCTTAGAATTTTCACTGTATTTGATTGAAATCAATGACAGTAAAAAAAAAAAAAAAGAAAGAAAGAAAAAAATGTATTCATTTCAATCCTCTCCCTTTTGTTTTAATTTGATAATCCCAGAGTAGGTCACTTTAAAAAATTTCTACCCAGGAACAATTTCTCAGTAAGTAATAGCTTAAAATGTAGGTAACAAAATAAAAAAAAATTCAAAAAAAAATTATAGAAACACTATAAAGTTAGCCAGTTATAGCTATGGCAATATATTTATAATTAATATAATGTGCTTTTATTTTGCCTTTTTGCCTTACATTTTCTTATAAACATAAGTGAAAAGTGAAAAAAATCAAGATCGAAGAAAAGCTTTTTTAAAAATCCAATAAAAATAAGATTATAAAAAGAAAGTCAATCAACTAAAGAGAGAGAGAGAGAGAGAGAGAGAGAGAGAGAGAGAGAGAGAGAGAGATCCAGAATCTTAAAGAAGAAAATAATTCTTTGAAAATTAAAATTGGGCAAAAGGAAGCCAGTGAAGCTCTAAGAGACCAAGATAACAAAATATAAAGAAAAAAATTATCAAAGAGAATGTGAAGCATAAGAAAAGCAATAGATCTAGAGAATACATCAAGAAAATCTATTAATAATTAGACCATCTGAAAACTGTGACCAAAAAAAATAACTCTGACACAGTATGACAAGAAATAATAATAATAATAAAATTGTTCTTAAGTGAAACAACATGAAGGAAAAGTAGAAATAGAAAAAATCCACCAATCAATACTTTGTAAAAAAAAAAAAAAAATTCTACAAGTAAAACACATAGGAACATTATTGCTAAATTTCAAAACCTAGCTCAAAAGGAAATCATATTGAAGAGAAAATTTTACAAGAAACAAAAAAAAATTCAAATATATTGGAATTACTATTAGAATTGGACAGGATTTATCAGCAGTTATGATAAAAATGTCCTGGAATATTATATATATCAACAATCAAAACAATTAGGTCTGTGGCCAAAAATATCATATCTAGTAAAATTAAATATAATATTGTACAATAAAATGGACATTGAATAAACTTACAGATTTTCAAAATTTTTTCTCATCCAAACCTGAATTCAATAGAAAATTAAACATATAAGAGCCAACACCAAAGACTAATTTCAAGAGACTTAACAAGGACAAACTTTATGTTTTATACATGGAGATATAAACCGTGTATCTAAGATTGATATCAGTAATTGGGTAATTCAAAATAAAGATTGGGACAAAGCTGAGTATGAGTTAATTCTAAAAAACAGAATCATCTAGGAAAAGGTAAAAATATAATTATGCTATACAAATGAGGTGCTGAAAAAGAATTGACAGAGGCATTACTGGGGGAGGAGGACTGGTAGTTCTGAAAAGTTCTGTCTCTGTTGCTCTGTGTCTGTCTCTGTCTCTTTTTATTTCTCTGTCTCTGTCTCTATCTGTCTCTATCTATCTATCCTAGCTTGAGTAGGAAAATTCACAACTCTGGAAGGTAGAGCTTAATGCCCTAGGTCTTTAAGACAACAGTTTACAGTGTGTATCTCCACATATAAAATTGCTTCCCTGCTACCTCTTCTCTGGTCCTCACATCTCCCTGTTGGGCAAAGCTGCTTTTCTGCTACTCCTTAGCTACTGAATCAATGATGAACTCTTTCAGCACACAGACACCCTTGGCAGGGGGAGAGAAGTATTATACTCTTTCTTAGACAAGTAGTTCCCTTAAGAGAAATGCTCTTTTGAAATCCTCAAATATGTAAATAGGAGGGATTTGGCTTTGTCCAATTAGCTCTTAGGAAAGGGAAGCCTCTTTTCCCCTCAAAGCACATGCAAACCTGTCTTTCCCCTCTGTTTTTCCTTTCTCCTCACAGACGTGCACCCCCGGAAGCTTTCTCCTCTTTCTGGCTGCAGATGGTGTTAGAAAGCGAAAACTGCATAGCTGTTCAAACAGCAACATAATTGTGCATTTATCCAATGACCCAGTCAGCTCTCAACAAAGTAATGTCTATCTTCTATTCAGCACACAAAACAGCTGCAAAGCCTTCCAATCAGCTCAGCTCCTGTCAGCTTATATATTCTGTCTTCTATAAGAACTTTTTTGTCACCTCCTGTGACTTTTGTCTTTAATTCTTCCTGTACTCAGTTTTAGCCTCTTCTGGTTTTCTACTCTTTTTCCTGCCAGTTTCTTTTTGTAGCTTCTTTTCGGATCTCTAATTCATCAAATCAGGGTCCCGTTATAAGCTGTGAACTATCTCTAACTTAACATTGTGAAACCCAACAATTCCATATTTTTATCAGGTATAACCCTGAAAGTCCTTTAAAAATCTTCCCATGATTTAGTCCTAGTCTCCAAAAAATTTTAATTTACAGTTTCTCAGCTATAACTTTCAAAACTCTAAAAAAAAAAAAAAAAATTATCACATCCAAATAAGCCAATAGACCACAATGTCCTAAGCAAACATTGTCTCTGGTGAAAAAGTTCTTGGTACATTTATATGAAGTGCAGTTCTCTCATGCTCAAAACAATCTCTTTCTCATCAACATTTTATTTAGGAGATTTTTCCTCTCAGTTTTCCTTTCATAAATTGTCTTGTTCTGCCCCAATATATGTGCACATGTGTAAGGGACAGAGCCTAATACAAGAATCAAATCAGTGAATTTTTCAGTACTTTTTCAGTACTCTCTACTCTCTTTGATTTCCATGACCTCATCTTCTACTGATTCTTCTGTTTTTCTAACTACTGCTTCTCTGTCTTCTTCACTGATTTTTTCTTCCTTACTAAACTTAAGTTGAATATTTTGTAACACTTTACATGTATTCATAAAATCATAGATTTAGTTCTAAAAGAAGCTTTCAGGACCATATAGTTCAACTCCCTCATTTTTTAGATGAAGAAAGTGAAGCCCAGAAAAGGAAAGGACTTGCACAAGATCAGAAAGATGGTTGATAAACTCAATGAAAGCAATGGCATCCAATGAATAACTTCAATGATTTTTCAGCAAAATGCATGCTGCTTTACCCATAATAAGAATTATTAAAATGCTTTTTAAATTCTTCACTTCCCAAAAAAAGTTGCCACAGAATTCTTCAATAGCAAATTGTACTATACCCTTTAAGATAATTTAATTTATATATTTAATTTAGATATTAAGATAATAATTTAAGATAATTTAAATTTTGGAAATTAATTTTGTTAGTAACTTCTCTTTTGTCTACTGCCTAAAGAAATACACAACTATATTAGCCTAATCATGTACAAAGTGGCAATTATATAGCACACTATGTGTTGCATATAATATATATTATATTCAAATACCTGTTGGAGTCATAATCTCCATTGTTGGCATTTCCTGGAAGAAACAGAATGACTATTCTGAACCTGAGATGGTTCTAGTAGTGATTAAATGAATGATCCTATGTATTCACTACCCTTCAATATTAGAGGTAAAGTACAGACTGTCATTAACAATGCCTTTTTTCTAGTGAAAGGTAACAATGGCAACAGATCAGAACAATACTTTTAAAATAATGATTTCATCACATTACCCTTTTCTTGTCCAATATTTTAACTATTACAAAGTCCTAGTGTCCTGTGAATCCTTGATACACTGATGCCAAATTCATCTTAATATACAGCTCTTATGTCACAAATAAGGTCCAAATTTGTTAGCCTAGAATTCACAACCTTCACAACCTAACTCAAATATCTTTCCAGCTTTGTCTCACACTATTTCTCTTTGGTTATTCCACAGTCCAGGAAAATTGAATAACTTGTTTCAAGAAAAAGTCTAACTCCCTATCTATGACCAAAGATCTCACATCTTCCACCTCATGCTTTTTTTCCATGCATGGAATGCTTTCTGCCCAAATCTCTTAAATCTGTGTCTATGGAAATTGAGTCAAGATGTAGCACAAATGCTTATCGCCTCCATTTTACTTCCTTGGTCTTCCTCCCCTCAGTAGTTATTTTGTTCAAATCTCACTTATGCAAATGCAGTTTGCATTAGTGTTCTACTTTCCCCGTTAGAATATAAGCTACCTAAAGTCAGAGACACAGTCTTGCTCAATTTCTAGTAAAGTTTAACTAAATTGTATTAGAAATCATAAAGCATAATACAAATGTTTAAATGATAATAATCATTTTTATTATTGCTAATAATAAAGAACAAAGGGTTTTTTCTTACTGTAAAAAGACTTCTAATGGATTATATTTCCAGATTATGACTGAATTCCTATAAATTCAAGCTAAAGATAAATAAAATATTAAAATGCAAACTAGTTGAAAGTCCCCATATTCCCAACAAATGTCAATCTGACCATGCCTTATCACCTTAAGAACAAGTAAAAAGGCCAGTGACAGCTTTAAACTCATTTTTGAAGTTTGATAGGAAGTCCTGGCAGGCTGCATCACCTGCCCTTCTATTTCAACTCCTTCAGTGTGGAATTCTGTGGCTAGAATGGACTTAATGCTTCTCTATGTTGACTTCCTAGGCATTCCTTCATCTTCCTTTATAACTCTCTACAAATGGTTTCACATTTATCCCTTGAACTTGGTTCCTCCCCCCCCCCCCATATCTCTCTCTCTCTCTCTCTCTCTCTCTCTCTCTCTCTCTCTCTCTCTCTCTCTCATAATCAGGTTCTTTTGCATTCCTTAGCTAACAGCTAGGAGTTAACTGCCTTGACATTTCCAAAAGCTTACCTCAAAATAAGAAAGTTACTTTCTTACTTACAATCCAATTTTATTTTATTCTCAGTTCTGAATTTTCTACTTTCTTCCCCTCTTTCCTTTAACAACCAAGAAGACAAATAAATAAAAATAAATTTAGTCATGTAAAAGGAATGTCAGATTAGCCAAAGAGGAGAAAAGAGGAAGGGGATAAAGAGATAAAGGAGGGAGGAAGGGGAGAAGAGAAAGCAAGAAAGGGAAAGAAAGAGAGAACGAATGATTTAGTCTGCAATCTGAATCTATCGGCTCTCATTTTGAAAGTGGATAGCATTTTTTCTCATGAATTCTTTGGAAAGGTGAAAGGTCATTGTGTTGATCAGTATTACTAATTCTTTCAAAGTAGATTATCTTTACAATATTATTGTTAGTATATAAACTGCTCTCATGGTTCTGCTTATTTCACTTTGCATCAATTCATATAAATTTTTAAAGGCTTTTCTGAAACTATCCCTTTCATTATTTTTTATAGCACAATAGTATTCCATCACATTCATATACTGTAATTTGTTCAGTCGTTTCCAAATGGATGTACTACTTTAGATTCTGTTTCTTTGTCTCTATAAAAAAGAGCTGCTATAAATATAACTAGGTGAAAAGGTATGTATTTTAATAATTTATTGGTCATAATTGTAATTGCTTTCCAAAATATTTGGACCAGTTCACAACTTCAAAAAGTACCTGTTTTCCCCTAGACCCTCCAATGTTCATAATTTTGCATCTTTGTCAACTTAGCCAATCTGCTGAGTGGGAGATAATACGTCAGAGTAATTATTAGTGATGTAGAATATTTTCATATGGTTTTTGACAGCTGGAATTTCTTCCTCTAGAAACTCCCAATTCAAATGCCTTTACCATTTATTAGTTGGGGAATATATCTTTCAGCATTCACCTTTGCAAACCTTGTTTTTCAAATTCTTCTCCCTCTCTCCCTTCCTCCCCAGGATGGCAAGTAATCTGATACAGGTTAAACATGTGGAATTCTTCTAAACATATTTCCATATTTATCATACTACAAGAAAAATCAGATCAAAAGGGAAAAAAACACAAGAAAGATTAAAAAACCAAGTAAACAATAACAACAAAAAAGATGATAATACTATGCTTTGATCCACATTCAGTTTCCATTAAGTTCTCTCTCTGGATACAAATGGTACTTTCCATCACAAGTCTATTAAAATTGCCTTTAATCATCTCATTATTGAAAAAAGCCATCACATTAGAAGGGAAGCAATAAACTGGGAAAACATTTTTACAGCTAAAGGTTCTGATAAAGGCCTCATCTCCAAAATATATAGAAATTGACTCTAATTTATAAGAAATCAAGCCATTCTCCAATTGACAAATGGTCAAAGGATATGAACAGACAATTTTCAGATGATGAAATTGAAACTATTTCTACTAATATGAAAGGGTATTCCAAATCACTATTGATCAGAGAAATGCAAATTAAGACAACTCCGAGATACCACTACACACCTGTAGCTAAGTGGATTAGCTAAGATGACAGGAAAAGATAATGACAAATGTTGGAGAGGATGCAGAACAACTCGACACTGATACATTGTTGGTGGAGTTGTGAACGAATCCAACCATTCTGGAGAGCAATCAGGAATTATGCCCAAAAAGTTATCAAACTGTGCATACCCTTTGACTCAGCAGTGCTACTACTGGGCTTATACCCCAAAGAGATACTAAAGAAGGGAAAAGGACCTATATGTGCCAAAATATTTGTGGCAGCCCTCTTTGTAGTGGCTAGAGGCTGGAAAATGAATGGATGCTCATCAATTGGAGAATGGCTGAATAAATTGTGGTATATTAATGTTATGGAATATTACTGTTCTATGAGAAATGATCAGCAGGATGAATACAGAGAGGCTTGGAGAGACTCACATGAACTGATGCTAAATGAAATCAGCAAAACCAGGAGATCATTATACTCTTCAACAACAATACTATATGATGATCAATTCTGATGGACGTGGCCATCTTCAACAATGAGAGTATCCAAATCAGTTCCAATTGATCTGTGATGAACAGAACCAGCTACACCCAGAGAAAGAATGCTGGGAAATGAGTATGGACCACAATATAGCATGTCCATTCTTTCTGTTACTGTTTGCTTGCATTTTTGTTTTTTCTTCTCAGGTTATTTTTACCTTCTTTCTAAATCTGATCTTTCTTGTACAACAAGATAACTGTATAAATATGTATGCATATTTATAACATATTTAACATGTATGGGACAACCTGCCATGGCGGGGGGGGGTGGAGGGAAGGAGGGGAAAAGTTGAAACAGAAATTTTTGCAAGGGTCAGTGTTGAAAAATTACCCATACATAGGTTTTGTATATAAAAAGCTGTAACAAAAAATAAATAAATAAATCATTTTTTAAAAAAAAAGAAAAGAGCCATCATAGTTGATCATTACATAATATTGTTGTGATACAGTGATCTCTTGGTTCTGCTCATTTCACTCCAAGAGGCTAGAAATGAGTAGGTACTCTTTTTTGGAGGGGAGGAAGGGAGGTGGAAAGGGACCAGAATCACATAGCTATTGTTTATTTCTAGAATTTTTTTCCTTTCTTAAGACAAAATTAAAGGCCACATACCTCGATCACTCTTCTCTACTTTGGATCTATGACCTTGAACTGATAGTGGATAACTGAAATAGCATTCATTTCTGCACCCAATAATAGTTCAGAGACCTCCTGGAACCTCTTTCTATAGAGTACTTCCTATTCTGACTCTCTGACTGAGCCCTCTTTCAATCCCTGGATACTGGAATTCTTCATATCATGTGTGCCCCTGGCCAGAATCCATCCTCAGTATCTTTAGGCCTCTCTTTCTCTTTCTCCCTATTCTTCCCTAGGCTGAAATAATGAATTTCTGTGATTTTGGCTTTCTCAATCAGAATTCTCTTACATTATTTTCTAGATTTTTATGAAAGCTATCCTGCTTTTTCTCTTGATGCTGCCCCTGTCATAATATTATTTGTAAATTACACATAAAATTACATATAAAATTTTCAAGTCATTTTAAAAAATTTGAAGTTTCAAATTTTTTCCTTCTCATCCTTCCTCCTTAAAAAGGTAATTTGATATCAATTATATATATGAAATCATGCAAATTATATTTCCATATAAGAGAGAGAGATTGGAATTCACCTAATCTATTCAGAATTCTGGTTTTGAGATTGAGGTATTTTTCTCAAGCCCAGTGCTTGTCTCTGCATTAAAAGACAGCTTAAAGGAGAATCTCTAGGGATGGAGGAAGGAAGCTGACCCATCTTTGTCACAAGCCTGAAAACTATATTCCAATTCTATATTCAATAGAATATTCAGTTCTATAACGTAATCTTTCCAGACGTCTCTAGGAAAGTGAGACAAAGAAACTTTGTCGACCTGCAGGAATTTGTCTGCCCAGGCGTCCCTGGTGCCCAGACAAATCCAAACCCAAGCCTTGCTTCCTGGGAGGGCCACCAATGATGACCAATGAAGAGGGCAAGGCTCTCCGGAACAGTTCCGCCAATGATCCCCCAGGGAATTTGAACTGTTCCCCCCCCCCCCCCGCCCCCCATAGAAAGGTGATGTGGTAGGCTTGCCTCAGTGAAAACCTCATGGAAGGGCCACCAATGTTGAAGGCAGGGTAGCAAAGGAGAGGTGTGGTAGGAATGGGTGTGTTCTCCATTCAATAACTCCTAGCCAGTATTTATATCCTATAGCCCCTGGGCTCCTTGAGCTGCAATGCCAGAGAAACTGAAGTAGAACTATGACACAACAGAGCAAGGGAGAATTTGTCAGGGACCAGGTATAGAACAGAGAACAAGTCTAGAGAGAGCTTGAGAAAAAGACAATAGGAAAGCCAGATCTCTTTGCTTTAAGATGTTCACTGAATTGAAGTTAAGGAGTTTTGAAAATAGCTTCAGTTTCTCCCATTGACACATTTCCTGCTGCAGTCAAGGAATGAGGGAAGAAAAGAAAGACGCTCTTTACTCTCTTAACAATTTAATTAGCCTTGATTTGGAATTTTATTCCCCAGCCATCATTCCAAAGGTCTTTCTTGAAGCTGCACCTGGCCAGGGTGGGAGCCTAGAAAAGAAACCTTTAATTGTTGGCAGGGGCACAGAATGACAATCCAGAAAAAATAGGAGAGAATGTGCTAAGAGTAAAAGGTCTTGGGACTGAGAAAATTAGGAGTGAAAGAGTTCCCACCTGTAAGGTTAGATAGGAAAATGAGAGAGATAGAGAGAGACAAAAAAACCGAGAGCAGTTTGGAATCCCCAGTCTTTGTAGACAGCCTTGTAAGCATGTAAAAGCGTAATTTTGAGACTTCTACAGTTAAAAGGCTGTGACAGGAGGCATTGTTCTAAGGCAGGATGAGCAAATCAGGGAAACCTGTTTTAAAATGTATTGTTGTGCCACAGTTCCCACATCATTTCCAAGATAACATGGCTTTTGGGACAGATATTGCCACTGCTTTCTTGGTGCTTATAACTAAGCACTTCTGAACAATTCTACCCCCAAATTTTTGATCCATGGGGCTGCCAAATTGGAGATAGATGCCTATTGGAGTGTCACAAAGTCCAATCCTTCTCTTCAGGCTTACAGGCAACTAGGTAGTATGTAGGATGGAGGGATAAATGTAGATTTGGGAAAACAAGATTTTAAATCCCATTTCTAACTATAATTCATTGTATGATTCTGGACAAGTTATTTAAATTTTTAAAGCCTCAGTTTCTTCATCTATAAGAGAAAGATAATAAGAGAATCTACCTCACAAAATTATTGTGAATTTTAAATGAAGCTCTTTGCCATGTTGTAAACTTTAAAACCCTATATAAGTGCTAGCTGTTATTGATGATAAATAAATATTAAGAATGTTTATAAAATTTGCATAATAAGTAAAGATGCTCGCTAACTCAATAAATGATAGAATCAAGAAGATTTTTATATATTGGAACACTGGGACAGAGATTAGCATTTGTAAGCATTTATATTTCTTCATTTAGATTCAAAAATCAATTACATAAGTACAGGGGAGGGGAGATTTGGTAGCCATTCTTAGGGGGAAAAGACCTAAAGATTTTATAGACTACATACTTCCTATGAATTAGTAGTGTGGTGTGCTTGATGAAAATATACGATCTTAAACTCTGTTAATAAAAAATATTGTGAGTAAATGATAGGAAATAATTCCACCATAGTCTGTGCTACTCAGAGAACTTTTGGAGTACTATGTTCAAATTTTAAATACCATATATTAAGAGGGACATTGACACACTACAATGCATCCAGACAATGTTGTTATATCTAGAAACCAAGTAATGTGGAAAATGGAGGAACTGAAAATGTTTAAGGAGGATAACAGAATACTGAGGGGAAACAGGACTGTTATAGAGAAGAGAAAGGAGAACTTTTCTTTTTCTCTAAAAGACAAAACCACAGCCTGTAAATAGTGCTTACAAAGAATTCAATTCCACAAAACTTCAGACTTGAAAGGGGATTCAGAGGTCATTAAGACCACTCTGAACCCAAGAATCCTCTCTGTACTATCCCTTGCCAATCAAGTCCATTTGAAGATTTCTAGTGAAAAAGAACCTTCAGATATGAACAGACAATTCTCAGATGAAGAAATTGAAACTATTTCTAGTCATATGAAAAGATGCTCCAAGTCATTATTAATCAGAGAAATGCAAATTAAGACAACTCTAAGATACCACTACACACCTGTCAGATTGGCTAAAATGACAGGAAAAATAATGATGATTGTTGAGAGGGATGCGGAAAACTGGGACATTGATGCATTGTTGGTGGAGTTGTGAACGAATCCAACCATTTTGGAGAGCAATCTGGAATTATGCCCAAAAAGTTATCAAACTGTGCATACCCTTTGATCCAGCAGTGTTACTACTGGGATTATATCCCAAAGAGATTATAAAGAAGGGAAAGGGACCTGTATGTGCACGAATGTTTGTGGCAGCCCTTTTTGTAGTGGCTAAAAACTGGAAACTGAATGGATGTCCATCAGTTGGAGAATGGCTGAATAAATTGTGGTATATGAATATTATGGAATATTACTGTCCTGTAAGAAATGACCAACAGGATGATTTCAGAAAGGCCTGGAGAGACTTACATGAACTGATGCTGAGTGAAATGAGCAGGACCAGGAGATCATTATATACTTCAACAACAATACTATATGATGACCAGTTCTGATGGACCAGGCCATCCTCAGCAACGAGATCAACCAAATCATTTCCAATGGAGCAGTAATGAACTGAACCAGCTATGCCCAGAAAAAGAACTCTGGGAGATGACTAAAACCATTACATTGAATTCCCAATCCCTATATTTATGCACACCTGCATTTTTAATTTCCTTCACAAGCTAATTGTACAATATTTCAGAGTCTGATTCTTTTTGTACAGCAAAATAACGTTTTGGTCATGTACACTTATTGTGTATCTAATTTATATTTTAATATATTTAATATCTACTGATCATCCTGCCATCTAGGGGGGGGGGGGGTAAGAGGTAAAAAATTGGAACAAGAGGTTTGGCAATTGTTAATGCTGTAAAGTTGCCCATGCATATATCCTGTAAATAAAAGGCTATTAAATTAAAAAAAAGAAAAAGAACCTTCAACATAAGAAGGAACTGTTCAGTGGAATGAGACCAGGCAGCTAGTTCTATTTCTCTTTTGCTTTGAGGTGGATGAAAATGCTGCCTTAAAATTCTTCTTGGAAAGGCGCTTCTCTTCTATCTGTTAAACTCATACAAGATTCATTAAAATACATAATAATAAAGATAATTTTATGACCCTCTTCTGGACTAATATCAAGTAAAGTCTAAAACAAGAGTTTCAAAACAGCCAAAGATGTTTGCCATGGTCCAGCATAGATTCCAAACTTGTTCAGCAATCCCTTACAGGAAAGTGAGTGAGAGGGGGTGGTCTTTCAAGTGCTATTTGCAACTGATAATATGTTGATTTAATCAAACTCTGAAACATTGAAGAGTTTCTATAATAACCCAAAAGAAAGATCTGTCCAACCATCTGCACAAGAAAAGTCAAGTGAGTGAAGAATTTCTATTTTACAGATTATTATTATGTTGTCTCTGGGCGAGGGGAAAGTATATTTCATGTCTCATAGATATTTTAACATAAAAAAGGTGATTAATTCTCTGAGACTCAGTAGAAAGGACTTCTCCATTGCATAGAGGATTGGAGTATATGGTCTCCAACTCTAAATTCTTTAAGATTGTACTTTAATGTCTCAGTCTCACCTTCTACAAAGGTTGATTTCCATAACAAAAGGCATTAACAAACAGACTTTGTTGAGGAATACAAAGATAAATGAGTTTCAAAGATGGATCTCATGGAACTTAATGGTCTTGTGACTGAGAGAGCCATCTGCACCCAGAGAGAGTACAGTGGGAATTAAGTGTGGATCATAACATAGTATTTTTATTGTTTGTGATTGTTTGCTTGTATTTTGTTTATTTTCTTATTTTTTTTCCTTTTTTATTTCATTTTTCTTCTGTAGCATGATAATTGTGGAAATACGTACAGAAGAATTGCACATGTTTAACCTATATTGGATTATTTGTTGTCTAGGGGAGGGGGTGGGAAAAAAGAAAGGAGAAAAAAATTTGGAATACAAGATTTTTCCAGGATGAGCGTTGAATTATCTATGCATATGTTTTGAAAATAAAAAAAAAAAAAAAAAACTGTACCTTGATGTCTCTTTGTCTCATCTTCTACAAAGGTTGATTTCTGTAATAAAAGGCAGTGTGACAGGTATTATTGAGGGATATAAAGATAAATGAGGCTCAAAGTTGAATCTCATGGAATTTATTGAGTATTAGAAAAGTGCCCCAGAATTATAAGGTAGGATGTAATAAATGCCTTCAGAAAGGTTCAAAGAGTTTGGGGGGTTCAGGGGAGGAAACATTATATCCAGTTTGGAAGATCAAGAAAGGAAGTGATATGTAAATTCAGCCATTTTCAACTAACAGATATGAAGATGAAGTACAGGAAGAGAGAAGTGGCAAAAAAAAAAAAAAGTATAGAAAATATGGAGTATTTCCTGGTAACAATAAGTTATACAGTTTTGCTGCAATATAAGGTATAGAACATTAGTATTACATTAGGATTGAAAAGCAGACTGGAACCAGATCATGGAGTAGTTTTTTTTTTTTTTTTTATTTGTTTTAACAATAGCTTTTTATTTTCAAAATACATGCAAAGATAATTCTCAGTATTCATTCTTGCAAAACCTTGTGTTCCAAATTTTTCTCCCTCTCATCCTCCCACTTCCCTCCCTCAGACATGTTAAGCATATGCAATTCTTCTATAGACATTTCCGCATTTATGATACTGCACAAGAAAATCAAATCAAAAAGGTAAAAAAAAAAAAAAATGAGAAAGAAAAAAGAATAAGCAAACAACAATTTTTAAAAAGTGAAAATACTACTTAAAGATCCACAATCAGTTCCTCTCTCTGGCTGTAGATGGTTCTCATCATCACAAGATCATTGGAACTGGCCTAAATCATCTCATTGTTGAAAAGAGCCACGTTCATCAGAATTGATCATCGTATAATCTTTCTGTTGCCAGGTACAATGATCTTCTGGTTCTGCTCATTTGACTTAGCATTAGTTCATGTAAATCTCTCCAGCCCTCTCTAAAATCATCCTCCTCATTGTTTTTTATAGAACAATAATATTCCATTACATTCAGATACCATAACTTATTCATCCATTCCCGAACTGATGGGCATCCCCTCAGTTTCCAGTTTCTTGCCACTACGAAAAGGGCTGCCACAAACATTTTTGTTCCTATGAGTCCCTTTCCCTCTTTTATGATCTCCCTGGGATAGACCCAGTAGGGAGACTGCTAAGAACAAAAGGTATGGACAGTTTCATAGCCCTTGCTGCATAGTTCCAGATTGCTCAGAATAGTGGAATCGGTTTACAACTCCACCAAAAATGCATTAGTGTCCCAGTTTTCCCACATCCCTTCCAACTGTTGGTCAACATTTCTTGGTAAAATGTAGCAGAATAAATATAAATAAATGTAATTTATCGTAGTTGGTAAAATAAGCAGGATAGATAATACACAGACCTTATTCCCCTCCACATTCTTGATAATTCCGTGACACTAGCCTGATACTGTTTTCATTATATAGGAAATTCCATCTCTCAGATTCTTGCATTTTCACCATCTATCTCCTATGTTTGAAATTCTCTCCCTGTTCAACTCTGCCTTCTAATTTCCCTGAATTCCTTCAAGTCTCAGCTAAAATCTCACCTTTTGGAAGTTCACCTTTAATTCTAATGTCTTCTCCTTGTTGATTATCTCCAATTAATCCTGCATGTATCTAATTTGTATGTTTGCATCAAAGGATAGTATTTTCACTTTTTTTGGTTTGTTTTTTCTTTCTCATTGTTTGATTCTTTTTGTACAACATGACAAACATGGAAAGATGTTTTAAAGAATTGTGCATGTTTAACTTATATCAGATTTCTTTCTGTCTTGAGGAAAGGGGTAATAAGGGCAGGGAGGAGAAAAATCTGGAACACAAAATCTTACAAAAAATGAATGTTGAAAACTATATGTGTATTTAGAAAAATAAGATGCTATTGAGGAAAAAATGAGGTCATTATTAATAAAATGACTAATCACCCAGAAATTATGTCTCAGACTTTTAGGAAGATTATTTTGGGAACTGTATGAGGAAGACAAAGACAAACATGCCGTCAAATCCACTGTGAAATACAAAGTAAAGCCCATTATACTGAAATAATGATACAAATATCTCAAGGCTTTTTCCCTTTCATTATAATCATGTCTATATTATAAGAAGTAATTGACGTATATTAGTAAACTTGTTATTTATTTATTTTTGTCACAACAATTCTCAAAGTCATACCAAGCAAACAAGTTAAAAAGGAATTTCAATTTGTCAGTAGAAGAACTCACTGGCAAAATCACAGAACATTAACTCATCAAAATCATGAAGCATTACTTAACAGTAAGTACTATACTACACAAGTACTTTTGATGAATTATGGATTCATCAGATTCATGAAAGACTGAAGTAAGTACTGTATATTTGTAGAATACTTATCAGTAAGGACTGTACTTGTAAATATATTTGATGAATCAGAGATTAATCAGAATCATGAAGCATTGAATTAAGTACTGTCAGACTGGTCAAAATTCAGATATCTGCATTGTACAAATAAGATCCTGGGGAAAATAGAGCAGACAATGGACTGGAGAAGTGGCTTGCTGATTTTTTAAAATAAGAATAATAGTATAGGTTTTCATATTTTTTAAGAAAAATGCCTTGCCTGCACATTTTTCTGCCTCACACTCCCTCAATTACTTACTATTCTCCCCCAGCTTTCTAATAATGAGATGAAGTACCCAGTTCCAGAATACTATCTACTCCCTAAATTCCTAATTGGAGTTGACATGAGTTTGTTTTAATTTATATAACAAATTATTTTAAAGCTACCTACTAAGAAATTTTCATTGTTGAAAACCAAAGATTTTAAAAATTAATTTTGATTGTTTAAGAGGCATTATGAGATAGTGGATAGAGAACTAGTCTCCAAGGCAAGAAGATCTGGGTTCAAGTCTTGGATTTGCTGTATAACCCTGAATAAGTTATTGATCCACTCCATAATCTAGGCAAACCTAAGGCTAAATCTGACAGACTAGGTAGAAGGAGTTCCTTTCATCAGGAGCTTCCAATCCCAATGGATTCACTTGTAGCTGTGAACATAGAAGGATAATAATGGTACATGTATAAAGCACTTCAAGTTTCTAATACTTCATGTTTTCTCAAAACAACACTGTGAAGTAAATAAGGAGTAATATTATTATAACAATTTTTAGGTGAATAAACTGAGGTTCAGAGAAAGTAAGTAACTAGCCTCTATAGTTATATGTTAAGTAGTGTTATAGAACAAAATAAGCACTAAAGAAATAACCAAGAGAAATCGAATTTTAAACCTGGCTCTATTACTAAATTATTTTTTGGGTTTTCTTAGTCAAATCATAAATTCAATTGACCTCCATTTTTTCACCTTAATATAAGGAAATTTAACTGGGAAATATATGCCTTTTAAAGTAATTTACCCAGCTTTAGTTAAGGACTTTGTAAAAAAAAAAAAATGAGAGAATAGTGGTATTTATGATGCGGGAAAGATTCCAATCTTTGATTCCCAACCCCCCCTAGCTAATGTAAATTACCCTTTGACTCACAAATCCTGGTCCCTTTGAATTTCAGTAGAAGGTCCGGACCTGTCCCAGCCCCACCCGGATCTGAGCCAACTTTGGGGCTACACCCCAAAGCCCCTCGAGCTAAGTCTCCGACTTAAAAGGACCACACTGGGAACCCCTCTTTGCAGAGATTCCAAACATGGTCGCTATGTGAGGACCCTCTGTCCACTGGACCCTCTGTCCACTGGACCCTCTGTCCACTGGACCCTCTGTCCACTGGATCCTCTGTCCACTGGATCCTCTGTCCACTGGACCCTCTGTCCACTGGACCCTCTGTCCACTGGATCCTCTGTCCACTGGATCCTCTGTCCACTGGACCCTCTGTCCACTGGACCCTCTGTCCAGTACCCTCCTTATCTCTACCTTCACCTATCTCCTACTTCTAAACTCAATATTAAACCTCTTTTATTAATCTAGCTCTCTGGGCTAATAAATGCTTTTATTGGGAATCTGCGCCGCTACTACACCTCATATACCGCCGTATCCTTGCGCCTAATCTAAGGTGGTTGCAGGGGAACTCTGTTTGACTCCCTGTACCCCAAACCTGCCACTAGACCTTAACTAAACCCTAATTTCATTTAGGTACCCCAAACGTAGACCTCAACACATGTGGTCTACACCTCAACATTCGGTTCCTGACCTCAACATTTGGTTCCCTGACCAAACGAACACCGGAAGCTAGATAATTTGGCAACCAAACCGAACCCCAACCTTTTTGGGGCACTCAGAACCAATCTGGGTTTTGAGCTGTTCAGGCAATATTCTTCTGGGAAGAATCTGTGTTCTTTCTTTCGTCTCTCTCTAAAGATAGGGGAGAATATCTGCGTTCCGTCTCACCCTATTTGGCTTTCAGGTGAAAAAGGCCTCTATTCTTACCAAGCAATCCAGAACTCTGGATAAGGTAAAAGACTTTTTTCTTTCCTAATCTTGCAGTGGACGCCCAACGCCCTCGGGTCGGGCTTGGGTCGTCGGTGGGAGCTCTAAGCTCTGGCACAATTCTTGAGGAATTGCTGCGGTTTGACAAAAGGCTTCTTTTGTCGCCTCTCTGTCTCTAAGAGATAGGAGAGAGGCTTCAAGGATTTGGAAAACTTAAGTTTTTTTCCTGTCCACAATCTAGACACTCTCCTGCCTCTAAAACCCTAAATTCCAGCCCTCAGGAAGCGTGCTCAGCCCATAATTTTAAATGGGACTCGGAAGACCTTTTGCTCTTAGCAAGCACACTGTTCTATTTTTCTGGATTGGCATTCTATGTCCCTGCCAACAAAAGGTTCTTTTTTGGGCTCCAACCCTGGCCAGGTTGCAGCTTCAAGAAAGACCTTTGGAATGATGGCTGGGGAATAAAATTCCAGGTCGAGGCAAATTAAATTCTTTAGAAGATGGCTCTTTTTTCTTTTCTCCCCTCATTCCTTGACTGCAGCAAGAAATGAGTTAATGGGAGAAACTGAAGCCATTTAAGAATTCGGTGAACACCTTTAGGAAAGAAGTCTTGTCTTTCCTGTCTGTGCTTTTCTCAAGCTCTCTAGACTTGTACCCTGTGTCCCTCCCCCATTCCTTGACACTTCGGCTCAGGGAGCCCGGGGGCTATAGAATATGCATACTGTCTAGAGTTAAGTGAGGAGCTATTGAAATGGAGATCATACCCACTCCTACACCACACCCACTCTTAGCACACTTCTCCGCTACCCTGCCCTTAATGATGGTGGTCCTCTGAGGAGGTTTCCACTGAGGCAAACCCACCACATCACCCTTCTATAACGGGGGGCGGCTCAAAGTCTCGAGCTAATTTGAGCTTGCTGTCAGACTCCGGGAGTCTTGGGGAAATTAGTTGCCTACGAGACGTCGTAGGGACGAAATCCTGGTTTTTCTTTGGCAAACGGCCTTCTAGGAGGCCCTTTGTGACACCTTCTAGAGACGTCTATGAAGGTTACGTTATAGAATGGGAAAGTCTTTGGGTTTGCAATGAATTGGCTTCCCTCCCTCATCCTTGGAGATTTTAAGCTGTGTCAATGCACTGGGCTTGAGAAAAATGCCTTAATCTCAACACCTGAATTCTGAATAGATTAGCTGAATTCCAATCTCTCTCGGGACCAGTCCATCCTTTAAAGTGCTTTTTTTTTTTCTTTCTAATCCTGGGATTTATTAACACTTGTGCCCCCAGGCAAAAGCAGCGAGCCAAAACACAGCCAGCACACTTGTCTCTTTTAAAGCTGAAAAACTGAACCTAATGAAACCTAGGACCCACCCACCACCTCAACTTTTTCGGGGTCCAAAATTCATGTTTCTTCCACTCTGCTGCTAAAACCTGTTTGTTGGTTTCCCTTTACCTCCAACCTGAGACTCTCAGCTCTTTTCTTCTCAGGGCAACTTCTGCCTCATTGGAGCAGAAGCGCCTTTTAATACAAATCTCTCCCAGACTTAGGCCTGTAGGTGTCCCGGAAACTGTCCGAGGAGACCCCAGTCCCTGTCCTGAGTTCCAGCAGGAGGAACACTGGAGAAACTGCGTCACACCACAGGGGCTGAATTGGTCTCCGGCGTCCTGCTCCCCGGTAGGGAATTGGGGTCTGGCCCTGTTTCCCCTTTTATCCCAGGACAATCCCAACACCTCAGGGGCCGGTAAGCTGGGTTGGCAGTGCTGAGATACTTCTAACACTCCCCCTGACCCCTTCTACCCCTCCCCCATAAGAGTGGGGAAAGTGGGGGGAAGGCTCAAGGTCTTTGCTTATTAAGGAACCAACTCTTTTAAAAGAAAGGCAGCACAGTTAAAAGATTTCTAAGAGCTTAAATTGTATTTTTATCTTGACTAGAGAGATAGGCCTCTTGCCTACCCTGACTTCTTAGTCCACACCCTTTAATACCAACCCCAGGAGAAATTAGCTTTCCTGGAAATTAAGAATGAAAGGGCGAAACTCTAGGCTACTTAACACTTTTACTATAGACAAATAATCTTTTGCTCCCAGCATTTTCTCCTACTTCTCCTTGTTAGATGGGTTCTTACAGGCAGCCTGATGCATTTCCTGCTGCATCTCCACCCTGGATGACACCCCGGTTTTAACCTGCTCCTGAGATCTGGGCTTCAATCTTTGGACTCGCAGCTGCCCTTCAGCCTGGAGAACATGGGACAACTGACTGGGAACAACTGACCGGGACAAGCACCCCTTAAATGCCCTGCTGCTATCCCCAAATCCCATACCTCACACCTCACCTCCTGGCATGAACCCCAAATCTCTACGACCCTTGCCAGCTCGAAGCAGTTAAGAGGAGATCAGCGCCTTTTTTCCCACATGCCTTTGGAGGTGACTGCTTGAGGGGGGGATGAAGAGGGGACCCCTGAACTTGGAAAATCCTGGAAGGAGAAAATCTTCAATTCTGTCTCAATAACTGACTTTGCCCCATGTCTTTCCTTAAATGAATTTAAGTTCCAACTGCTTGAGGGGGGAATGATGCGGGAAAGATTCCAATCTTTGATTCCCAACCCCCCTAGCTAATGTAAATTACCCTTTGACTCACAAATCCTGGTCCCTTTGAATTTCAATAGAAGGTCCGGACCTGTCCCAGCCCCACCCGGATCTGAGCCAACTTTGGGGCTACACCCCAAAGCCCCTCGAGCTAAGTCTCCGACTTAAAAGGACCACACTGGGAACCCCTCTTTGCAGAGATTCCAAACATGGTCTCCATGTGATGACCCTCTGTCCTCTTATTAATCTAGCTCTCTGGGCTAATAAATGCTTTTATTGGGAATCTGCGCCGCTACTAGACCTCATATACCGCCGTATCCTTGCGCCGAATCTAAGGGGGTTACAGGGGAACTCTGTTTTGACTCCCTGTACCCCAAACCTGCCACTAGACCTTAACTAAACCCTAATTTCATTTATGTACCCCAAATGTAGACCTCAACACATGTGGTCTACACCTCAACATTCGGTTCCTGACCTCAACATTTATTATTATATTCAAGCTAACATTTGAATAGAAAATTTTTGCTTTTATATTGATCTTTGTGGAAGATTTTGCTGTAGTTAATGTGAAAACATTACTCCAGATGGAATAACAAGGATGGACTAAATTACCTCTTAAGGTCCCTTCTAGCTTTGAATATGTGATTTATGATCTATAACTATGAGTTTATAAGCTTATATAAGCCTTTAGACTATGTCTAGTCACTTTTCTATGATGATTTATAAGACTGCTTTGTTGATATTAGCACACTGATGCTTCCCCAATAGAATAATGTTTAAAGCAAATTCTATCTCTAAGGAAATACAATTTAGGAAAGGGATATATAAAAAGTACAAGCATACAAATATAGGGAGGAGGAGCAAAGAAAAGGGAAAAGGTCTTCATTAAGTGTCAACTATGTGCCAGGCACTATGCTAAGTATTTTACAATAATTCATTTACAAATTAAGCCATTAATCCTCACAACAGCCTGGCAGGTAGATATTATTATTATCCCCATTTTATTGTTGAAGAAACAAAGGCTGACAGATTTTAGGTAACTTGACCAGGATCACACAGCTAATAAGTGTCTGAGGGAACATTTGGACTCAAATCTTCCCAATTTTAAGACTAGTAATCTATTAAATGCGTAGTTTAATAAATATAATATACTATATTTCAAACTTTAGCTCTTCAAGAATCTATAATTTTTTATCCATGTCTGAAAAGATATTTCAACTACTCTACAACTTAATACATGGTCTTTGAAAACTATTATAGTTAAAAAAAAATGTTCACCATCTTGATACCAACCTGGCTCCAACAATATTCTGACCTACTATATATTTATACACATAGACTGATACTCAGAATCTTTTCAGCTTGGTGAGACATTAAGAGCTTTTACTCTATTGGCATAACGTTTGAGAGACCAATATTCCTTCCAGATAGTAATCAAACTACATTTCAAAAATGATTTTTCCACTTCCTATAACTTGTGATCCAACTTCCAAAATGCATAATTACCATTCCCTTGAAGTCCTTGGAATTTCATAGTTTCATTTACATTTCATACATTTTCTTACCTTAGCAATTTCAATGCAATACTACCAGTTCCTCCCAGATGCCAAAAATGCCCAATTCAAAATTAAACTATCAATTTCTGAAAGAAAAAAATTAATAAGCACTTAATAAATACCTACTATGTGCCAACTATTATGTTAAATGCTGACGATACAAAGAAAAGAAAAAAGGGGGGGAAAGACTTCATCTTAACCTTAACCTAAAGAACATATATAATTTTTTTTCTCTTTGGGGAGGCGGCAATTAAAGTTAAGTGACTGTTTAAGGTCACCCTGTAAGTGTCTGAGGCTGAATCAAGTCCACCCAATTTCAAGGCTGTTGCTCTATCCACTGAATCCCTAGCTGTTCAGAATATTTGTAGGTTTTTTTTTTTTTAAATTATAGCCTTTCAATAAGGGATCTCTTCTGAAGGAACATAATATTTTATATTTGTTCTACTTAACCCCAGAGGACAGAAGTAAAAGAGAGTAATGAAAACTTCAAAATAAACAGTTTGTGCTTAATGTAGAGGAAAAATTGTAACAGATTTGTCTAAAAGTAAAATAAGATCTTCTAATGGTGGAGTCCTCATCACTGGAGGTCTCCAAGTAGAGGCTTACTGATGACATTTGGAAGATTCCTATTGAACTAGATGACCATTATGGTTCTTCCCAACTCTAAGCTTCTATAACTTATTCTATTTCACTTTCATATTCTACCTTGCACTAGAGTTTTTTGGATACATCTTACCTTCCCAACTTTACCAAAAGCTCCTTAGAAAAAAAGAGTTACTGAGCTATCATTAGTTTTACATTTTTATTAATGACTTAGACAGCGGTATAGATGACATTTTTATCATATATATATATATAATATATGTCTATTTTATATATATAAATATATAGAGATATATCTTCCCTTCCATCTTTTTTTATAAGAAAGAACATACACAGCAGTGGGCACATGCACACACACATATATATAGCCAGGCTGTTCTTGAGACTATGTCTAGTACTGTCTGCTTCTCTCTTCTCATTTCAGGTGTGCATGGTTTTTAACTTTTTCCTTCCATGTGCTTTCCCTTCTGATCACACTTTCTTCATACAAGTCCTAGATTAGCTGGCATCAAGCACTATTCATGGCAACCAATCTAAAATAGAGTTTTTAGATTGACTCTTTTCCATGTGCTCAAAACTCAACAGAGAAGTCTATTATTCTTCTTTCTTTTTTTTATGAGAATTTATTTACTTGTTTGTCTATTTTTCCAAGAGGGTTTATTTTTTTATTTTTAGAACTTTTTATTTTCAAAAATATATGCATAGATAGTTTTCAACATTCACCCTTGCAAAACTTGTGTTCCAAATTTTTTTCTCCCTCCCTTCCTCCCTTAGATAGCAAGTAATACAATATGTTAAACATGTACAATTCTTCTATATATATATTTCCACAATTATCATGCTGCACAAGAAAAATCAGATCAAAAAGGAAAAAGAATAAGAAAGAACAAAAAAACCTGCAAACAATAACAAAAAAGGTATTATGTTGTGATCCCCATGCAGTCCTCACAGTCCTCCCTCTGGGTACAGATGGCTCTCTCCATCTCTAGTACAATGTAAGTGACCTAAATCACCTTACTGTTGAAAAGATAATTAGAATTGATCATTATATAATCTTGTTACTATGTACAATATTCTCTTGGTTCTACTCACTACACTCAGCATCAGTTCATGTAAGTCTCTTCAGGCTTCTCTGTATTCATCCTGCTGATCATTTCTTATACAACAACAATATTCCATAACATTCACAAAACATAACTTATTCAGCCATTCTACAACTGATGGGCATGCACTCAGTTAACTTTTTATTTTTTCAAAATACATGCAAAGATAATTTTCAACATTCACCCTTGTAAAACCTTGTATTTCAATTTTTTATCCTTCCAACCCTATCTCACCCCTCCCTTAGACAGGAAGTAATCCAATACAGATTAAACATGTGCAATTCTTCTAAACATAACAACTGTCTCTTGAAAGAGCTCATTTCCCCAAAAACCCTGAAGGTAAGTGGAAAGACATTGTACTCATTTAAGAATGCAAATGGAGTTTTCTATTACTTTTTTTAAAATTCTCTCTGAATTAAATATTTTGCTTTTTCACTTCTGTTCTTCAACTAGCTTCATTAGCATGATGATGAATTGATTGTGTATATGTGAATTGAAGTCAGATGTTCCCATTTTCTTAACTTAATGGTTTCGTATGAATTTCATATTAAATTACTATTAAACGTCTTATGGTTTGGACCGTAATCTGAAAGGGTCCCCATTGAAATGACAAAAATCTTGGAGTAATAGTTAACATATTGTTTGATGTCCTCAAGATTTTAAAAGTTCTTTATAGGCTAGAATTTTGAGTTTGAATTTAATAAAAATGAAACTCAGTAACTCAGAAGGGACAAATATAAAGTATTAAAAACTTGTATTTTAAAAAATCAGATTTAAAACTACAAAATGTAGGCATGGCTAGATAGTAGATAATCTTAAAAAAAAATCTTACTTCTTCATGTACTATAAGCTCAATCTGTCAGCAGGGTGATATGACGGCCAAAACAGCTAATATGATTATAAGCTACATTATGAAATGCAATATCCAGGGCTAGGGAGGTGATAGTCCTGTTATACTTCGTCCTGGTCTGACCCTATCTGTCCACCTCAGAATGTCATATTTTAGGAAGGACATTGATGAGTTGGAGAGTATCCAGAGAAACTCAACCAGTACAGTGAAGGACTTTGAGATCATGCCCTTGAGGAGTAACTGAAGAAAATAAGGGTTTTTAGCCTGTCAGAAGAGAAGACATAATAAAGACATAGTAAAAGGACATAATAACCATTCTCAAATATTTGCACATAGTTATCAAATCAATACTATTATTATTGTCAAGATATTAGGAGATACCCTGTTTTCCCAACCTAAAGCCCATCAAGCTAACTGTACCCTGAGCTTGATATATCAACAGTCCTTTGCACTGGCTGATCTTAGCTATGGCAAAACCCCAGAATTAGGATTTATTATTTTAATTATTTAACCCTACTTTCCAGTAGATCCTGGGCCTCACAGCTGGAGTTACAGCTGACATGCTGCAGCAGAAAATGATCAATCACATCTGCTCACATTCTAACAATTTCTGTGCTTATAACTGAACCAGATACTGCACTCCTCTTCCTGCCATGCTAACTCTGGTTCTCACCCCACTGAATAATCATAAGGTTCAATGACCTTTAAGGCTTGAGGCAATTGATTCTAATAATTTGGAGACTATTCCCATAGGACCCAAGAACACCTGTATTGTTCCATGGGCCTGCTGTGGGAACCATTTACTCAAGACCTAAGAATGACAATGTTGGGTCCCACCTTTTTTGTGGTTTTCAGACTTAAAAATCCTATTCCTGGCACAAGGATTTCAATTTGCAAACCCGTTTTCCTCACTCTGAAATTAAAATTCTGTTTGACTCCTGACTCTCCTGTCTCTAACTCACTTTGTTCAGCTGCAGTCACCCACATATTAGAGACTGGATCAAGTCCAGTTGTCATTACTAACCAAAATTCTAATGTGTTGCCTGGGAAATTATAAATTACCCTTCCCTAAAGATCTTCATGCTAAGGTTGAATGAACATTTCTCTGAGATTCTCAGCTTCTGGTCACTGTCACATTTTTTTTTTCAGTAATGCTTATTTAAGCATTTACACCCTGTCATACCCATATATTGTAGTTTGTCCAGGTTCAATTCTGAGAAAACCTTACCTCTAGTTAGGGAGATTATGCTCCCCTTTTTCATTGGTTCCTTAAACTCACCACCTTATCTTACTTTTTGCCTCAAGTCTAGGGTATCTCTAAAAAGGGAGAAATAGGAAATGAATATTTCAAAACACTGTGTGAATCTGGTAAAAGACAGTTTATTTTAAACATCACCATTCAATAATCATTAAGGAAATAGAGCTCATCAATAGAATAGTTTAGAAGAAATTCAATAACTTGACTTATAATTACTAGTTAGTTGGAAAGTTATTATCAAGCCCCATTAGGTTATAATATAGTTTGCAAAACTGATAATTACCCTATTTACATTTCACCTCCTTCTTTCACTGTTCCAATACTCCACTCACTGCTATTTTGGATAGTATCTGACTCAGTCCATTCCCTTGGTATTTTAGGTTCAATAATAGAACCAAATGAGACACTCTAAGGTTATTCACAAGTTTACAAAAAGAGCTCCTTGAAGTTTCCACAAGATCTCTTGGAATCAGGAATAGTGAGTAGATGTGCTCCATGATGGAAAATGAAGGGGAAGGATATTGTTGCTAGGGAATTGTCATTTTTTTCCATGCTCTACAACACTTTAGAGTGACTTGCACATAGTAAAGCCTCAATATTCATTAGGTATATGAAAAACTAGGCAATTGACTATTTTATTAAACTTCATTTCCTCATCTATAACATGAAGGAGTTAAATTAGAAGAGCTCTGGGAATTATTGCCCTTTAAAGAACTTCAGAGATTATCCAAACGCTCCCATTAGTGGGAACTTCGAAACCTACAAGAATAAAGTGATTTCTGTTATTCAGTAATTGTAAAAATCAGTATAATTGTAGTTAATGTATCTTTTTGCCTTTGTTAAATTTCCAAACAAAAAACTCAAGCCAACAGGTATTATATGCAATACAGGTATATCCTTTTCCCCCATTAGGGTAGGTTTGCAGTTTTCTGACAGAAAATCTACATTTCCACATTTTTTGCAGAAATGAGTCAGAAAATGCAGGATGATAACAATGAAATCTGAAGGGGTACAGTATCACTTCCCATATCCTAGCCTCATAGTTGCCACATCCTACTCTTATTAGTTCTGAAAACCCTTAGCTGTTTCAGCTTGTGGGTTTGATTGAAGGTTATCCTAGTAATTCTAGTAGGAACTACTACTAAGAAGAAGTCAGTTTTAGACTGACCTCAGCTCTGTGACTGAGAAGGTGACAAGTTTTAGGAGAAGGACAAAAATAGCTCTAAAAGCTATCACAACTCTCTGTAAGGTATCACCCCCAGGCACTGAGCCAGCTTTTATTTGGCAAGAAACCATGGAAATTGTTATTAGTAGAGAAAGGAGAGGTTTGGTCAGCAGATGTCTCTGCCTCTTACACAATAAGCTCTCCCAAATTAAAGCTGGGACCACCTATCCCATAATCTCTTCTATATATAGGTTCATTGGGATTAATTTTAAACTGGTGTCACCTGTATAAAAGGCAGTAGTAATACAAATTAATTCACAAGAGTGCTTAATAAAGTGTCTGGGTACATAATAAGTACTTAATGTTTATTGATATAATTTTAAAGCAAATAAGCCATTTGATCTTGATGTCCCTGTTCTGGTGTGAATGAATAATGTGCTAGTATAAGTGAACACATGGAATACATGACTATAAAAGGGCACGGAAGGCAGGGAGGCAGGCAACAGGTTCTGTCACTGAAAAGTGAAATCATTTAGGACCAAAGGGTAGATATCTTCATTTATTTCCTACCCCTGCCACAAGATAAACATTGAATTCTAAAAAATCCTATTATCTATAATTCTCTAAGCAAGGTGTAGAAAAATTATTCTTCTTTTAATTTAACTGAGACAAGTATATATTAAAAAGTTTACCCAATAAACTAAGAGAGTAACATGAAGCAAAACAACAAAGAAACCTCGAGATAGTTCCACTTACTACTAGAAACTCTTTCCTTAGAATTCCATTTTCACCTCCTGAACCTATTTTGATGTCAAAGCCAGAAGTCCAACATGCTCCCTCCAACACAAAAAATAGCTAGTGTCTCCTTTTTTGATTCAATTAAACTCTTCCACATCTAGTTAGTAATGGATATATCACATATAAATTTCGGCCCCAATTCATGCCATAGTTCTTTCCTGAATACTTAAAATGCCACGCTCCAAATAATCATCACTTAAGTAGAAAATCATCACTTAAGAGGTTGAATTTAAGTGGCCACAAGCATTTTAGCAAAGGTTTAACAGTCAGCTCTGTGGTGGAAAAATGTACATACAACATACTAGTTTAATCTGCATTTTTAACATTTTCTCCATCACTTTCTTAAGTTAGGCAATCGAAGAAACAATAAATCGAGCCCAGATTTATATCCATTTGTTGATATCCAAGGTATAACTGATCATCCTAAAAGATTTGAGCTGGCTTTAGTACATCTCTAATGTAAGGAGCTCTCAGCTATACATAGTTTGAAAGGGTCAAATGAAGGCAGGAAAGTCCTGATCCAACCAAGGGAGCAGGAACCTTGTCATGCAGCCTGTGTGGTAATTATTTAAAGCTGTGGAATATTGGCTGGGATGAGAGATAAAACGGGATTCAGAGACTCTGAAGGGAGGAGAATCTGACTAAGTCAAGAAAAACCAATGAACCAGATATTGGATTATGGAACAAGTATAAGTTTGGAAGTCACTATGGAGAAGTAGTATTGAGAAAATCAAACAGCCAAATCTTATCATTGATGAATGTTGAAAACTATCTTTGCATGTATTTTGAAAATAAAAATCTATTATTAAATTTAAACATATCAACAGTCACCAAGTATGTGAAATATTGTCAAGTAACATCATCTATATATGGATGGTGTGAGGTTGCAGTTTTAAAGTTTGTGTAAGGGAAAAAATGTATATAGTCAGCAAAAGACTAATTTGAAAATCCTTTAAGTTGCCTAAAAACTATAACACATTTTCTTTAAACAATTGTAAAGTAGGAAGAGTCTCGTTTTTCTTTAAAAGAAATCAGTTCATTATCAGAGCTAAGTTCTTGTTCTAACTACTACATTTGAGCAATAGCCTTTGAGAGGGAGAGAGAAAAAAGAGCATATTAAAAACAAAATGAGCCTCACATCTTTTAAAAAAAGGAAGAAAGAATCCAGAGACCAAAGTCCTTCCTTTAAAATTAGTTCTTCCTGACTCAGTAGTCAATCCTCTCTGATATAGCCTTCTTTTCCCATTTGCCATTATGGGGGAGCAAAAGACTGCTATTATCTCAACTTTTAACTCTTTCTTTCTTTCTTAAAATTGCATTTTATTTTTCCAAATACAGGTAAAGATAGTTTTCAACATTCATTTTTATAAGATTTTTTGTTCCAAATTTTTCTCCCTCCCTTTCTTACCTTTCCCAAGACAGCAAACAATTAGATATAGGTTAAATATATGCAATCCTTTTAAACATATTTCCATATTTGTCATTCTGTACAAGAAAAATCAGACCAAAAGGGGAAAAAAAACATGAGACAGAAAAAGCAAACAAACAAACAGGCTCCCTACTTCTCCCTTGGATGCAGATGGCATTTTCCCTCCCACTCTATTGGAACTATCTTGAATCATCACAGCTGAAAAGAGTCCTGTCATCACAGTTGATCATCACATTAATCTTACTGTTACTGTGTACAAACTTCTCCTGGCTCTGCTCACTTCACCCAGCATCAGTTCATGTAAGTCTCTCCAGGCCTCTCTGAAATCATCCTGCTGATAGTTTCTTACAGAACAATAATATCCCATAGCTTTCATATACCATAACTTTTTCAGCCAGTCCCCAGTTGATGGGCATCCAGTTCCTTGCCACTACAAAAAGGGCTGCCACAAACATTTTTGCACATGTGGACACTTTTCCCTTTTTTATGATCTCTTTGGGATACAGACCTAGTAGAGATACTGCTGGATTATATGCACAATTACAAAGCAATGTTACTAATTTTTTAGAACTGGCTGTTGTACATACCAATTCATCATCCCTGTGACTCCATAACTCCTTACTTTGTTCCTTCCAATATTAGAATATAAGCTCCTTCAGGGCAAGGACTGCCTCGCATTTGTATTCCCAGAATTTACCACAGTGCCTGGAATATAGTCAGTGCTTAATAAATGTTTTTTCATTTATTCATTAGGAAATCGACTGGTGTTGATCACGCAGATGGAAAGAAATTGGCCTGGAGATAGTAAAAGAAAAAGAATCCAGTCAGATTTACCACTGGGAAGATAGGTTAATGGATAAGGCTTGAAAAGAGTTAACAATTTGGAGTATTTAATAGTGCAAAAGTGGTGATTCAGGGAAGGGAACAAGCAGTTATTACATGCCTCTTATGTGTCAGACACTGTGTTATATACTTTACAAATATTATCTCATTCAATCTTTCACAACAACTTTAGGAGATAGATGCTATTATTATTACCATTTTACAGTAGAAGAAAGAGCCACTCAGGGGTTAAATGACTTGCCCAGGATCACACAGCTAAATTGTGTCTATGACTGGATTTGAACTTGGGTTCTCCTGATCCTAGCGAGTTAATCAATTAGATTTCATGATTATAAGAGAGAGTGATTGAATAAGTAAACTAGCAGGTGCCAGAGAAAACAGAGGAGAGGAGACAGTTATACCCTTAGCTCTATCTGAGAGATAGGGCAACATGATAGAACTGGGTCCTACAACCTTGCCTTCCCTCTAAAAAATACATGCCAGCTAGGTTTGAGCTGTGAAAAATTCCAAAATAGTTGTGTCCCATATCTAACTGTGAATCTCTGAGCTTCTAGGTGGTTTTTGCTATTGTTTTGATAAAGATCACTTAAATGGGGGTAGGTGGAGTACAGCCCACTTTTTTAAACTGCAGTTCTCCACCCCAATGGTGTCTTGTAACTAAAGGTTGCAAAATTAAGAGTTATCAATAAATGTCTGATTTGTATATCTATTTTATTTACCTATATGCCCAGGGTCACATAAAAATTTCTCAGATGAAAAGGGGTTGTGAGTGGAAAAAGTTTAAGAAGCTCCAAAACAAAACAAAAAAACCAAAGCAAGCTTTAAAAAAACATAATAAGAATTAAAAAAAAAAAAAGAAGAAGAAGAAGAAGAAGAAGAAGCCCTAGGTAGAGGAGGCAAGAAGATAGCATGGGCATACATGATAGTTTCATTTTAATCTATGTCACAGATTTCAAACTTTGACCTCAGAAAAACACACAGTTGGTTATTGCCCTGACTAGCCAATCTCTTTTTTTTTGTTTGTTTGTTTTTTTTTTTTTTTTAATTTTTTTTTTTTTTATTTTAGCCTTTAATTTACAGGATATATACATGGGTAACTTTACAGCATTAACAATTGCCAAACCTCTTGTTCCAATTTTTCACCTCTTACCCCCCCCACCCCCTCCCCTAAATGGCAGGATGACCAGTAGATGTTAAATATATTAAAATATAACTTAGATACACAATAAGTATACATGACCAAAACATTATTTTGCTGTACAAAAAAGAATCAGACTCTGAATTATTGTACAATTAGCTTGTGAAGGAAATCAAAGATGCAGGTGTGCATAAATATAGGGACTGGGAATTCAATGTAATGGTTTTTAGTCATCTCCCAGAGTTGACTAGCCAATCTCATCTCAATCTTCAAAACTTAACAAAATGAAACAAAAAAATTTTTGTTATTCTGGACTATATAGTCAGAAGCAAGAGAATTGAACCCAGACTATGTTCCAGAAACAAATGGGCCACAGAAAGAACTTGGTCTTGATGTTGATAAAGTTGACCATAATGGCCATCAATAGTAAACTGGGATCTCAGACTCACTCCCAGACTGACCAGTGCTTCTCAGGCAAATAAAACTACATATGGACCTTCAATACCAAGAAACCCTTCACCACCTGAACCTTTATAGATTGAATCCTACAACCCAGCAGGTCCCAGTTCTCAATTCTTACTTTTTGAATATTCCACACACTGTGTATTTCTGTTACTTACTAGTATTTTGAAAACTCTAAGGGCTTTGAGAATCTTATGAACTCAGTATAAATTCAGCAGAATGAAGCCTTTTGTACAAGAAGGGGCTGTTAGGGACAGTGACCTAGGAGAATAAAGTCCTGATAACCTAGGGGTGAAGAGGATGAGGGGAGAGAGGATGAAGATTAGTAGGATTGTAGCATTATGTTTCAGCCTATTATAACTAACCTGTTCTTCTCACTTCCCAGGTATAATAAAAAATGATGGACCATATTTGAACAATTTTATTAGACTGGGGACTGGTGACAACAAGGTACTGATTAGCAAATCAAAGAATTACTTAAGTAGTCGTTTGCTAAATCTACCCATATCTCTCTCTAGCCATGGATCCCAGGCCTGAGTTGACTTCCTCAGAACAGGAATTTAGGATTATATATGTATAATCAAAAGAAATGTGAATACTACATTAGCTTTATGATGGTGTCATTAATCCACTGAAATCTGCTTAAAGTCAAGTAATCCAAAAGCATTCAAATCTTCTCAATTCTATCTCAAGATTTCATACATTTTCACTGGCAGTACCCCATGCCTACAATATTCTCCCTTCTTATCTCCGCTTTCTGGATTTCCTGACTTCCTTCAAGTCTCTGTCAAAAATCTTACCTTTCAAAAGATACTTTTCTCAATCACCCTTAACCTTAGAGGTAGGAACTTAATAAATGCTTTTTGACTGGAATTAAGACAAAAAGCTCTATGAACTTTTAGAAAACACGTCTTAGCTCAATGGGCATAAAATATCAATATTTTGAATGATTGTAATGGACTTTGCTATAGCTATATGAGGAGGATATATGGTGATGTTTACACTTGAGAATACCTGAACTATGGAAATTGTTGTATGAGATGGAACTTTTATTAACCACCTTGAGACTGTAGATGTGATTTGTTTATGTTCACTTGTTACCTAAAGAAGGTTTTTAATGCAAATGAATTAGAAATCTAACATGCAAGAAGAAAATGCTATTGGGCCATCTACTGGAATGCTCTGAGTAACACTTTAATACTTTAAACATATTCCTACCTGGGAAGATAGTCTTATGAAGGAATTGCTAAGATATTCCCAATTCATTTTCCATCTTTTTCTTTTGAATAAGAAAATTTCCCAATCGTTTGGCCATTGGACTAGTTGTTTTACCCCTAGAACATGAAATTTCCCTGACATTCCTCAGGAATTAAACAGAGCTGAAAGAATTTTGTCACAACATACCTATGAAATGACCCAGACCTGATAAGGTTATTATAAACAATATTCTTCTTTCCATCATAGAAGTAACGATTTAACTTGGTGTTTTGACAATTTCACATATTTATAAAATCCTCATTGGATTTTGCTGAGAGGAAATTTAAGCCAGAACAAAAGACAGGCTAAGAAGACCCACTTAGGAACTGTCCAAATTCCTGTCTGTATGGTGCAAACCTGGCAGCAATAATGCCTAAGCCCTTTGGAATTCTAAAACCTCTCTATTCCTTCATATACTAAAATAACCTAAATCATATTAGGCTAGGGCAGCTAGATGACACAGTGGATAGACCTTCTGACCTGAAATCTTTCTGAGTTCAAATCCAACCCTGATATTTAGTTTTGTGACCCTAGACAAGTCCTTTAAGCCTATTTATCTCAGTTTCCTCATCTCTAAAATGAACTGAAGAAGGAAATGGCAAATCACTCCCATATCTTTGCCAAGAAAATCCCATATAGAGTCACAAAGACTCAGAAACCATTGAAACCACTGAAAAATAATAAATAATCTTGGTTGCCATAACAATTTGATAGTTCATATTGGAATTTCATTCTACTAAAAGTTCTACATCATTTTTCTCATGAATTGTTTTCCAGCCATCCTCTTATACTTATGAGTTATTTTTCTTAAGATTCTCAATCTTCACTTCTAGGTGAATTTTTTAAAAAAATTTTTTCTAGTTCTATAATAAAAGCCTTTAATAGTCCATTATATGGATGATCCTTCTTATAGGGAACACTAATTTTAAATCCCAATTAAGTGTAACGTTATTATTCCTCTCAAAAAAAATTGACTTATTATTTTATAGCTGGCTTTTGTTAGCTGAATGTGATAGCTTTAACTAAAGCCCAGTTAGATATTCACAGAACCATACCCTAACTGAGAATGATTTGTATTAGGAGATCATTTCCTAGATATGATCTAGGAGAGCAATTCCTAATTACCAAATAATGAGATTATAGCAGGGGTCCTCAAACTTTTTAAATAGGGAGCCAGTTCACTGTCCCTCAGACTGTTGGAGGGCCAAACTATAATAAAAACAAAAACTTTGTTTTGTGGGCCTTTAAATAAAGAAACTTCATAGCCCTGGGTGAGGCGGATAAGCATCCTCAGCTGCTGCATCTGGCCCGCGGGCCATAGTTTGAGGACCCCTGGATTATAGGCACCAAATTTTGGGGTTTGGTGATGTGAAGAATTCACAATGATCATCCTCTTTGGCAAAAAGCATATTTATTTAGGAGAAGAGGATACAAACAAAATGAAGAGATACAATAGATGCCAGGAGTGGCAAATATTAAATAGAGATGATAGAGCATATAATTAGCAAGGAAAAGATGGCATGTGTCATGGGCAGGTTTATAGGGGAAATTTAACCGCAGGTATTTGACATAACTTAAATTTCTGACCATACATAACAAGGTGACCTCCACAGAGAATGGGACTGTGAAGCTAAACTGATGTCTATCAGTGCCCTTCTCTATCTTTTCCAGGCTCCAGTCTCTCTTTACCAACTGTACCCAGTTACTCAGGACCTCAAGATGGTTTGACTGATTCAGATGAAATAAGCTCAATAGACATTAGCAAGAAGCAACATCTTTCAATAAGGGATTTGGATCCACAGAGCACTATACCAGCTCATTTTGTGCAAACTACCTCACTTAAATAGAATTCACACAAAGGTCAGGACATCAGCCTCATGATGTCATTGGTACTCTTCAAAAACAAAGAATCCACAACAAACAGCAGCCAAGATTATAAGGTAGAAACTATTTGGTGAAAATAATGGACTACTTTAGAACAGAAATGCCAGATCCAAAAAAGGGTCCAGTGGACCCAATAGAGATGGTTTGATCAGCAAAGACTAGACTTAAAGGCAGCAAGAAGTATTATTACACTATAATCTGCCCTTCCACATATATCAGACATATATCAATATTATCCTTATGCAAATTCATTCCCCCTATTGATGCTTTGTATATTTGTGTGCCCTAGGTTTATGAAAGGAGTATTCTATTGCAAATCTTTTTACTACACCAAATATTTGAAATAATTGTGTTTTCCAAATGAGGAAAAACATAATTACATCAGCAGGGGTTTGTGAACTATTGTTTTGAGAAGTTACCGACCTACAGAGTAGGTAGGTACAGAATCTAGGTAGCTATTTTGGGGACTCTACTTATGTCATGTTAACTACATATAAAATAATGTTCAGAATCAAGAACTCCCTACTCTGGGTGGAGTACTCTGACCCACATCTAGAGAAAGTTTTTAGTTCAGGATATCAAGTTTTAGTATGGACATTAACAAATGAGAACGTCCAAAAGTAGAGCAAACAAGTGACATAACTGGAGACTCTGCCATGGATGATGAACCGAATGAAGGTTCTGGGAATAGCAGAAAAATAGATCAAGATAACTGTCTTGAAATATTTTGAAGAGCTATGTTATGGGGAAGATGGATTAAATTTGTTTTGCTTGATTCCAGCAAACTAAGAAAAATGGTTGGAAGTTACAAAAGACAGATTTAGGTGCCACTTAAGAACAATTTCATAGCTTAGATCTATTTCAAAGTGGAAGGGGTTGCTTTGGGAGACACTGAATTCACAATCACTTCTGACGGGGGGGGGGGGAAGGGGGGAGTGTCAAAAAGAACCTGTGTCCACTCTAAGAATCTGTTTTATTGCCGAATTCTATGATTATACACGTTCCCGACTCCTCTGCGCATTCCAGTTCTCTATTTAGCTTCCTCCGGGACTGGCAGAAAAACAAGACCTGGTCTCCGTTGCTATGGGTTGCTATACCAACCGCTGCACGCTCAGCATTGCTTCCTCCCAAGCAAACATTCTCCCTCCCCACCCCCCTTTGTATCCTTTGTTCTTCTTCAGATTCTCAACTAAAGTCACACTCCCCCCTTCCCCTTCCTCCACTCCCCCTCCACCTCTACTCTTCTTTCTCCCCTGGGAAAGGAGATCCTAAGGTTGGGGGTGACTACTTGAGGGCTGGAGAAGGGGAAGGTGTGCACTAGCGCATCTCTTCTTGGTGCTTGTTGATGGAAAAACTGCTGTCCGAAGTGACTAAACCCCTCCAGACGTGCTTGTGGTGGTGGTGAAGAAATGTCTGATGACGATTCTGATGAACTTGAGGAGGAGGAGAACTTGTTTCGTCTCGGGGTGAGGATGAAGATTGTGGATTCGGGGTGCGGGAAGCGGCTGAAGGGCAGAGAAGGAGAGGGTGACTTCAGCCATGGACAGTATCGACAACCTTCTCCTCCGGGATGCTCTCTCTCTCTTTGCTTGGTTTATTAACAGTGTGAATAATAAGGTTCAAAGAGTTCTGTTCTGGTTTACTTACTTTCAACCTTTCCGAAAATTACCGTTTTCTTTAGTAGAACATCATACTTTGCCCACCTCCCTGTGTGTGGGTCAAGGATCTTTTTTTATTCTCTCTATATCTGTCTAGCCTTCATTCCCTCCTCCCTCTTTCTTGATCTATTATGGATCTCAATGGGTTCAATTGATGGTGTAGTGCAGTGGGGCAAGTGTTGAATTTTCCCGCTGAGTTGAAAGTCTAGAGAAACGAGGGGGAAAGGTTAGAAACTGAATCAGCCCCTTGAGACTGAACCTTTCTAGTCCTCTCAGTGAAAGGCAAATAAATAATAGTGTCTATAACATCCATTTAACCATGAGTTTCTCCATAGATGACGTCTGAGATTCCTTTAAGATCTGGATCTGTGCGACTCTGACTCTATGCCGGATAGTCATACATATACATAAATAAATAGGAATACAGACTGGATCTATGATTGACTACATTCTATCAATAAAGGTGGACACCTTTTCTGCAGTTTAATAGTCTTAGAGGTTGCCTAGAGCACTGTGAGGCTGTTACTAGCCAAAGGTCATCTAGTATGTTAGCGGTAGAACTTGGAACCAGATTTTCCAGGTTTTGAAGTCATTTCTTTATCCCATGCTTCTTTTCCCTCTCCTGAGCTTCAGTCCCACATTTCCAACTCCCTCCTAGATATCTACATCTGGCATTTTAAGCTCATTATACTCTCCTCACCCCCCTTATTAATTTCTTCCCTATGTCTGTTGAGACTATTATCCTTTTCACTCAGGTTTGCACTCCCCAGTCTCCATTCTTCATTTTAAATTACTTCCATGTTCAATCATTTGCTGAATCTGGCATTCTATCTCAATAACCCTCAGATCAGTCCCCTTCTCCTCAAGGTGTTGTAAATGACTCCCAACTGGTCTATTCCCCTCTATCTCTTCTAGGACTCTGCTCAAAACCTTCAGTGGAGATTTTTTTTTTTTTTTTTGCCCCTTGTATAAAAAAACAAACTCATCCCAGTATTTAAAACTTTTCACTATCTGGTTCCAGTCTACTTTTGAATTCTCCTTTCTAGCCAAAATGACTTACTCATTGTTTCCAAAACTCTTGAACATAGTCTCTTATCTTAGCGTTTCTGCACTGTCCCCTAATCCTAGAACACATTCCCTCCCAATTTTTTATTAATTTTCATAGTCTTAGGTATCATCTCAATGGGAAACTTCTGATAGCTCTAAGTGTGTGTGTGCTGGTTGTGGTATTTGCTGTTATATTTACTTATTTAAGTGCTTTATTTCCATAAAGTCTTTGAAAGGCAGGCACAATTTATGCTTTCATCTGTCTCTCAGTAACACACACTATGCTTTGAACTTAGTAGGTTCTTGATTGATTTTGCTTGGGTCAGGGCTTTTGTCTTGTACCCTCCTTAGAGGGGAAAATTTGAGGGGAGGGGAGCAGAGGAGGTGGATTCTGGAAAGGGATAGCTGTAGGATGGAGAAGAGCCAAAGGTTAGGAAAAGTGTTTTCCTAAGTCTGTCATAGGAACACATTTTGCAAATATTTCCCTTTCCTCTCTACCTATCCCAGCTAAAATCCCAAGGGATCTAGTTTGTCGACACATCCATAACTGCAGTAGAAACAAATGCCAGGACTTTGTGACTGATGAGTGGTATAATGTACAAGATTCAGCTTTTAGAATCCCTTTTGACTTTTGATTTCTCCGAAATTACAGTGATTACTAGCCCATTCATTTCCTCTTTTTGTCTTTTCTCTAATTGCTTTCCAATCCCTCCTTCCTATTTCTTCTAAATACTTATCATTTTAAATATTCATCTTCCTTTCTCTCTTCATTCTTTCTCATTGATCTCCTGCCCCCTAACAAATCTCCAGAAAAAAGCTATATATCACTGTCGATTCATCTTCCAGATACTTTCTTGTAATTCTATTGTTTTTAAAATAGCATTTTATTTTTTTCCCAATTATATGTCAAGACAACCTCTTCCCTCTTATTAAAATGGTCATGCCATCATAGTCTTTCCATTATACAAGCAATATTTGTCATTCAACGTTTTTCATTATACTTTTCCAATAATATTTCCTCCTCCCTTTTTTAGTGCTTTAACGTTTATGAAGCACTCTTTTTATAACACTCCAAATATCATGATATTTTAGAGATGAGCAAACTGATACTGAAGGTTAAGTGATTTGCCCTATCTGTTCTAGGGTTTAGCACAATGCTATTATCTGGCAGCTTCTTTACTGATGCTGTCTGGTACTTTCTAAATTCTTGTTGACTTGAATTCACAAATTAAGACATGTCAGAGGTATGGTTTAACCCCACTTTTCCTAAATCCCAAACTGAAGACCACTACTTAAAGCTCTTCCCCTTCACAAATTATGCTTTAAGTTGAAAGCATATTGGACATGGACACGGTGAAAATTAAAATTGTCCAACCTATAATTAAAAAGACTGAGGCAGAACTCAGAGCCAATGGTACTTTATTAAAGGGTCCATAGTTCCCTCTAATGAAGTGAACCTCAGATCTTCTTTTATCATCTAAGATGTCCCCTCTTTCTAGGGCACTAGTTTATTAACCTGGATATTTTAAAAATACAGAATCTCATTGCTTAACATATAACCCATGAGGTAAAATAAGCAAAAATTATATGTCAGCAGGTCCTGAATTGGGTGAAGCAAGGAATATCTCCACTGACTAAGGGTTCTAAGATGAATTGGGTTCCTCTTTAGATTAGATAGGAGGATATTTTACAAGCTATACCTATACTCCAAGAACATATTAGGAAGGAAGAGGAGAAAGACTTTCCATACCAGGATACTGCCCTACCCATGTTTGGTTTGGTCATGAAATTTGAGCAAAAAGGGATGGAGGTATCTTGGTTGACATTCTTGCACAAGTAATCTCTGGTAACCAAGCAAAGAACATTATATTAAAGTTTGAGGCCTATTATATCTATTAGAATCTATATTCTTGAAGTCAGGAGGACCTAAGTTCAAATCTGACCTCAGACACTAAACACTTCCTAGTTATGTGACCCTGGGCAAGTCACTTACCCCCAATTGCCTTAGCAAAAAAAAAAAAAAAAAAGAATCTATATTCTTAGGTGACTTATACAAAATATGGATTAATACACTCCTTATTCTTGTATCTACTATTAGGTGATTTAGATATGTATTACTATATGATTATATTAAAATAATAACTAACATTGATTATCTCTTATAAAATCATAATGAACTGACTAATACTGATTAAAAGGCATCTTCAATGAATCATTTCTCTCACACAGAAAATAGGTTCAATTACAGCTTCTTTTCCCTAATTTATAAAAGAGGAGCAATTCTCTCACCATTTAACCTCAAACATTAAAGCACTATATGAATGTTATTTTTTTTGTATGAGAATTATAAATGCATTCCTTGCCTCCTTTACTACTAGGCAAAGACCATTCAAGAGGACCTTGTATAGTCAGTAAATAAGCACTTATTAATTGCTTACTATGTGCTAGGCATTATATTAAGCACTAGATAAAAAGAAAGGCAGAGAGGATTCCTGTTCTCAAGAAACTTAGAGTTTTATTAATAAAGGAAACAATATACAAACAACTATTTAGAAACAAGATATATATAAAATGGATTGAAAATAATTAACTAGGGAACATGTTAGCATTAAAGAGAATCAGGAAAAGTTTCTTGTTGAAAATGGGATTTTAGATAAAACTAAGCCATTTCCAGACTTCTTTCTACTTACATTTTATGATTATGAATTCTGATAGGATTCAAGGAGAACGTTCATATGTATCATCTTCCCCATATAAGAAAGCAAATAGTTTATCCTTTTTTAATCCTTTTTCATTGTAATGTGTATTTACTTTTTTGTTTCTCTTAAATTTAATTTTTGAACTTCTATGGTTTTATGAAGCATCTTATCTTTTCATCAGAAATGCTTAGAAATCTTTTTCATTAAGGATCCATTTTTTTCTGTCTGAAGGATTATACTCAAATTTTGTTGGATAAATTATTCTTGACTATAAATCAATATATCTGTAATCATCTAGATTATCATATTTCACCATTACATCACTGTGGTGGTTGATAAATTTTGTAATTCTGACTGTGGCTCTTTGGTAATTGAATTCTTTCTTTTTGACTGCTTGTAGTATTTTCTTCTTTGACCTCTGGATTTTGACCATAAAGGTTTTAGAAATTTTCTTTTTTGGGATTTTTTTCAGGAGATTAAGGATATTCAGTAGTTTCAATAGCATCTAACTCTTCATGATCTCATTTTGGATTTTTTTGCCAAGAATATTGAAGTAGTTTGCTATTTCTTTCTCTAGCTCATTTGACAGATGAGAAAACTGAGGTAATGAGTGACTTTTCCAGGGGCACCCAGCTAGTAACTGTTGAAGGCTAGATTTGAACTTAGGAAAATGAGTCTTTCTGACCCAGGTCCAGGATGGAGATGGGGACTAGGGTCTATCTATTGTGCCATTTAGCTTCCTATAGGTGAAAGATAAATGCTTACCTATTTCCATTTTTCCATCTGATTC
Organism: Sarcophilus harrisii; assembly: GCF_902635505.1. Taxonomy (NCBI): domain Eukaryota; kingdom Metazoa; phylum Chordata; class Mammalia; order Dasyuromorphia; family Dasyuridae; genus Sarcophilus; species Sarcophilus harrisii. The sequence continues at coordinate 220,736,774 of NC_045428.1, read as the reverse complement.
TAAGAAATATGAGCAATTTTTTTTTACTTTTTAGAATATTCCTTGAAATATAATGTCTAAGTCATATTAATCCAATGATTTTTTGGTACATATGAGAAGTTTAATTTTTAATTTTTAAAAATTTTTATTTTCAAAATATATGCATAATTCTCAAAATTCACCCTTGCAAAACCTTGTGTTCCAAATTTTTTCCCTCCCTTCCTTGCACCCCCTCCTTTAGACAGAAATAATCCAACATAGGTTAAATATTTGCAATTCTTCTATACATATTTCCATAATTATCATGCTACAGAAGAAAAATCAGCTCAAAGGGGTGGGGGGGATGAGAAAGAAACAAAAAGCAAGCAAACAACAACAAAAAAGGAAAAAATACTATGATGTGATCCACACTTAGTTCCCATAGTCCTCTCTCTGGATGCAGATTGCTCTCTCCATCACAAGTCTATGAGAATTGGCCTGAATCACTTCATTGCTGAAAAGAACCATGTCAATCAGAATTAATCATTTCATAATATTGTCGTTGCCATGTACAACGATCACCTGATTCCGCTTACTTCACTCAGCATCAATTCATGTAAGTCTCTCCAGGTTTCTCTGAAATCAACCTGCTGATCATTTCTTACAAAACAATAATATTCCATAACATTCATATATCATAACTTATTCAGTCATTCTCCAACTAATGGGCATCCATTCAGTTTCCAGTTTCTTGATACTACAAAAAGGGCTGTCACAAACATTTTTGCATATATAGGTCCCTTTTCCTCCTTTAAGATCTCTCTGGGATATAAGCCCAGTAAAAACACTTCTGGGTCAAAGTATATACACAGTTTGATAACTCTTTGGGCTTAGTTCCATATTGCCTCACTGAAAAAATTAGAGTAGTTAGAGGCAGCTAGGTGGCAGCTAAGTAGCACAGTGGATAGAGCACCAGCCCTGAAGTCAGGTGGACCTGAGTTCAAATCTGGTTTCAGACACTCAATACCTCCTAGCTGTGTGACCCTGGGCAAGTCATTTAACCCCAATTGCCTCAGCAAAAAAAAAAAAAAAGAGTAGTTGATCAGTGAAATAGATTAGAGTCACGTCAATAACTATAGTAATCTAGTGTATGATAAATCCAAAGATCCCAGCTTTTTGGATAAGAATTCATTATTTGACAAAAATTGCTGGTAAACTGGAAGTTAATATGCAGAAACTAGACACTGACCCACATCTAACACCTTATACCAAGATAAGATCAAAATGGGTTCATGATTTAAACATAGTGATATTTTAAGCAAATTAGAAGAACATTCAATAGTTTACCTCTCAGATCTGTGGAGAAGGAAGGAATTTGTGACCAAAAAAGAACATCTATTACACAAAATAGATGTAAAATATCAAAGGACATATGTAGGAAGCAAAGAAAATAAGCATTCAAATTCCAAGGCAAATGGTTTTGATAACTGCTGTTTATAATATAATTTTAGGTCTGGTACAGCTAAGCCACTTTCATTTTCATTTTTTTTTCCATTAATTTCCTTGAAATTCTTGACCTTTTGTTCTTCCGGATGAATTTTGTTACTTTTTTTTTTTAGCTTTGTAAAACAATTTCATGAGAGTTTGATTAGAATGGCATTGGATAAGTAGGTTAATTTAGATAGAATTGTCAGTTTTATTATATTGGTTCAGCCTATTCATGAGCACAGGATATTCTCCCATTTTATTAGATCTGATTTTATTTGTGTGGAAAGTGTTTTGTAGCTGTGTTCATATAATTCCTGACTTTGTCTTGACAAGTAGATTCCCAAATATTTTATATTATCTACATTTATTTTAAATGGAATTTCTTTTTATATCTCTTGCTGCAAGGTTGGCAATATATAGAAATGCTGATGATTTATGTGGATGATTTATTTTGTATCTTGCAATTTTGCTAAAGTTAATTGTTGCTAGTAATTTTTAGTTGATTTTCTAGCATTCTCTATCATATCATCTGCAAAGAGTGATAATTTGGTTCCTCATTACCTACTTAATTCCCTTAACTTTTTTCTTCTCTTATTGCTAAAGCTTATATTTCTAATACAATATTGAATAGTAATAGTAATAGTGATAGTAGGTAACCTTTGTTTCACTCCTGATCTTATTGGGAATAGTTCTAGTTCAACCCCTTTTCATATGATGATTACTGATGGCTTTAAATAGATGCTACTTATAATTTTAAGGAAAATTCCACTTATTCCTATGCTCTCTGGTGTTTTTAATAGGAATAGGTGTTGGATTTTATAAAAAAAATTTCTGCATCTATTGAGATAATCATATGATTTTTGTTAGTTTGGTTATTGATATAGTCAATTATGCTAATGGTTTTCATAATATGCAGCCTTGCATTCCTGCTATAAATTCTACTTGGTCATAGTGTGTTATTCTGGAGATGATTTTCTGTAATCTCTTTGCTAATATTTAAGATTTTTGCATTAATATTCATCAGGGAAATTGGTCAGTAATTTTCTTTGTTTTAACCCTACCTTTTCTTCCTTATGTCTTTTAATTAGTTCTATTTTTGTTTTTTCTTGATCTAATATCAGGATCACTACCCCTGCTTTTTTTTTTACTTCAGCCAAAACATAGTAGATTTTGCTGTAGTCTTTTACCTTTATTCTGAATTTCTTGTAAACAACATATTGTAGGATTCTGACTTTTAATTCAGGCTTGGTATCCACTTCCATTTTATGGGAGAGTTCATACCATTTCCATTCACAATTAAAATTATTAACTCTGTATTTCCCACCATCTTATTTTTCCCAAGTTGTACTTTTCTCTTTCCTTTCCCCTTTCCCCTCCTATTTCCCTATCAAGTAAGACAAATTTCTTTATCAAACTAAATATTTCTGATATCCTCCCTTTGAGACAAATCCAATGTAATTAAAGTTCATACAATGCTCATCCCTCTCCCTTTTTTCCCTCAATTGTAATAAATCTTTTTTGCCTCTTCATGTGATGTAATTTACCACATTTTACCCCCCCCCCCTTTCCTCTTCTTCCATAGTTTTTTCTTTTCCTTTTTTATGTTTCTCAAGAGTTCTGTATTTGAAGATCAAATTTTCTGCTCAGCTCTGGTCTTTTCATCAAAAGTAAATGAAATTCACCTATTTCATTGGATATCCATCTCCCCTCCTGAAAAATAAAGCTTAATTTTGCTGAATAATTGATTCTTGGCTGCAGTTCAAGCTCCTTTGCCCTTTGGAATATCATATCCCAGTTCCTTCAATCCTTTCAAGTTTTCAGCTGCTAGGTCCTAGGCAAACCTGATTGTGACCCCTCAATATTGGAATTGTTTCTTTCTGATTCTTGCAGTATTTTCTTCTTGATCTGATAATTTTTAAATTTAGCTCCAATATTCCTTGAAATATTCATTTTGGGGTCTTTCAGATGGTGACTGATGGATTCTTTCAATGGCTATTTTAGGATTCAGATATATATATATATATATCTAGGATATCAGGTCTGTTTTCTTTGATGATTTCTTGAAAGATGTTATCTAAGTTGTTGTTTTTTTCATCATGGTTTTCAGGTAATCCAATAATTCTTAGATTGTTTCTGCTGGTCTATATTCCAGATCAGTTGTTTTTATGACGAGGTATTTTACATTCTCTTCTATTTTTTCATTCTTTGGAGTTTTGTTTGACTGATTCTTGATATCTCTTTGAGTCATTCACTTCCATTTGTTCAATTATAATTTTTAGTGAATAATTTTCTTCAGTTAGCTTTTTTATCCCCTTTTGCATTTGGCCAACTGAACTTTTAAATGAATTGTTTTGTTCATTGGATTTTTTTTTCCATTTCTCCAATTCTATTTTTTGGGAAGTTGTTCTCTTTTTCCATTTTGCCAATTCTGTTTTCCAAGAAGTTGTATTCTTTTTTCCATATCATCAAATCTATTTTTTAAGGAGTTTTCTTCAGATGATTTGTTTTCTCTTCTGAACTCTCCTGCAAAGTTTTTGTTTCCTTTCCCCTTTTTCTTCTAACTCTCTTTTAAAGTCCTTTTTGAATTTTTCCAAGAGAGCCTTTTGAATTAGAGACCAACTCATACCACCTTTTGCTGCTTCATCTGGAGATGTTTTGCCTTTAGGATCCTCAGGGTTTGAGGTTTGTTCTTTATCTCCAGAATGATTATCTATGGTCAGAGCTCTTTTTGGCTTTTTTGCTTGTTTTCAAAGGTTGAGATCTGGGCAAATGGTAGATTGTCCCAAGCTTCCTCTATAGGTGACAGCAGCTTCATACTGTCCTGGGGCTGAGGCTGCTGCTTCCTTTTTCTGCTGGGTAGACACCAAGTTCTGAGTTATGTGGGGCTAAGGGGTTCACTATTTGCCTTCTGTAGTTACATTGATAGGCTCACAACTAGCTTGCTGATCCCCTGGCTTCTGAACCAGGACAGAATAGCCAACACCACTATATTTTGGCTAAGAACTTCCCTAGTAGATTTCCCCAGTGCACAGAGGCTTCTCTTCCCTGGGTCCCTACACTGCTGTGTTGGGCTCCCTGTCTGATACAGACCTTCAAATATCTTCTGTTGGAAATTTGTTACACTCCAAATATTTGTGGGTTCTGTCACTCCAAGTCACCTTCAGAGGCTTGAACTGGTGTTGATCTGAGGGAAGCCAGGAAGAGCTCAAAGTCCTATGTACTATCCGCCATTTTGCCTTTCATTTTTACTGATATTTTATATTTTCTTTCTTTCTTTTTCCTTTATTCTTTTGACATTCTTTTATTATTTGTTTTTTTCTCACATCATCATTGGCTTCTATTTGGTCACTTTTAATTTTCAGGGAGCAGGTTGCTTGGGCAAAGTTTTG